>NC_047593.1:18627685-18935185 GCF_011004845.1 Esox lucius
AAATAGTGGTTTCTTGTTGCATGCGGCCAACAACCTTGTCTTACTCTAACAATCGTCGATTTGTTTAGGAGTGTTGCTGCTTAGAGCGCTCTGCTCCTAAAAGAAAGGCAGGTCATGGTTTATCGTTGTGAAGGCCAACATCCCCTTCCGTAACACGGTGTAATGGTTAGCCTTTTATGAGATGTTGCAACATATATGTGGAGGTTTACCTGAAACATTCATGCATATGTTTGTTGAAAGTGAGGAATTAAAGGGTTTTTATTGTAAAGGACATTTTGTGGAAGAACTGGAATAGAGAGTGATCAAGAAGATGGAGGGATTGCTTATGATTAGGAAGTAAAACTTTTTGATTTCATTTTCAAACGTTTAGTTTTCCACAATTATAGAAATGTTTTATAAGTGTGTTGTGACATAATGTTGAAAAAATGACTTTAAAAAAAATGTTACATTCACTTACAGCACATTGTGTAGCTGAAAGCAAGGATAGCCAGAGCAATTGTGCTGGCCAGGTAACCGGTGGGAGAGCGGTTCTATGGTGTAATGGTTAGCACTCAGGACTCTGAATCCTGCGATCCGAGTTCAAATCTCGGTAGGACCTGTCCCTGTTTGGCTACTAGCGTCCTGTTTTCGGAATTCTTACTCTCTAGGCATTCTTCAGGTCTTTATGTCCCTAACAAATACAACCTGTCCCTACGGCCGTTGAGAGAAGCGCATTGGTGTCAGTCTGGCCGGTTAGCTCAGTTGGTTAGAGCGTCGTGCTAATAACGCGAAGGTCGCGGGTTCGATACCCGTACTGGCCAATTTGCTTTTCCTTCAACTTGTATCTTCTGAACGAAGGACAACCTTCCGTGACATTTGCCGGAGGCGTTGTTTTATTATCACGGATTGCTTATAGGGTTAAGATTTCGAGTTGACTTACGGCACATCAAGTGTAGCTGAGAACAAGGATTCCCAGAGGTCTTGTTGCATGGTATCATCTCAACGAAGGACAGGCTTACGTGTTATTCTCCAGAAGTTGCTTCTTTACTCCCTTCTACGGTAGTACAGCTGTCTTCTGGCCACGGGATCCCGATAGTTACTGGGTGAAATCAAAGTTGTGGCTGTTTCTTGTTGCATGCCATCTACAACGTTGTCATACTCAAATGATTGTCGATTTCTGTGGTAGGCTTGGAGCGTTGTGCTCATAAAAAAAAAGGGAGCTCGTTTGATGGCCTTGTGCTGGCCAATGTCCCTGGTAGGCGAGCGGTTCTATGGTGTAATGGTTAGCACTCAGGACTCTGAATCCTGCGATCCGAGTTCAAATCTCGGTAGGACCTGTCCCTGTTTTGCTACTAGCGTCCTGTTTTCGGAATTCTTACTCTCTAGGCATTCTTCAGGTCTTTATGTCCCTAACAAATACAACCTGTCCCTACGGCCGTTGAGAGAAGCGCATGGTGTCCGTCTGGCCGGTTAGCTCAGTTGGTTAGAGCGTCGTGCTAATAACGCGAAGGTCGCGGGTTCGATACCCGTACTGGCCAGTTGGCTTTTCCTTCAACATGTATCATCTGAACAAAGGACCGCCTTCCTTGACCTTCTCCACAAGTGGTCCTTTACTGACTTCTACGGTAGGACAGTCTTCTTCCGGACGCGGGTCTTGTGCCCTGTAGGGTTCTATGGTGTAATGGTTAGCATACTGGACTTTGAATCCAGTGATCCGAGTTCGAATCTCGGTAGAACCTGCCTGGTTTGTGTGACTTGTGGCCGCTGGCCTGACGTTGATCCTGCTGGTTACTCTGTGAAATAGTGGTTTCTTGTTGCATGCGGCCAACAACCTTGTCTTACTCTAACAATCGTCGATTTGTTTAGGAGTGTTGCTGCTTAGAGCGCTCTGCTCCTAAAAGAAAGGCAGGTCATGGTTTATCGTTGTGAAGGCCAACATCCCCTTCCGTAACACGGTGTAATGGTTAGCCTTTTATGAGATGTTGCAACATATATGTGGAGGTTTACCTGAAACATTCATGCATATGTTTGTTGAAAGTGAGGAATTAAAGGGTTTTTATTGTAAAGGACATTTTGTGGAAGAACTGGAATAGAGAGTGATCAAGAAGATGGAGGGATTGCTTATGATTAGGAAGTAAAACTTTTTGATTTCATTTTCAAACTTTTAGTTTTCCACAATTATAGAAATGTTTTATAAGTGTGTTGTGACATAATGTTGAAAAAATGACTTTTAAAAAAATGTTACATTCACTTACAGCACATTGTGTAGCTGAAAGCAAGGATAGCCAGAGCAATTGTGCTGGCCAGGTAACCGGTGGGAGAGCGGTTCTATGGTGTAATGGTTAGCACTCAGGACTCTGAATCCTGCGATCCGAGTTCAAATCTCGGTAGGACCTGTCCCTGTTTGGCTACTAGCGTCCTGTTTTCGGAATTCTTACTCTCTAGGCATTCTTCAGGTCTTTATGTCCCTAACAAATACAACCTGTCCCTACGGCCGTTGAGAGAAGCGCATGGTGTCCGTCTGGCCGGTTAGCTCAGTTGGTTAGAGCGTCGTGCTAATAACGCGAAGGTCGCGGGTTCGATACCCGTACTGGCCAGTTGGCTTTTCCTTCAACATGTATCATCTGAACAAAGGACCGCCTTCCTTGACCTTCTCCACAAGTGGTCCTTTACTGACTTCTACGGTAGGACAGTCTTCTTCCGGACGCGGGTCTTGTGCCCTGTAGGGTTCTATGGTGTAATGGTTAGCATACTGGACTTTGAATCCAGTGATCCGAGTTCGAATCTCGGTAGAACCTGCCTGGTTTGTGTGACTTGTGGCCGCTGGCCTGACGTTGATCCTGCTGGTTACTCTGTGAAATAGTGGTTTCTTGTTGCATGCGGCCAACAACCTTGTCTTACTCTAACAATCGTCGATTTGTTTAGGAGTGTTGCTGCTTAGAGCGCTCTGCTCCTAAAAGAAAGGCAGGTCATGGTTTATCGTTGTGAAGGCCAACATCCCCTTCCGTAACACGGTGTAATGGTTAGCCTTTTATGAGATGTTGCAACATATATGTGGAGGTTTACCTGAAACATTCATGCATATGTTTGTTGAAAGTGAGGAATTAAAGGGTTTTTATTGTAAAGGACATTTTGTGGAAGAACTGGAATAGAGAGTGATCAAGAAGATGGAGGGATTGCTTATGATTAGGAAGTAAAACTTTTTGATTTCATTTTCAAACTTTTAGTTTTCCACAATTATAGAAATGTTTTATAAGTGTGTTGTGACATAATGTTGAAAAAATGACTTTAAAAAAAATGTTACATTCACTTACAGCACATTGTGTAGCTGAAAGCAAGGATAGCCAGAGCAATTGTGCTGGCCAGGTAACCGGTGGGAGAGCGGTTCTATGGTGTAATGGTTAGCACTCAGGACTCTGAATCCTGCGATCCGAGTTCAAATCTCGGTAGGACCTGTCCCTATTTTGCTACTAGCGTCCTGTTTTCGGAATTCTTACTCTCTAGGCATTCTTCAGGTCTTTATGTCCCTAACAAATACAACCTGTCCCTACGGCCGTTGAGAGAAGCGCTTGGTGTCAGTCTGGCCGGTTAGCTCAGTTGGTTAGAGCGTCGTGCTAATAACGCGAAGGTCGCGGGTTCGATACCCGTACTGGCCAATTGGCTTTTCCTTCAACTTGTATCTTCTGAACGAAGGACAACCTTCCGTGACATTTGCCGGAGGCGTTGTTTTACTATCACGGATTGCTTATAGGGTTAAGATTTCGAGTTGACTTACGGCACATCAAGTGTAGCTGAGAACAAGGATTCCCAGAGGTCTTGTTGCATGGTATCATCTCAACGAAGGACAGGCTTACGTGTTATTCTCCAGAAGTTGCTTCTTTACTCCCTTCTACGGTAGTACAGCTGTCTTCTGGCCACGGGATCCCGATAGTTACTGGGTGAAATCAAAGTTGTGGCTGTTTCTTGTTGCATGCCATCTACAACGTTGTCATACTCAAATGATTGTCGATTTCTGTGGTAGGCTTGGAGCGTTGTGCTCATAAAAAAAAAGGGAGCTCGTTTGATGGCCTTGTGCTGGCCAACGTCCCTGGTAGGCGAGCGGTTCTATGGTGTAATGGTTAGCACTCAGGACTCTGAATCCTGCGATCCGAGTTCAAATCTCGGTAGGACCTGTCCCTGTTTTGCTACTAGCGTCCTGTTTTCGGAATTCTTACTCTCTAGGCATTCTTCAGGTCTCTATGTCCCTAACAAATACAACCTGTCCCTACGGCCGTTGAGAGAAGCGCTTGGTGTCAGTCTGGCCGGTTAGCTCAGTTGGTTAGAGCGTCGTGCTAATAACGCGAAGGTCGCGGGTTCGATACCCGTACTGGCCAATTGGCTTTCCTTCAACTTGTGTCTTCTGAACGAAGGACAACCTTCCGTGACATTTGCCGGAGGCGTTGTTTTACTATCACGGATTGCTTATAGGGTTAAGATTTCGAGTTGACTTACGGCACATCAAGTGTAGCTGAGAACAAGGATTCCCAGAGGTCTTGTTGCATGGTATCATCTCAACGAAGGACAGGCTTACGTGTTATTCTCCAGAAGTTGCTTCTTTACTCCCTTCTACGGTAGTACAGCTGTCTTCTGGCCACGGGATCCCGATAGTTACTGGGTGAAATCAAAGTTGTGGCTGTTTCTTGTTGCATGCCATCTACAACGTTGTCATACTCAAATGATTGTCAAATTTCTGTGGTAGGCTTGGAGCGTTGTGCTCATAAAAAAAAAGGGAGCTCGTTTGATGGCCTTGTGCTGGCCAACGTCCCTGGTAGGCGAGCGGTTCTATGGTGTAATGGTTAGCACTCAGGACTCTGAATCCTGCGATCCGAGTTCAAATCTCGGTAGGACCTGTCCCTGTTTTGCTACTAGCGTCCTGTTTTCGGAATTCTTACTCTCTAGGCATTCTTCAGGTCTTTATGTCCCTAACAAATACAACCTGTCCCTACGGCCGTTGAGAGAAGCGCATGGTGTCCGTCTGGCCGGTTAGCTCAGTTGGTTAGAGCGTTGTGCTAATAACGCGAAGGTCGCGGGTTCGATACCCGTACTGGCCAGTTGGCTTTTCCTTCAACATGTATCATCTGAACGAAGGACAACCTTCCGTGACATTTGCCGGAGGCGTTGTTTTACTATCACGGATTGCTTATAGGGTTAAGATTTCGAGTTGACTTACGGCACATCAAGTGTAGCTGAGAACAAGGATTCCCAGAGGTCTTGTTGCATGGTATCATCTCAACGAAGGACAGGCTTACGTGTTATTCTCCAGAAGTTGCTTCTTTACTCCCTTCTACGGTAGTACAGCTGTCTTCTGGCCACGGGATCCCGATAGTTACTGGGTGAAATCAAAGTTGTGGCTGTTTCTTGTTGCATGCCATCTACAACGTTGTCATACTCAAATGATTGTCGATTTCTGTGGTAGGCTTGGAGCGTTGTGCTCATAAAAAAAAAGGGAGCTCGTTTGATGGCCTTGTGCTGGCCAATGTCCCTGGTAGGCGAGCGGTTCTATGGTGTAATGGTTAGCACTCAGGACTCTGAATCCTGCGATCCGAGTTCAAATCTCGGTAGGACCTGTCCCTGTTTTGCTACTAGCGTCCTGTTTTCGGAATTCTTACTCTCTAGGCATTCTTCAGGTCTTTATGTCCCTAACAAATACAACCTGTCCCTACGGCCGTTGAGAGAAGCGCATGGTGTCCGTCTGGCCGGTTAGCTCAGTTGGTTAGAGCGTCGTGCTAATAACGCGAAGGTCGCGGGTTCGATACCCGTACTGGCCAGTTGGCTTTTCCTTCAACATGTATCATCTGAACAAAGGACCGCCTTCCTTGACCTTCTCCACGAGTGGTCCTGTACTGACTTCTACGGTAGGACAGTCTTCTTCCGGACGCGGGTCTTGTGCCCTGTAGGGTTCTATGGTGTAATGGTTAGCATACTGGACTTTGAATCCAGTGATCCGAGTTCGAATCTCGGTAGAACCTGCCTGGTTTGTGTGACTTGTGGCCGCTGGCCTGACGTTGATCCTGCTGGTTACTCTGTGAAATAGTGGTTTCTTGTTGCATGCGGCCAACAACCTTGTCTTACTCTAACAATCGTCGATTTGTTTAGGAGTGTTGCTGCTTAGAGCGCTCTGCTCCTAAAAGAAAGGCAGGTCATGGTTTATCGTTGTGAAGGCCAACATCCCCTTCCGTAACACGGTGTAATGGTTAGCCTTTTATGAGATGTTGCAACATATATGTGGAGGTTTACCTGAAACATTCATGCATATGTTTGTTGAAAGTGAGGAATTAAAGGGTTTTTATTGTAAAGGACATTTTGTGGAAGAACTGGAATAGAGAGTGATCAAGAAGATGGAGGGATTGCTTATGATTAGGAAGTAAAACTTTTTGATTTCATTTTCAAACTTTTAGTTTTCCACAATTATAGAAATGTTTTATAAGTGTGTTGTGACATAATGTTGAAAAAATGACTTTTAAAAAAATGTTACATTCACTTACAGCACATTGTGTAGCTGAAAGCAAGGATAGCCAGAGCAATTGTGCTGGCCAGGTAACCGGTGGGAGAGCGGTTCTATGGTGTAATGGTTAGCACTCAGGACTCTGAATCCTGCGATCCGAGTTCAAATCTCGGTAGGACCTGTCCCTGTTTTGCTACTAGCGTCCTGTTTTCGGAATTCTTACTCTCTAGGCATTCTTCAGGTCTTTATGTCCCTAACAAATACAACCTGTCCCTACGGCCGTTGAGAGAAGCGCATGGTGTCCGTCTGGCCGGTTAGCTCAGTTGGTTAGAGCGTCGTGCTAATAACGCGAAGGTCGCGGGTTCGATACCCGTACTGGCCAGTTGGCTTTTCCTTCAACATGTATCATCTGAACAAAGGACCGCCTTCCTTGACCTTCTCCACGAGTGGTCCTTTACTGACTTCTACGGTAGGACAGTCTTCTTCCGGACGCGGGTCTTGTGCCCTGTAGGGTTCTATGGTGTAATGGTTAGCATACTGGACTTTGAATCCAGTGATCCGAGTTCGAATCTCGGTAGAACCTGCCTGGTTTGTGTGACTTGTGGCCGCTGGCCTGACGTTGATCCTGCTGGTTACTCTGTGAAATAGTGGTTTCTTGTTGCATGCGGCCAACAACCTTGTCTTACTCTAACAATCGTCGATTTGTTTAGGAGTGTTGCTGCTTAGAGCGCTCTGCTCCTAAAAGAAAGGCAGGTCATGGTTTATCGTTGTGAAGGCCAACATCCCCTTCCGTAACACGGTGTAATGGTTAGCCTTTTATGAGATGTTGCAACATATATGTGGAGGTTTACCTGAAACATTCATGCATATGTTTGTTGAAAGTGAGGAATTAAAGGGTTTTTATTGTAAAGGACATTTTGTGGAAGAACTGGAATAGAGAGTGATCAAGAAGATGGAGGGATTGCTTATGATTAGGAAGTAAAACTTTTTGATTTCATTTTCAAACTTTTAGTTTTCCACAATTATAGAAATGTTTTATAAGTGTGTTGTGACATAATGTTGAAAAAATGACTTTAAAAAAATGTTACATTCACTTACAGCACATTGTGTAGCTGAAAGCAAGGATAGCCAGAGCAATTGTGCTGGCCAGGTAACCGGTGGGAGAGCGGTTCTATGGTGTAATGGTTAGCACTCAGGACTCTGAATCCTGCGATCCGAGTTCAAATCTCGGTAGGACCTGTCCCTATTTTGCTACTAGCGTCCTGTTTTCGGAATTCTTACTCTCTAGGCATTCTTCAGGTCTTTATGTCCCTAACAAATACAACCTGTCCCTACGGCCGTTGAGAGAAGCGCTTGGTGTCAGTCTGGCCGGTTAGCTCAGTTGGTTAGAGCGTCGTGCTAATAACGCGAAGGTCGTGGGTTCGATACCCGTACTGGCCAATTTGCTTTTCCTTCAACTTGTATCTTCTGAACGAAGGACAACCTTCCGTGACATTTGCCGGAGGCGTTGTTTTATTATCACGGATTGCTTATAGGGTTAAGATTTCGAGTTGACTTACGGCACATCAAGTGTAGCTGAGAACAAGGATTCCCAGAGGTCTTGTTGCATGGTATCATCTCAACGAAGGACAGGCTTACGTGTTATTCTCCAGAAGTTGCTTCTTTACTCCCTTCTACGGTAGTACAGCTGTCTTCTGGCCACGGGATCCCGATAGTTACTGGGTGAAATCAAAGTTGTGGCTGTTTCTTGTTGCATGCCATCTACAACGTTGTCATACTCAAATGATTGTCGATTTCTGTGGTAGGCTTGGAGCGTTGTGCTCATAAAAAAAAAGGGAGCTCGTTTGATGGCCTTGTGCTGGCCAACGTCCCTGGTAGGCGAGCGGTTCTATGGTGTAATGGTTAGCACTCAGGACTCTGAATCCTGCGATCCGAGTTCAAATCTCGGTAGGACCTGTCCCTGTTTTGCTACTAGCGTCCTGTTTTCGGAATTCTTACTCTCTAGGCATTCTTCAGGTCTTTATGTCCCTAACAAATACAACCTGTCCCTACGGCCGTTGAGAGAAGCGCATGGTGTCCGTCTGGCCGGTTAGCTCAGTTGGTTAGAGCGTCGTGCTAATAACGCGAAGGTCGCGGGTTCGATACCCGTACTGGCCAGTTGGCTTTTCCTTCAACATGTATCATCTGAACAAAGGACCGCCTTCCTTGACCTTCTCCACAAGTGGTCCTTTACTGACTTCTACGGTAGGACAGTCTTCTTCCGGACGCGGGTCTTGTGCCCTGTAGGGTTCTATGGTGTAATGGTTAGCATACTGGACTTTGAATCCAGTGATCCGAGTTCGAATCTCGGTAGAACCTGCCTGGTTTGTGTGACTTGTGGCCGCTGGCCTGACGTTGATCCTGCTGGTTACTCTGTGAAATAGTGGTTTCTTGTTGCATGCGGCCAACAACCTTGTCTTACTCTAACAATCGTCGATTTGTTTAGGAGTGTTGCTGCTTAGAGCGCTCTGCTCCTAAAAGAAAGGCAGGTCATGGTTTATCGTTGTGAAGGCCAACATCCCCTTCCGTAACACGGTGTAATGGTTAGCCTTTTATGAGATGTTGCAACATATATGTGGAGGTTTACCTGAAACATTCATGCATATGTTTGTTGAAAGTGAGGAATTAAAGGGTTTTTATTGTAAAGGACATTTTGTGGAAGAACTGGAATAGAGAGTGATCAAGAAGATGGAGGGATTGCTTATGATTAGGAAGTAAAACTTTTTGATTTCATTTTCAAACTTTTAGTTTTCCACAATTATAGAAATGTTTTATAAGTGTGTTGTGACATAATGTTGAAAAAATGACTTTAAAAAAAATGTTACATTCACTTACAGCACATTGTGTAGCTGAAAGCAAGGATAGCCAGAGCAATTGTGCTGGCCAGGTAACCGGTGGGAGAGCGGTTCTATGGTGTAATGGTTAGCACTCAGGACTCTGAATCCTGCGATCCGAGTTCAAATCTCGGTAGGACCTGTCCCTATTTTGCTACTAGCGTCCTGTTTTCGGAATTCTTACTCTCTAGGCATTCTTCAGGTCTCTATGTCCCTAACAAATACAACCTGTCCCTACGGCCGTTGAGAGAAGCGCTTGGTGTCAGTCTGGCCGGTTAGCTCAGTTGGTTAGAGCGTCGTGCTAATAACGCGAAGGTCGCGGGTTCGATACCCGTACTGGCCAATTGGCTTTTCCTTCAACTTGTGTCTTCTGAACGAAGGACAACCTTCCGTGACATTTGCCGGAGGCGTTGTTTTACTATCACGGATTGCTTATAGGGTTAAGATTTCGAGTTGACTTACGGCACATCAAGTGTAGCTGAGAACAAGGATTCCCAGAGGTCTTGTTGCATGGTATCATCTCAACGAAGGACAGGCTTACGTGTTATTCTCCAGAAGTTGCTTCTTTACTCCCTTCTACGGTAGTACAGCTGTCTTCTGGCCACGGGATCCCGATAGTTACTGGGTGAAATCAAAGTTGTGGCTGTTTCTTGTTGCATGCCATCTACAACGTTGTCATACTCAAATGATTGTCGATTTCTGTGGTAGGCTTGGAGCGTTGTGCTCATAAAAAAAAAGGGAGCTCGTTTGATGGCCTTGTGCTGGCCAACGTCCCTGGTAGGCGAGCGGTTCTATGGTGTAATGGTTAGCACTCAGGACTCTGAATCCTGCGATCCGAGTTCAAATCTCGGTAGGACCTGTTTTGCTACTAGCGTCCTGTTTTCGGAATTCTTACTCTCTAGGCATTCTTCAGGTCTTTATGTCCCTAACAAATACAACCTGTCCCTACGGCCGTTGAGAGAAGCGCATGGTGTCCGTCTGGCCGGTTAGCTCAGTTGGTTAGAGCGTCGTGCTAATAACGCGAAGGTCGCGGGTTCGATACCCGTACTGGCCAATTTGCTTTTCCTTCAACTTGTATCTTCTGAACGAAGGACAACCTTCCGTGACATTTGCCGGAGGCGTTGTTTTATTATCACGGATTGCTTATAGGGTTAAGATTTCGAGTTGACTTACGGCACATCAAGTGTAGCTGAGAACAAGGATTCCCAGAGGTCTTGTTGCATGGTATCATCTCAACGAAGGACAGGCTTACGTGTTATTCTCCAGAAGTTGCTTCTTTACTCCCTTCTACGGTAGTACAGCTGTCTTCTGGCCACGGGATCCCGATAGTTACTGGGTGAAATCAAAGTTGTGGCTGTTTCTTGTTGCATGCCATCTACAACGTTGTCATACTCAAATGATTGTCGATTTCTGTGGTAGGCTTGGAGCGGTGCTCATAAAAAAAAAGGGAGCTCGTTTGATGGCCTTGTGCTGGCCAATGTCCCTGGTAGGCGAGCGGTTCTATGGTGTAATGGTTAGCACTCAGGACTCTGAATCCTGCGATCCGAGTTCAAATCTCGGTAGGACCTGTTTTGCTACTAGCGTCCTGTTTTCGGAATTCTTACTCTCTAGGCATTCTTCAGGTCTTTATGTCCCTAACAAATACAACCTGTCCCTACGGCCGTTGAGAGAAACGCATGGTGTCCGTCTGGCCGGTTAGCTCAGTTGGTTAGAGCGTCGTGCTAATAACGCGAAGGTCGCGGGTTCGATACCCGTACTGGCCAATTTGCTTTTCCTTCAACTTGTATCTTCTGAACGAAGGACAACCTTCCGTGACATTTGCCGGAGGCGTTGTTTTATTATCACGGATTGCTTATAGGGTTAAGATTTCGAGTTGACTTACGGCACATCAAGTGTAGCTGAGAACAAGGATTCCCAGAGGTCTTGTTGCATGGTATCATCTCAACGAAGGACAGGCTTACGTGTTATTCTCCAGAAGTTGCTTCTTTACTCCCTTCTACGGTAGTACAGCTGTCTTCTGGCCACGGGATCCCGATAGTTACTGGGTGAAATCAAAGTTGTGGCTGTTTCTTGTTGCATGCCATCTACAACGTTGTCATACTCAAATGATTGTCGATTTCTGTGGTAGGCTTGGAGCGTTGTGCTCATAAAAAAAAAGGGAGCTCGTTTGATGGCCTTGTGCTGGCCAATGTCCCTGGTAGGCGAGCGGTTCTATGGTGTAATGGTTAGCACTCAGGACTCTGAATCCTGCGATCCGAGTTCAAATCTCGGTAGGACCTGTCCCTGTTTGGCTACTAGCGTCCTGTTTTCGGAATTCTTACTCTCTAGGCATTCTTCAGGTCTTTATGTCCCTAACAAATACAACCTGTCCCTACGGCCGTTGAGAGAAGCGCATGGTGTCCGTCTGGCCGGTTAGCTCAGTTGGTTAGAGCGTCGTGCTAATAACGCGAAGGTCGCGGGTTCGATACCCGTACTGGCCAGTTGGCTTTTCCTTCAACATGTATCATCTGAACAAAGGACCGCCTTCCTTGACCTTCTCCACAAGTGGTCCTTTACTGACTTCTACGGTAGGACAGTCTTCTTCCGGACGCGGGTCTTGTGCCCTGTAGGGTTCTATGGTGTAATGGTTAGCATACTGGACTTTGAATCCAGTGATCCGAGTTCGAATCTCGGTAGAACCTGCCTGGTTTGTGTGACTTGTGGCCGCTGGCCTGACGTTGATCCTGCTGGTTACTCTGTGAAATAGTGGTTTCTTGTTGCATGCGGCCAACAACCTTGTCTTACTCTAACAATCGTCGATTTGTTTAGGAGTGTTGCTGCTTAGAGCGCTCTGCTCCTAAAAGAAAGGCAGGTCATGGTTTATCGTTGTGAAGGCCAACATCCCCTTCCGTAACACGGTGTAATGGTTAGCCTTTTATGAGATGTTGCAACATATATGTGGAGGTTTACCTGAAACATTCATGCATATGTTTGTTGAAAGTGAGGAATTAAAGGGTTTTTATTGTAAAGGACATTTTGTGGAAGAACTGGAATAGAGAGTGATCAAGAAGATGGAGGGATTGCTTATGATTAGGAAGTAAAACTTTTTGATTTCATTTTCAAACTTTTAGTTTTCCACAATTATAGAAATGTTTTATAAGTGTGTTGCGACATAATGTTGAAAAAATGACTTTAAAAAAAATGTTACATTCACTTACAGCACATTGTGTAGCTGAAAGCAAGGATAGCCAGAGCAATTGTGCTGGCCAGGTAACCGGTGGGAGAGCGGTTCTATGGTGTAATGGTTAGCACTCAGGACTCTGAATCCTGCGATCCGAGTTCAAATCTCGGTAGGACCTGTCCCTATTTTGCTACTAGCGTCCTGTTTTGGGAATTCTTACTCTCTAGGCATTCTTCAGGTCTCTATGTCCCTAACAAATACAACCTGTCCCTACGGCCGTTGAGAGAAGCGCTTGGTGTCAGTCTGGCCGGTTAGCTCAGTTGGTTAGAGCGTCGTGCTAATAACGCGAAGGTCGCGGGTTCGATACCCGTACTGGCCAATTGGCTTTTCCTTCAACTTGTATCTTCTGAACGAAGGACAACCTTCCGTGACATTTGCCGGAGGCGTTGTTTTACTATCACGGATTGCTTATAGGGTTAAGATTTCGAGTTGACTTACGGCACATCAAGTGTAGCTGAGAACAAGGATTCCCAGAGGTCTTGTTGCATGGTATCATCTCAACGAAGGACAGGCTTACGTGTTATTCTCCAGAAGTTGCTTCTTTACTCCCTTCTACGGTAGTACAGCTGTCTTCTGGCCACGGGATCCCGATAGTTACTGGGTGAAATCAAAGTTGTGGCTGTTTCTTGTTGCATGCCATCTACAACGTTGTCATACTCAAATGATTGTCGATTTCTGTGGTAGGCTTGGAGCGTTGTGCTCATAAAAAAAAAGGGAGCTCGTTTGATGGCCTTGTGCTGGCCAACGTCCCTGGTAGGCGAGCGGTTCTATGGTGTAATGGTTAGCACTCAGGACTCTGAATCCTGCGATCCGAGTTCAAATCTCGGTAGGACCTGTCCCTGTTTTGCTACTAGCGTCCTGTTTTCGGAATTCTTACTCTCTAGGCATTCTTCAGGTCTTTATGTCCCTAACAAATACAACCTGTCCCTACGGCCGTTGAGAGAAGCGCATGGTGTCCGTCTGGCCGGTTAGCTCAGTTGGTTAGAGCGTCGTGCTAATAACGCGAAGGTCGCGGGTTCGATACCCGTACTGGCCAGTTGGCTTTTCCTTCAACATGTATCATCTGAACAAAGGACCGCCTTCCTTGACCTTCTCCACAAGTGGTCCTTTACTGACTTCTACGGTAGGACAGTCTTCTTCCGGACGCGGGTCTTGTGCCCTGTAGGGTTCTATGGTGTAATGGTTAGCATACTGGACTTTGAATCCAGTGATCCGAGTTCGAATCTCGGTAGAACCTGCCTGGTTTGTGTGACTTGTGGCCGCTGGCCTGACGTTGATCCTGCTGGTTACTCTGTGAAATAGTGGTTTCTTGTTGCATGCGGCCAACAACCTTGTCTTACTCTAACAATCGTCGATTTGTTTAGGAGTGTTGCTGCTTAGAGCGCTCTGCTCCTAAAAGAAAGGCAGGTCATGGTTTATCGTTGTGAAGGCCAACATCCCCTTCCGTAACACGGTGTAATGGTTAGCCTTTTATGAGATGTTGCAACATATATGTGGAGGTTTACCTGAAACATTCATGCATATGTTTGTTGAAAGTGAGGAATTAAAGGGTTTTTATTGTAAAGGACATTTTGTGGAAGAACTGGAATAGAGAGTGATCAAGAAGATGGAGGGATTGCTTATGATTAGGAAGTAAAACTTTTTGATTTCATTTTCAAACTTTTAGTTTTCCACAATTATAGAAATGTTTTATAAGTGTGTTGTGACATAATGTTGAAAAAATGACTTTAAAAAAAATGTTACATTCACTTACAGCACATTGTGTAGCTGAAAGCAAGGATAGCCAGAGCAATTGTGCTGGCCAGGTAACCGGTGGGAGAGCGGTTCTATGGTGTAATGGTTAGCACTCAGGACTCTGAATCCTGCGATCCGAGTTCAAATCTCGGTAGGACCTGTCCCTGTTTTGCTACTAGCGTCCTGTTTTCGGAATTCTTACTCTCTAGGCATTCTTCAGGTCTTTATGTCCCTAACAAATACAACCTGTCCCTACGGCCGTTGAGAGAAGCGCATGGTGTCCGTCTGGCCGGTTAGCTCAGTTGGTTAGAGCGTCGTGCTAATAACGCGAAGGTCGCGGGTTCGATACCCGTACTGGCCAGTTGGCTTTTCCTTCAACATGTATCATCTGAACAAAGGACCGCCTTCCTTGACCTTCTCCACAAGTGGTCCTTTACTGACTTCTACGGTAGGACAGTCTTCTTCCGGACGCGGGTCTTGTGCCCTGTAGGGTTCTATGGTGTAATGGTTAGCATACTGGACTTTGAATCCAGTGATCCGAGTTCGAATCTCGGTAGAACCTGCCTGGTTTGTGTGACTTGTGGCCGCTGGCCTGACGTTGATCCTGCTGGTTACTCTGTGAAATAGTGGTTTCTTGTTGCATGCGGCCAACAACCTTGTCTTACTCTAACAATCGTCGATTTGTTTAGGAGTGTTGCTGCTTAGAGCGCTCTGCTCCTAAAAGAAAGGCAGGTCATGGTTTATCGTTGTGAAGGCCAACATCCCCTTCCGTAACACGGTGTAATGGTTAGCCTTTTATGAGATGTTGCAACATATATGTGGAGGTTTACCTGAAACATTCATGCATATGTTTGTTGAAAGTGAGGAATTAAAGGGTTTTTATTGTAAAGGACATTTTGTGGAAGAACTGGAATAGAGAGTGATCAAGAAGATGGAGGGATTGCTTATGATTAGGAAGTAAAACTTTTTGATTTCATTTTCAAACTTTTAGTTTTCCACAATTATAGAAATGTTTTATAAGTGTGTTGTGACATAATGTTGAAAAAATGACTTTTAAAAAAATGTTACATTCACTTACAGCACATTGTGTAGCTGAAAGCAAGGATAGCCAGAGCAATTGTGCTGGCCAGGTAACCGGTGGGAGAGCGGTTCTATGGTGTAATGGTTAGCACTCAGGACTCTGAATCCTGCGATCCGAGTTCAAATCTCGGTAGGACCTGTCCCTATTTTGCTACTAGCGTCCTGTTTTCGGAATTCTTACTCTCTAGGCATTCTTCAGGTCTCTATGTCCCTAACAAATACAACCTGTCCCTACGGCCGTTGAGAGAAGCGCTTGGTGTCAGTCTGGCCGGTTAGCTCAGTTGGTTAGAGCGTCGTGCTAATAACGCGAAGGTCGCGGGTTCGATACCCGTACTGGCCAATTGGCTTTTCCTTCAACTTGTATCTTCTGAACGAAGGACAACCTTCCGTGACATTTGCCGGAGGCGTTGTTTTACTATCACGGATTGCTTATAGGGTTAAGATTTCGAGTTGACTTACGGCACATCAAGTGTAGCTGAGAACAAGGATTCCCAGAGGTCTTGTTGCATGGTATCATCTCAACGAAGGACAGGCTTACGTGTTATTCTCCAGAAGTTGCTTCTTTACTCCCTTCTACGGTAGTACAGCTGTCTTCTGGCCACGGGATCCCGATAGTTACTGGGTGAAATCAAAGTTGTGGCTGTTTCTTGTTGCATGCCATCTACAACGTTGTCATACTCAAATGATTGTCGATTTCTGTGGTAGGCTTGGAGCGTTGTGCTCACAAAAAAAAAGGGAGCTCGTTTGATGGCCTTGTGCTGGCCAACGTCCCTGGTAGGCGAGCGGTTCTATGGTGTAATGGTTAGCACTCAGGACTCTGAATCCTGCGATCCGAGTTCAAATCTCGGTAGGACCTGTCCCTGTTTTGCTACTAGCGTCCTGTTTTCGGAATTCTTACTCTCTAGGCATTCTTCAGGTCTTTATGTCCCTAACAAATACAACCTGTCCCTACGGCCGTTGAGAGAAGCGCATGGTGTCCGTCTGGCCGGTTAGCTCAGTTGGTTAGAGCGTCGTGCTAATAACGCGAAGGTCGCGGGTTCGATACCCGTACTGGCCAGTTGGCTTTTCCTTCAACATGTATCATCTGAACAAAGGACCGCCTTCCTTGACCTTCTCCACGAGTGGTCCTGTACTGACTTCTACGGTAGGACAGTCTTCTTCCGGACGCGGGTCTTGTGCACTGTAGGGTTCTATGGTGTAATGGTTAGCATACTGGACTTTGAATCCAGTGATCCGAGTTCGAATCTCGGTAGAACCTGCCTGGTTTGTGTGACTTGTGGCCGCTGGCCTGACGTTGATCCTGCTGGTTACTCTGTGAAATAGTGGTTTCTTGTTGCATGCGGCCAACAACCTTGTCTTACTCTAACAATCGTCGATTTGTTTAGGAGTGTTGCTGCTTAGAGCGCTCTGCTCCTAAAAGAAAGGCAGGTCATGGTTTATCGTTGTGAAGGCCAACATCCCCTTCCGTAACACGGTGTAATGGTTAGCCTTTTATGAGATGTTGCAACATATATGTGGAGGTTTACCTGAAACATTCATGCATATGTTTGTTGAAAGTGAGGAATTAAAGGGTTTTTATTGTAAAGGACATTTTGTGGAAGAACTGGAATAGAGAGTGATCAAGAAGATGGAGGGATTGCTTATGATTAGGAAGTAAAACTTTTTGATTTCATTTTCAAACTTTTAGTTTTCCACAATTATAGAAATGTTTTATAAGTGTGTTGTGACATAATGTTGAAAAATGACTTTTAAAAAAATGTTACATTCACTTACAGCACATTGTGTAGCTGAAAGCAAGGATAGCCAGAGCAATTGTGCTGGCCAGGTAACCGGTGGGAGAGCGGTTCTATGGTGTAATGGTTAGCACTCAGGACTCTGAATCCTGCGATCCGAGTTCAAATCTCGGTAGGACCTGTCCCTATTTTGCTACTAGCGTCCTGTTTTCGGAATTCTTACTCTCTAGGCATTCTTCAGGTCTTTATGTCCCTAACAAATACAACCTGTCCCTACGGCCGTTGAGAGAAGCGCTTGGTGTCAGTCTGGCCGGTTAGCTCAGTTGGTTAGAGCGTCGTGCTAATAACGCGAAGGTCGCGGGTTCGATACCCGTACTGGCCAATTGGCTTTTCCTTCAACTTGTATCTTCTGAACGAAGGACAACCTTCCGTGACATTTGCCAGAGGCGTTGTTTTACTATCACGGATTGCTTATAGGGTTAAGATTTCGAGTTGACTTACGGCACATCAAGTGTAGCTGAGAACAAGGATTCCCAGAGGTCTTGTTGCATGGTATCATCTCAACGAAGGACAGGCTTACGTGTTATTCTCCAGAAGTTGCTTCTTTACTCCCTTCTACGGTAGTACAGCTGTCTTCTGGCCACGGGATCCCGATAGTTACTGGGTGAAATCAAAGTTGTGGCTGTTTCTTGTTGCATGCCATCTACAACGTTGTCATACTCAAATGATTGTCGATTTCTGTGGTAGGCTTGGAGCGTTGTGCTCACAAAAAAAAAGGGAGCTCGTTTGATGGCCTTGTGCTGGCCAACGTCCCTGGTAGGCGAGCGGTTCTATGGTGTAATGGTTAGCACTCAGGACTCTGAATCCTGCGATCCGAGTTCAAATCTCGGTAGGACCTGTCCCTGTTTTGCTACTAGCGTCCTGTTTTCGGAATTCTTACTCTCTAGGCATTCTTCAGGTCTTTATGTCCCTAACAAATACAACCTGTCCCTACGGCCGTTGAGGCAGGTCATGGTTTATCGTTGTGAAGGCCAACATCCCCTTCCGTAACACGGTGTAATGGTTAGCCATTTATGAGATGTTGCAACATATATGTGGAGGTTTACCTGAAACAATCATGCATATGTTTGTTGAAAGTGAGGAATTAAAGGGTTTTTATTGTAAAGGACATTTTGTGGAAGAACTGGAATAGAGAGTGATCAAGAAGATGGAGGGATTGCTTATGATTAGGAAGTAAAACTTTTTGATTTCATTTTCAAACTTTTAGTTTTCCACAATTATAGAAATGTTTTATAAGTGTGTTGTGACATAATGTTGAAAAATGACTTTTAAAAAAATGTTACATTCACTTACAGCACATTGTGTAGCTGAAAGCAAGGATAGCCAGAGCAATTGTGCTGGCCAGGTAACCGGTGGGAGAGCGGTTCTATGGTGTAATGGTTAGCACTCAGGACTCTGAATCCTGCGATCCGAGTTCAAATCTCGGTAGGACCTGTCCCTATTTTGCTACTAGCGTCCTGTTTTCGGAATTCTTACTCTCTAGGCATTCTTCAGGTCTTTATGTCCCTAACAAATACAACCTGTCCCTACGGCCGTTGAGAGAAGCGCATGGTGTCCGTCTGGCCGGTTAGCTCAGTTGGTTAGAGCGTCGTGCTAATAACGCGAAGGTCGCGGGTTCGATACCCGTACTGGCCAATTGGCTTTTCCTTCAACATGCATCATCTGAACAAAGGACCGCCTTCCTTGACATTCTCCACAAGTGGTCCTTTACTGACTTCTACTGACGTTGATCCTGCTAGTTACTCTGTGAA
Organism: Esox lucius; assembly: GCF_011004845.1. Classification (NCBI taxonomy): domain Eukaryota; kingdom Metazoa; phylum Chordata; class Actinopteri; order Esociformes; family Esocidae; genus Esox; species Esox lucius. The sequence continues at coordinate 18,646,600 of NC_047593.1, forward strand.
ATCGCGGTTCCAGTGGTTTCTTGTTGCATGCGGCCAACAACCTTGTCTTACTCTAACAATCGTTGATTTGTTTAGGAGTGTTGCTGCTTAGAGCGCTCTGCTCCTAAAAGAAAGGCAGGTCATGGTTTATCGTTGTGCAGGCCAACATCCCCTTCCGTAACACAGTGTAATTGTTAGCCTTTTATGAGATGGAATTTCTGTATAATGTCTCATTCAAGCCAAAAATATGTCCACTGTGTTTTTCTTTAAATGGTCGATGTCGTCTGCATTGTCATCTGTTTTGTTATTGTAATGTGCACTTGTTATTGCATTTCCTGTAAATTTATCTCGTTGGCCTTGATGATTACGGTTACACAGGCATTTGTTTAAATCGTTGTCCACTCCCGTGTCGTTACTCCTTGTTTTACTATGTCCATCAGCTCCTTCACTTTGTAATCACGTGACGTGCACAGTACGTCTTTGGATTTACCAACTCATCCTGAAAGCGTTTTCGTTTTACAGTTAAAACTTTAACCCTTTGACACGTACGATCACACCAGTGTGATCAGGCTAGAGTGGTCCCTGAAGTGTACGATCACACTGGTTTGATTAGAATGTCTTGTTTAGAACGCACCATTAGCATGCCTAGCTACAAGTAACGTAACTATGGCTGGTAAGACTTCTCTATTTTTTACTCACATTTAGCTCAAACAGTGTTTATAACTTTATTTCCTGATTTCAATTATTTCAAGACCACACTATGATATTAACCAGGTAGAAAGCATTCAAATTGGGACAAGAAGTGTTACTTACGTACCAACAGACAGCCTACACTAATACACAAAATAATTATATTAGCGACTACTATAGAGCATCTTAACATTTCATGGAAGAGCTGACAACCGATCAAAACCATTGTAAAAACCTTCCAAAAGTTACGTTACCCATTGTATTCTTTTTATATAGTTTATTCATTTTCACTGCACTGAATTACTGGTCACGCTTTGTTAGCTAGCGGTTTGCGGACGTTTGCTAGCGGTTAGCTGACGTTTGCTAGCCAGCTACAGTTATACATCAACCAACTATTGCAGCTCTTGTTATTCGAGTCAACGAGAGAAGCTTGCAATGCAATATATGTAGTGTTCCTTACCTGGCAAGGTGACTGTTCAAATGCTGGAGTGAGTTCAAATGCTGGAGTGAGTACTGAAGTCACGCGCAAAAAAACTCACGCTGGGGGGTCTGTTAGGAATATTTGAAACTCACGCGTGAAATGGCTAGATGATTTGTTACACTATGCTCTTTGGAATATACTTTATTTTTGCAGTGTCACTGAACAATTAGTATGAACTGTTAGTAAATATAATCAGTATTTGGTTGAGTGCATTAATGATCGCTGTACACACACAACCCTGCTATATGCAAAATGAGTCTCAGGGACAGACCTCCTGTACCACACAACAAACCATTTAAAATAACTCTGCAAAATATAAATCAGACATTGGGTCTTAATAAAATAAATATATTAAAGATCAAAATCTTTACCGTACATGTTGTAATTCGTTGAGAACAAAATGACATAACAATGGCCAATGGAAACCACAATCATCAATCACCATTGAGGGCTGTATTCAAACACACCAAAAATCAAAGTAAACAATTGAAATCAAAGGCTGTTCCAACGTGCGTGAATTTCCTCACGGCAACTCATAATGTGACTCAGTAGTGTGTGTGGCCCCCACATACCTATTGCACTCCCCACAGCATCTGGGCATGCTCCTGGTGAGATGGCGGATGGTGTCCTGGGGATCTCCTCCCAGACCTGGATGAGGGCATCAACGAGCACCTGGACAGTCTGTGGTGCTACTTGGTGGCATAACGTCCCAGAAGTTCTCAAATGGATTCAGGTCTGGGGAATGTGAGGGCCAGTCAACGGCATCAATGCCTTCGTCATCCAGGAACTGCCTACACACTCTGGCCACATAAGGCCGGCCATTGTCCTGCACCAGGAGGAACCCAGGGCCCACTGCTCCAGCATAAGGTCTGACGATGGGTCTGAGGATTTCATCCCGTTATATAACAGCAGTCAGGGTACCGTTGGCTAGCACATGGAGATCTGTGCCACCCTCCAAGAATAATCCTTACTCCTCACTGACCCACCGCCAAACCGGTCATGCTGGATGATGTTGCAGGCAGCACAACGTTCACCACGGCGACACCAGACTCTTTCACGTCTGTCACATGTGCTCATTGTGAACCTGCTCTCATCTGTGAAGAGAACAGGGTGCAAATGGCAGACATGCCAATTCTGGTGTTCTCTGACGAAAGCCAATCGAGCTGCACTGTGCTGGGCTGTGAGTACAGGTCCCACTAGAGTACGTCAGGCCACCCTCATGGAGTCTCTTTCTGAACATTTGGTCAGAAACAGGCACACCAGTAGCCCGCAGGAAGTCATTTTGTAGGGCTGTGGCAGTACAACTCCTGATCCTCCTCAAGCAGGTGTGTGAGTGCTAAGGCAAAAACAGTATGCTCTTAACTTGTTGATTATACTTTCTTTTTACTAGTATTAACTAGTTTTGTCTCTTTGCATTAATGATCGCTACACTCACACACACACACACACTCAAACCTGGTGCGCTTTCAGTATATCCAAGGACGTGTAGCGCGCTTCACGTGATCAAAAAGTGAGTGAGGTCGGGTGATGGACTATTTAGGAGTCGACAACGATTTAAACAAATGCCAGTGGTAACGATAGAGCAGTAACGACCGCAAATCCAAAGTTGTCATAAACTCCAACGACATAAACTTTCAGGAAATGCAATACCAAATGCATATTGTAACGACAAAACAGACTACAATGCAGACAACATGCACAGCGACATCGACAATTTGAACAAGAACAGACAGTGGACATATATTTGGCTTAAATTGTGTCTGACTCCAGTCACAATTTTCAGGAATTCAGGAATAGCGAATACAACCCCTTCAGGCTGATTCAAGATCCCTCCGCTTCGTCCCCCCAAAAAATTGTACCGCGGGGGAGAAAAATATTTGATTTTGAAATCGAGCTTCGCACCGAGCGCACGTCAGAAACAGAGGACAGTGTGTGTGTGTCTTTAGTACAGTGACTTGACTTCACTTGAAACTTATAAGGAGTCGACTTGACTTGCTTAGGGTGAACCCTTGACTTGACTTGCTTGATTTATCTGAACTGTGACTTGAGACTTGACTGGAGACTTGATAGTTAAGACTTGAGACTTGCTTGGACTTGACCATGTGTGACTTGTCCCCATCTCTGACTTCATCTTGAATGTTCATATTTATTAGCAGAACCAGAAGGTCGTGGTGAAGAAAGAGCTGAGCCGCAAGGCGAAGCTCTCGATTTACCGGTCAATCTACGTTCCTACTCTCACCTATGGTCATGAGCTTTGGGTCATGACCGAAAGGACAAGATCCCGGATACAGGCGGCCGAAATGAGCTTTCTCCGCAGGGTGGCTGGGCGATCCCTTAGAGATAGGGTGAGAAGCTCGGTCACCCGGGAGGAGCTCAGAGTAGAGCCGCTGCTCCTCCACATCGAGAGGGGTCAGCTGAGGTGGCTTGGGCATCTGTTTCGGATGCCTCCGGAACGCCTTCCTGGGAAGGTGTTCCGGTCCCGTCCCACCGGGAAGAGACCCCGGGGAAGACCTAGGACACGCTGGAGGGACTATGTCTCCCGGCTGGCCTGGGAACGCCTCGGTGTCCCCCCGGAAGAGCTGGAGGAAGTGTCTGGGGAGAGGGAAGTCTGGGCATCCCTGCTTAGACTGCTGCCCCCGCGACCCGGCCCCGGATTAAGCGGAAGATGATGCGATGCGATGCGATGCGACCAGAAGGTGGTTGAGCTGACCTGTGTTGTCATGCCAGAGAGTTGCGGTGGTTGGGAGGTGATGTTGTGAAATTCAACTACAGTGCAGGCAAAATGTACATGTAGATCACATTACATCAGCCACACATTTTGAAATACAGAGGTATATGTAGTAGCTCTTTTCACTACAGGCACACATCACACACAATATCTTAACTAAATGAAATGGCTGAAGGCAGTAATTTTCTTGTTTATTCCAGCAGAATCAAACAGATGTGTCCACCAGTGCAAATATGTCTGATGGTGGTAATGGTGTTTCCCATGTGAGGTTGCAATCATTCAAAAATTTGGACCACAGTCTGTATAATACAATACAGTTTTTGGTTATTTTTCTGTATTGTGTTGATATATTCTAGGAAGACAAGCAGCAGGTCGTCATTGCCAAGGATACTCCTGGCCCTGAAGAGGTTAGGGAGATGTCAGAGCAGGTCAGCACAGAGGCAGAAGTAGCTACAGATAAACCATGTCAGCCAAACACAAGCCTTATCAGTAGTCAGAAGCTGTCAAAAATGACACTTCGTTTTCAAGAGAGTTGGTTTCGAAGAATTCCAGGGTCTCCACTGTTGTGCTTCTATCATGTAAAAATGTTCAAAAGCCAGAAATCACCACTTGGAAATTAGAGTTTAATTTGTGAGCGGTGAAATTGTGAGGTAGGAAGGCCAGTCGCATTCACTCCATGTCCTGAATGCAGGTAATCAGGTCCAAAATAGATGTGCAGAGAAGAAGGTTGATTAAGGATTGAAATATATATTTTTCTTTTGGGAGGGGAGGCTTGCATGTAGTGTAGCCTACATATTTTATTGTATATTTATTTTTATAATTATTTTTAAGATAGAATTTGATTAAAGGGGACATTAGTTATTGTACTTTGATTTTGTCATGTAGCATAAAATATGCACAAACATATTGATATCTGACATTTGCTTTAGTTTTATAATATACATGTTATAATAATTTAGGCCCGTAGTAATGTTACCTTTTATATCTGGTAAAAAAATAAACTGTCCTCTAGCTATGACCCAGAGAAAAATATTTGTCCCCCCTCACATTTGATATCCAAACTACACTCCTGTACGTACATACTTCGTGGGTGATGATGAAGTACATACTGTTCAGTATAAGCTGGTATGCGGAGTTGGGGAGTAACTGATTACAGAAAAACAGTAACTGTAATCAGTTACGTTACAAAATAAAATATTGTAATCGGATTACAGATACTTTAGAATTTTGTGAAATTGTATTTACATCATTAATAACTGTTGCGCCTCAGTTGTTGTATGCAGGGGCGCCGTATAGGGGGGAAAAGATAGGACAATTCCAAGGGCCCATGACTGACAGGGGCCCCAAAAAATAGGTAACAGCTGCGCAGAGGGGGCTACATTTTTTGTCATGGGGCCCACAATTCCACAATCCCCTGGTTGTATGTGTGATCATCATGCGCACAAAGGTGGGCGCGCACAACCAGATTAGTGACTAATAAAGAGCTAGTTTAATTTTCTCCGGTTTTGGTTGGTGGGATGGCTGGTAAAAAAAAGTAGGCCTATATCGATGATACTATTAGCCGAACCATATAAAATGTGATTTAGCTATTTACTCTACAAATGTTTCTCAGAAAAATAATAGGCGATAGGCCTACCTCGTGTTATATCTTTTTCAAGTTTCAAGGTTTATTTGTCAAATGCACCGAACAACACAGCCAGGAAAAGTTGCACTGAACTACTCAGACAGGAATTGTTTAGAAGATTAGGCAACTATTTGTTAGATAGCTATAACATGGCGCTGCCTTCAAAATAAAACATGATATAGAATTTATCAAAATATTTGAGGAGAAAAGGTATGTTGGGAATCACTCTGCCAAAGGATGATGATTTGCATTTGATACAGCCACATCAACTCCGTCCATGGAGGTAGGCAATGTGATCCTGCTCGCTTTGCATCTCAGAAAATTGCGTTCATTGCCTTATAAGAGAAGAAAGAAGAACGGTGCGCTACTCTAGGCCTACATTAACAAGGATTTGAGATGGCACATAGAACACATTAAATCAGAGGAATGCAATCACCTTATTACACACCTAGTTTATTCAACAATGTATTGTAGTCTTTGCCTAAAAATGCTGTTTTGACCAAAAGTAGTACATTGATTAATTAAAAAATATAGATTTTTATTGACAATTAACTCTCGTCCACTCTGTAGGGCAAGAGCCTGCAAGACACATAAATCAGGCAGTCGGTCTGTTAAATGCCTTGCCCACGAAGAAAGTAAAAAACGTAAAATAAAAACTCCCGAACCCACAATAGTGTGCAGCATGTTTCAGCGTCGTCAAGGTAAGGTCCGAAGTGCTGTACCCATTACTATTTATACATAGCATTTTGAGCCCTTGTAACCCCTTGCACTCAATCACTTACCAGGTGACGTCAGTTAAGTTGGTGAGGGCTTAGGGTTTAGGGGGACGTTGGGATTGGGCCAATATCTGGCAGACCTTTAGCGTGTAATGTAGAGATGTAGCCCAATCATATTGAAATAGCAAGCGATTGTTTAGAAACCATTGCCAAAGGCACTGTATATAACCCATAAGATAAAATGCAAATTTAGTTTTCGGCCAGCAATGTAAAGTTGGTGTTCAATTGGTGTTCAGTTGGTTATAGGTTATTCATATTTGTTTTCTAATGCCTCGTAATATGAAAGTAATCTAAGTTATCGGATTACATTACTGAGTTTGAGTTATCAAGAAGTTATGTTACTGATTACAAATGTGGACAGGTAACTGTAATGGATTACATTTAAAAAGTAACCGACCCAACCCTGCTGGTATGCCAGCATTGGAACCGACTGGGATATACTACTTTGTCATAAAAATTAATCTCAACATTAGATAGTTTTTTCTTGCATTAACATCACGGCAAGTTTTAATATTTGGCTAGTTTCAATATTTAGCTAGTTTTAAACCGTTCCAGTTAGGCATTGTGTTAAATTGATTAACGTTTCTTATGAATATTAGTTCTACTACAAATGGCATCTTTGAACTATATGGCTTTTGCCACTGGCTATTTTAATAGCTTACAAGCCAGTAATTCTACTATCTTACTACATGAATAGTCATAAGAATTGAGCCCATACTATTTTCATCGTACAATGGTTTGGGACATACTAATTTTCTTGCATACTAATCTGGCATACTATATATTATGCATGTACACAATTTGTGATTTAGCCTCTGTGTGTAATTTCTGTGTGTGCACGGCCTTGCAGAATAATACCCTTTTATGGGGATGGGCGGGGTGTTTACCTGTGCTAATTAGGGACACTTGGCACGTGTTTTCAATTTACAAGGACTTGGCATTCATCATTACAAATTCGCACAATTCTGAGGTTTAAGAACACGTTATGAAAATGACAGACTTATCTTTGGACCTTTTTCAAGAACAAATTTAAGTAATTAATTTGGTGAACTAGAGTCCCAATGAGGAGGCACATTGTGAGGTAATTTGTTTTTCAACAAAACCCCTCAGGCCAGAAGGCAGCCATGGAGTCAGGTAGACATTCAGGTACATAGACATGCCATGTACTTCGTACTGTTGTTCTACTTGGGTTTGTAATTTGGTCTGGGTAAGTGGTTTGTCTACAGTCGTAAGCCTGCCCAACCAGATTGCACTCCCATACTTTGCGGACATGATTACAGTTAAGTAATTATAGTTCCCTGGCCTGTCACCATGCCCTGACAAGCATCCCCCACCCCACACACACGCACACACACCCCTCCACCCACCCCACACACACGCACACACACAGCCACACACACATACTTGTTGCCCCCTGCCAGTCCTTTTGTTTTGCTACACACTTTGTCCTGCACACTTGGATTACGCCATTCCAGTCACAACACAAGCGGAGTATCCTTGCTCCCTCGCCTTCACCCCTCACCCAGTCCGTTCCACCAACTGCTTCTTGGAGGTCCGCGTTCAGACTGTGCGTGGTATGAGGACGCAGTAGGCACGCCCATGACACACCCACACATTGCGACACATGGCAGCCTCCTCCACAGCCTGTCCCTTACTGTTCCATTCAGGAGTCACTGCTCTCTCCCTGAGTGAGTGTTCCAGGCAAGTGTTCCACGCCAGTTTCCTCCATGGTTCTGAATATCCCAGGCGTGGCTGCCATGGCATTTTTCTACCTGCTGGTGCTTGGGACTGGACTGTGGGCGGCACGGAAGTCCCGGGCCATGGAGAAGAACAGCGCAGGAGATAAAATGGAGATGGCCTTGCTGGGGGACAGGAATATCGGCCTGCTTGTGGGAATATTCACCATGACCGGTGTGTGTGTGTGTGTGTGTGTGTGTGTGTGTAGGTGTGAGAGAGAACAGGTGAGGTTCTGCTCAACCTGTACTTCTAACCTCAAAGCTTGTGTTATTACAATATAAACGACTAAATGTTCCCTGGGTCATCCTCTGAGATGCTCCTGTAACTAACATACACTGTAGTGCACCTTCTCTAAAGTTTAACGCTGGTTGATTTCTACTCTGCATTTGTTTCTGCACCGTGAACTCACCACTACAACATTAACTTCTAAATTACTATGGTACTTTACAGTGGACTCCATTAAACTGCATACTGCTGGATTCATGGTGTACTACAAAGTCCTATACAATAGTACTGATTATTTCTGAAGTGTATGTTCCTTGATTGTTTTTTAATAGATAAAACGATGTGTGCGCGTGCATGTCTGTGTGTGTGTGTGTGTGTTTCTGTGTTTATGTATGTATGTCAATGTGTGTGTGTCTGTCTGTGTATAAGTGCGTTCTTGTCTGTGTGTTTCTATGTGTGTGTTCGTGGGTGTTTCTGTGTGTGTGTGTGTTGTGTGTGTTTTGCAGCTACATGGGTTGGAGGAGGCTTCATCATAGGGATAGCAGAGGTGGTGTATAACCCAACCCTAGGCCTGGTCTGGGCTTTCATGCCTCTACAGAGCTCCGTATCCTTCATCATCGGTCAGACACACATACACACACCCCATGGGTTTTTACAATTTCACATCCAAAAAGAACAATTGAAGTGGCGCAGTGGTTTTTAGTCACTGCCTTGCAGTACACCTGAATTACTGTGGCAAGGAGTTCAAATTCAGGTTGCGGCAGTCCCAAAAAGGCCCAAAGTGCCATGTCTTGTCACGCTGCAGCGACCCCTTATGGCGGATTGGGAATGTGCAGGTCAATTATGACTGTTGCCTGGAGAATGCCTCCAAGAGTGCAGGTTCCGGCAAATCACTCCCGGGTTCAGCGGGCATCGTCATAAGAAGCAAAATCGCCAGATTTGCATCGGATGACGATTGTCTCAATCTCTCCCGAGCAGAGCAGAGCAGAGACGAAACATTACATTATAAGTATCATAAAATGTTTAAAAAATGTATATATATATTTTTTTTTTCTCCCTGGCCCCCTCAATCTCAGGTGGGATATTCTTTGCAAAGCCGATGAGGGAAAAGAAGTACGTCACCATGATGGATCCGTTCCAGATCAAGTACGGCCATGCGCTGAGCGGCGCGCTGGTACTTCCTGCCCTTGTCATGGATGCACTGTGGGTCGCTTGCACACTCGTCGGACTGGGTAATAACAACAACAAAATATACATAAGAGCTCAAACAAAACAATTCTAAAAAACACACAAACAAAGAAAACCCCAAAATACTGTAAAGTGTAGACACACTGAAAGCACACGTTGAGAGAGTGCATCTTCACCATTAACCGTCGTGGATAGATTTTTCTGCACTGCATTGGACAACAGGAGAATGCACAAAGTGGACAGCGTATGCATTGGGCTCATGTTTACAAGCTTAACGTTAAAGCTTGGAGAGATTCGGCACTCAGAGATGTCTAGATAGAGGACACTACAGATTTGAGTATGCTTTGTGTTTTTTATTGTATGCTTGTCAATCACAAAGGTGTGTGCATGTTTTATGACAGTATGTTGTGAATGGGGTCATTTTGGTTGTCTTTCGGGGGTGCAACCTGAAGCATCCAATGCATGAGCCTTTTTATCGTAGTTGGTCAGCGTCGGCAGTGACGGCGGCTATATTGCCGCTTTCTTGTGCTTTGACGCCGTTGAACAAAGTACGAGAGAAAACACTTCTGTTTCCCACGCATTCGAAAACAGTAATGGCAACCAAAATGAAGAAGCATGCGGCTCGCTTAAGTGGTTGGGCTGGCTTGGGCTGGCGGAGGTGCAGTGCCTTGGGGCCTCTAGATAATAATGATAATAATAACCGGTTGTGCAGTTTTTCTGGTCCATGCATCGCTGTGTGCATTCCTGTGTATGGACATTAATGTGCGTGTGTCGGGTATTTATGCCTGTGTGTGTGTTGCGTTGCAGGGGGCACTATGAGTGTGATCCTGGACATGCCTTACACCTACTCAGTGTGGATCTCAGCAGCAGTGGCCATCGTGTACACTTTACTAGGAGGTCTCTACTCAGTAGCCTACACTGACGTCATTCAGCTCACCCTCGTCTTCTTCAGTCTGGTGAGTGGCCATTAGGAATTCAACCAAGGCGGGTTTTTCAAAGGATTTCATCCCCTGCGAGATTATTTGCGTTGAGCGAAACTATCAACACAGCCGCGTCCAACCGGCGTCACCACTGCTTGCCAGGTGTAACCACGCCAACCTAGGACCTCTGGGTTTGAACAACCAGGGTTGTGATCAACTTATAAGATACCATCAGAAGGAAGCTCACCTGTGTGCTCATTGTCCTCGAAAAAAGTACTGGACTTGATTGGCATTCAACGCTGTACCTGATTTCAGTGGGGAAATGCTCACCTTCAATGGCCACTGATGTGCTGGAAAAATTTGCTCTCCAGAGACTAATCTCTGTTTCAGCTTTGCTGGGCAGTAACTGTAAAACCTTTGAGAATTTTGCATGTTGGGTTTAGATTTTTGGGTGGGGGGGTATAATGGTTATTATTGGACCGATAGAACTGCTCTAAACTCGTAAAAACAGATTCTGGCTTTTAATGTGTTAAACTAAACGACCAGTGATGTATGTCATTTCATCTGTACCTTAGTGAAGCCGTACACTAAAGGTCTCCCTTGTGCTTCTGCTGCCAGTGGCTGTGTGTTCCCTTCCTTATGGTCAACCCAGTGGCCGATGACATCACGAAGACGTCCTTCAACCACACCTACCAGGCACCCTGGGTGGGAATCATAGAGAAAGGGAAGGTTTTGAAGTGGATCGATGACTTTTTAGTGGTGGTGAGACGCAGCGATGGATGGATTCGAATTTATTTGGATCACTATTAGCTAATGCCAAAAAAGACATAGAACATTACACAATACCGAATTAGTACAGTGCATTGACATATAGTACTCGTATTAATAATGATAATCTTGAATGGATGGTTTATTCATTGGCTGGTGTGTTGAACATATTGAGATAGTGGTGCCATTTAGATACGCATTCGATTAATCAAAACTCCTGTCTCCTCTCATCTCTCTTCCTACTCTTTTCCCACACCAAACCTCTCTGTCGCGCACCCTCAATCGACTTGTCCTTCTTGTCGTCTTCTCCTCCCTCTCACTCAGGCTCTGGGCAGCTTGTCCTTCCAGTGTTTCCATCAGAGGACGCTGTCTGCCTCCTCGTCCTTCAAAGCCCAGGTCACCTGCTTTGCGGCCGCAGCCGTGGTCCTCGTGTTGGGGATCCCCTCCGTTCTGGTCGGGGCTGTGGCCGCGTCAACAGGTGATACAAAAGCAAATTTTTTTGGTGCCCTTGCGCCTTGCGCTGACTCTTGATGCTATCGTCAATATGCACTGGATTTTGTTTTCACGTCTCGGTGTCCGCAGACTGGAACCGTACATCGTACGGGTCCCTATCTCCTTACGAGCGCGGCGAGACGGGATTGGTCCTACCCATCACCCTGCAGCACTTAACCCCGCCCTACATCTCCATTATCGGCATCGGGTGCATTGCGGCTGCTGTGATGTCATCGGTGGACTCCGGCCTCCTGAGCGCCGCCTCCTTGTTCTCCTCCAACATCTACAAGAACGTCTTCCGGCAGACGGTGAGGGCTCTTCCCGCAGGCTATTATCAAACCATCTTCCTGACAATCTGGGTGACGTGGTTGGAAGAATATCACCTCAGTGATGTTGAAATAGAAATGTACAGCTGGTATCCCGAACACTGGTCAGTTGACCATTAAACCTGTCAGAGCAGGAGAGAAAACGTGGAGAATTCATCTCTGCTTGTCTACAACCCACAATGAAACCCTATAGCTTGGATCGGTCCTGACCACTGGACCTTCCATCTTGGATCTGTCCTGACCACTGGGAGCCACTTTGTGTCCGTCTGTCCTCCAGGCCTCTGACAGGGAGATGCAGTGGGTGATCCGGGTGTCGGTGGTAGTGGTGGGGCTGTGTGGCACCGCTCTCACCCTCTTCAACAACAGCACCATTACTCTCTGGGTCCTGGCGGCTGATCTCTCCTACACCATCATCTTCCCACAGCTTGTGTGCGTCCTCTTTTTCCAGGTGTGTGATGTTGCGTTTGCAAGTTATCTTTCTCTGCAATGACGAACGAGAGAAACAGTGTTTCTCCCCATTAACCTATGTACCTTAGTCATGGCGGAACGGAAGCTAAACAGACTGACTCTGAAGTGATGAAGGAAATTCATGGCTGAGCAGGACAGATGGCTGCCACTGCTAACATTTTAGAAAACTGCTTCCCAATTAACAACTGTCTAGGACAAGAAATAACAAAATAATTTTTTAGTAAGCAAAATATGTAGACAGAATCCTCATAGCTGTCCCGATTTAACCCCTGATTATGTTTTAAAATGCAAAAAGTGTAACTTGTAATACATTCCTCAATCCTCCTCCAGGTCTCCAATGGCTACGGGGCGGTCATGGGTTACCTCGTGGGGGGAGTGACGAGAATGCTCTGTGGGGAGCCCACCTTCAACATGCCCCCTGTCCTCCATTTTCCGGGATGTAGATTGACGGACGGAGTCTACGTCCAGCACTCACCCATCAAGACTATATGCATGCTCCTGGCCCTGGTGGCCATTTTGTCTTTCTCCTGGCTGGCTCAGCTTGTGTTCGTCAAGGGCTGGCTGCCTGAGAGGTGGGATGTGTTCAAGGTGAAGTCCCAGGCGGTGCCACTGGGTGGCGCTACAGAACTCAAAGAGAAAGAGGAGAACAATGGGCTCTCTGAGCCAATGCTTGACACCACCAAGTGTTAAGTTTTTTTCTTTCTTTTTTTTTGGCAGAGGATGAAGTATACTATTATCTATTGGGTGTATCTGAAATGTATTTCTTGGAAGCTGAATGACGATGATGTAGACATAAATCTTCAAAAACCCATCAGTGACTTAACGTGCACAGAATTAGTTCCATTAACGTGAAAAGGGATGGGCTCTCATCCATCATATATCAACCGCTTTACAGGGTAAGAAAAACCAAACTGGCTGTGTTTGTGACTTAGGTGAACTCTGCCTTTAGTCTGAGAATGGGATTAACTGTCTGGGGAACTGGTCTTACGTACAATGAATGAGTAGGCTTTTTTATCTATATTATATTATGTCCTGTAATAAACAGTATAGATTGAAGGAACCTGTGGAAGATTTTGTGGAAGACTTATTACCGTTTTTGTTATTTTTCATATCAAATGTAATCTCACATTTGTGATTCATATTATACTAATATACCCGGCCCCGGATGAAGCGGAAGAAGATGTATGTATGTATGTATGTATTATACTAATAATAATATACTATAATAATTCTCTGTGTCTTAGAAGGTACTCGTGCAGGCATGAACAAACCAGCTACATAACTGGTCTGCGTCAGTGTAGGTACATTCTGTGAGAGTATGCATATTGGTAATGTACCAGTCAGGCAAGGTGAGGCTGGATAGCCAACCTAAAGAACACATGCTAGTACTGAAGAGTAGCCACTCTGATTAACTAGGGACACTTCCCGGCACCATATTGTAAGACAGAGTGATCTACTCATGGGCCAAGATGGGGTGATTAAGGCATGACTTTAGGCCCTGTATTCAGACCCTACAGGAGTGTCTGTGGAGCATTCCAGTGGGGGCATGTGATCAGACAGGACAGGTTAGGCTGGTATGAAGAAGCTGAATTCGACTGGTTAGATAGGAACCAAGCCAAGATAAAGACAGCCATGGTCAGTGAAGAAGTCAGGGGGAGGTATCTTGATGCTGGTTCATGATTCATTACGAAATAAGTCATAAACTGTTTGGTTGTCATACCCTTTTGTCTTGCACTGAGGTTGTACACTGATGTCATACGTTGCTGAACACTTTGTGTATGGACTGATCTATCAACTACAAGCTTGTAATAAATCTTGAGTAGATTGTATTGGTTTCCTGAATAGTTTATTCATAGTTTGTAGTCAATTATGTTTTATTAAGCATCAAACCTTTGGCCGACCTGCTCTTTATAACCTCTGTCAGTTGCTTTTATATCTGTCCAAAGCAAAGATTTCCATCTAATGACCCATTCATTGATTGATTGCTGCAGAGATGGTTCTCCTTCTGGCAGGTTCTCCCATCTCCACAGAGAAACTCTGAAGCTATGTTACAGTGGCCATTAGGCCCTTCTTGTTCGTTTACTTACAGTTTGGCTGAAAGTCCAGCTCTAGGAAGTGTCTTGTCTGTTCTAAAAGTGTTCCCATTCACAATGATGGAGTCCATGGTGCTCCTGGGAACTTTCCACACTTGAGCAATTGTTTTATAACCTCTGAGTCATGGCAACGTGTCTGAATTTTTATGTCCGTTTTTAAATTGTCCCCACGGACAGGCTTTTAGAGTCACTACAGACAGGCTTTTAGAGTCACTACAGACAGGCTTTTAGAGTCACTACAGACATTCGAATAGAGGCCATTATGAAGTTGAACGTAGCAGTATACTCTAGATACAGTCATACTTGTCATAAGCTGAATGTGTTGAGGCTGAACTGAGAATATATATATATATATATTACTGCCATACTTGCCATATCTAAATGTTCAAAAATACTACCTAGATTGTGGCCAGTTTACAGTTCTTAAATTGCTGCTAAAGTACAGTGTTATGCATATTGTTGCTCTATTTTACTATTATTTTCTGTCTAGATATATTTTTGCTTACTCTTCTTCTTAACTCTAACTATGTAGTTTGTCGGGTGCCATGTACTAAGAATTTTATTGTGCATGATGACGCTGTGTTGTTAGGTGCATTAGTCAAATAAACCTTGAAAGCAGGACATACTGTACTCTGAGAAGGCAGAGGTTGGTACTCTTTAGACAAGAGTGTGCAAAGGTGACGGGGGTTCACTTGTTGCGCGACATGGTGTTTCATTTCATGTTCATAGTGTCAACATCCGTGTTCGTGTTTAAGGAACATGGAGTTTAAGATCTCGAGGGTCCGCCCAGACGAAACAACTAGACCAAGTCACAGACTGAAATGTCTCCAGGACATGTGTTCTAAGTGCTATTGTCTCAAAACCAAAATAAGTTGCCTCTTCCGATGAAATGTGCCGTGAAAGCCTTTGACATTAATTCAAGACTGAACTAATAATAATCGTTGTTTTAAGAAACTACAAAAATTGAAAGCAACTGGACCCCACTGCCTGGCGCTCTCTCATCTGATGAGGTGGAGAATGGCACATAGCTGTCAGGTGTTGGTGAAAAGGCTGCCTCTGACATGGAAACCAGACCACAGAAGTTGCCATGAGGCCATGGAGGCTGCTGACAGACATTTCGTCGGTCAGTGTGACTGGCGGGCAGAACATGTTGGTTATGTGAGAGTGGCGTCGCTCCTACCTGGTCTTTGGGTTCTGGTTTAACGAGGAGGTGGTAGAAACTTCATTTGTACCCTTTCTTCCACTGCAAATATTAGGTTCACAAGGCCAAATCTGGGTCACCGAAGCACTACATTTGCAATGTGAATACATGGCCTCTCTCAAAACCACACACACACAAATTATTATATTGTGAAAGTTCAACTAATAGCATCATGATGGAAACTAGCCCCATCAAAGCGGGGTGCAGTGTCTGTGGGAAAGGGCGGGCAACCTTCTCAGCAAAACCAGTCCCATCTGGGGGGCGGGGGCTGTAGGAAAGTTGGGTGGAGGACCAGTTGGTGGAGGGCTGGGATTGGGAGGATGGGTGGGGTTCAGAATCCCACCTTACCAGGTAACAGCCAATGAACTCACGTATAAACAGGCTATTGTTTTCTTAGTCATTCTCTTCATCCCTAAACTGTAGGTCTATATCATCATCTCTGTTGAGGGTGTAACTGTGTATTCTGACAAGAGAACGCGCTGTACGTTATTAAGTCTGCCTTGAAACAACCCAACCGTCTGTAGTCTATGGGCAGAGCTCACATCGCTATTCTGTCTTTCTGATGATTATCAGGTCAAGACGTACCGCTGCCAGAACTCCACATTTGTTTTAGTTTTGTTTTTAAAGCGCTTCGAGATACAATGTTGAATGAACGCGGTACATAGAATATATTATATTGTTATTAATTGGATGAGCGCATTTGTCTCGCCGCGGTTTTAAACAGTCGTTAGGTAACGTTGCGTTGAGGGTGTAACTGTGTATTCTGAAAAGAGAACGCGCTGTACGTTATTAAGTCTGCCTTGAAACCACCCAACCGTCTGTAGTCTATGGGCAGAGCTCACATCGCTATTCTGTCTTTCTGATGATTATCAGGTCAAGACGTACCGCTGCCAGAACTCCACATTTGTTTTAGTTTTGTTTTTAAAGCGCTTCGAGATACAATGTTGAATGAACGCGGTACATAGAATACATTATATTTTTATTAATTGGATGAGCGCATTTGTCTCGCCGCGGTTTTTAACAGTCGTTAGGTAACGTTGCGTTAGCTGCAGCAACAGTAACGGCATATGAATGAGTTTTACTGTGTTTACCCTAAAATGAATTCGATGTTTACACGTGTTGACTTGTCAGTTAGCTCTAACTTGATCCCTCCCTTTTTTGCACATTTTTAATACACACATAATTTAACTGTATATTAACATTATCAAACCTGCCTTTTTCAAATAAGCTGTAGGATTAAAAGTTGCATCATTGTCTTTTAGTTTGAAATGCTGACACTGATGAAGAAATTCGTTAACTAATGTGTATTCCTCTTGTCTAGTTAGCCTATCTAATTATGCTAATTAATGTAAACAGAACACATGTGAGATTACTTAGAAAATTAGGACTAGTGCTGATAATCATCGTGCCATTCCTCTCTTATAAATACATTCCACACCTCCTTAATTGCCTACAAAATAACATTTCTGTGGCGAGACAATGTAAGTATGTTGCTTGAGTTTCACTGGGCTTAGTCAGACAGCTTATATCTAAGGTCTAAAATAAGGCCACTTCTTAGATTGATAGTTTTACCATTTGGCCTTGAAGTATTTACCTTCCGTTGCTGCACTTTAATGTGAGCAAGGTGCTTGACCCTTACTAGTCATGTGAGTTGCTGAGGGTGATGCTTCCTGCTGGACCTTATTTTTGTTTGCTTGTAGAAAATCAAGTTAACTATGGCTGATAAACCAGATGTCAGTGAAGTCTCCCATTTTGATAAGACCAAACTGAAGAAGACTGAGACTCATGAGAAGAATACCCTGCCAACTAAAGAGGGTGAGTAGAATACTGTTGTTACCATCAATTGACTTTAAATGAATGCTACAGGAGCTACTAAATTGTTGCATTTTAATTAATTTAGTGATTTTTTTTTTAAAATGATTTGTTTGGTTTTAAGATGTGGTGGTATTTGAATGTAATGTCTGTGTTGGACTCGTGAAGCACTTATTGGCCATGAATTACTTGTGTAACCCTACAACACTCTGAAGTTGATGCTAAAATGATTAGCCGTTGCTGTGATGTGTCTTCTGATGTCACAAGTGTTTGTTCTTCCAACCTACAGTCATTGATCAAGAGAAGGAGGAGTCCTAAAATGTGAGATTCTCCCATGCCTGTCACTTTGCTACCCCTGGGAGAGAATGCTTCCGAAAGCTGGGGATTTGTTCCTGCGGTTATGTCACTGAGAAATTCATTAACTTAATAAAAAAGCCATGTAGATGAATCAGTGTTTTCTTCAGTTAATCTAGTGTTGCATTGAAGATTGACCTTGAGTGTTCTCTCAATTGGAAATATCTTTGACATTATGGTGTTTACTTGGGTAAACTGTTCCAGAACAGTTTGTATGGAGTGGATGCATAATGAACATCTAGGTTCCATGGTGTGGCTGAAAGCAACAACTTCTAATTTGAGTGTTGGCTCTAGGGGCTTTATTTGAACATCTTAGTCCATGTTCAGCAACCCTATTGAGACTTAAAAATAATTACAATGTTGGACCTGGTGGCACGACATCCGGCCTTACGCAACCTTCAAATCACTAGGATCATTGTTCTGTTCAGACATCTCCCACAAGGTTGGAGTTTAATTGTTTGGAGAAAACACTCATAAACCGTCCTTCTGAGAGACATGAAGTGCTAACAGGCAACTTCTGGTTTGAAGTAGCTCAAGTTGGAGATGGGAATGATTCTGTGACTCACATTTGTACATCTGCAACTCTTAAAAACATTGTGCCCTGCTGGTTAGGCTAATTAGAGGTATCCAACATTTTAGCCTAGTCAACTGGGTGGGATGTCCAACCTGAATTGATGTCCACCCCGTGACCTGGTTTATTTTCAACAGGATCCTCAATGGATCAGTCAAAAAAGTAGAAAATACCATTGCGTTTAATACAACAAAATGGCAGATGCATTCCATGGTTGTCTATGCTAAAACAGTGTTTTGGTCATTAAAGCCCATCAACCTTTTGAGCAAAGCTTAAATATTTACTCACAGAAAACAGTTTCTATGTTCAACTAGCTTAGGTAATGGAGTACATGGCTCAGGATGCAACATAGAAAGTGTTTTGCATCAAGTTGTAAAATATAAGGTTTCTGGGATCTTTTGATTAGTTTCAGGGGTCCTTAATTATTGCAATAGGTTTTCCCTTTCAAGAAATAAATGTGTACTCTTATTTGCAGCAAAAGAACCAGTGCAATTCTGTTTCCCTGTCTATGTTTGTTTGCTTGATAAACCTCTGTAGAGACAATGAAAACCTAACACCATTCACGCATCCCAGTTAACAACCAAAACAAGGTCAACACACCTACTCCGAGTAAACTGCAACTTAAAATGCCATATGTAAATGTACATTTAAAAAAAAATAAGCCAGCCGGGCAACTTCTTCAGTCTGTCCAGAGGCAGTGAGGCCTTGATGAGGAGGAGCTGAAGGATCTGGCGTTCCTGTGTTTAATTGCAGTGCACGGCCATCGTGAATGGCTACCTCTAATCGGCTAGCATTTTTGGTATTGTGAACCAGTGACATCATAACGGATGTTCTTATTTCCATTGTGTTTTCCGGCGGCAGCCGAGTTGCGCCGCAGTTTGACCGCCGACCCTCACAGTTTGGTGTTCCGATGCTGGTTGCTCGGCACTGCCTCCTCGGCCTCCGGATCGTCATTTTTATTTTCCGCTTTCTTCAGCTCGGTGAGCGCCGTCACTTTAGCCTGAGAGCTCTTTATCTGGAACACGTCCAAGTCCTCCGACAGCAGGCCCTTGTTGAAGATGACGGCGGCGACATGGGAGGTGATGAGGATGGAGCAGAGGCTGGCGAGCATGATGGTGGTGCGGAAGGGGAAGAACTGGGTCATCACGCCCTCCGCGTCCATCCTGAACCCGGGGAAGTGGATGACGGGGGGAAGGTTAATGAGGGGCTCCCCACTCAGGACGCGGAGGACCACCCCCATGACGAACCCCAGGCTGGCACCGTAGCCATTGGAAACCTTAGATTACGCAATCAGAGAGATAAATGAGATTAAAGGGACAATTAAGGTTAATAGAGAGATGTGGATGGATGGATATGGGATAGATTTACCGCGGGTCGTTGTGTAGATAAATATGCAGATGTACTGTAGGTGAATAGTTGGATGGGTTGGTAGATGGATGCGCACACCCTCACCTACCTTGAAAAAGAGAATGCAGACGAGCTGTGGGAACATGATGGTGTAGGACATGTCCACACCCACCAGCCAGAAGACCAGAACACTGTTGTCTAGGAAGGTCAGGCTCGTCCCCGCCAGGCCACAAACCACCACCGAGATACGGATCACCCACTGCATCTCCACGTCAGAGGCCTGGGGAGATGGACACAAACAAGGTGGCAGCATGGTGGTCAGGACAGGACAGATCCAAAATGGAGGCACAGTGGTCAGGACAGATCCAAGATTGAGGCACAGTGGTCAGGACAGATCCAAGATTGAGGCACAGTGGTCAGGACAGATCCAAGATGGCGATTTGTTCGTGCGTGTAACAAGAGCCCAATCCACATTTCCACATCAAGCGTGACGTTCCACCTCACCTGTTTCCTGAGGATGTTCTTGTAGATGTTGGAGGAGAACAAGGAGGCGGTGCTTAATAGGGCGGAGTCCATGGAGGACATAACGGCAGCGGCTACTGCACCGATGCCGATGACAGAGACGTAGGTGGGTGTGAGGTACTGCAGGGAGAGGGGGAGGATGGAACCGGCCTCACCGCGTTCGTATGGAGAAGGAGAACCGTAGCTGGTCATGTTCCAGTCTGCGACAGAATTACAAACATGGACATATAATGAGTTATGCCATATTAGCAGGCTGTTATGACCGAGTGGCATTTGGTGTTAAATAACTGGTATGTTTGGTGATGATCCAGAAATGTGCGTGTCCCCAGCTAGGTCCAGTTACCTGTGGAGGCTGCAACTGCCCCGATCAGTACAGAGGGGATTCCCAGGACCAGGCAGAAGGCCGAAGAGGCGAAACAGGTCACCTGAGCCTGGGTGTAGGACGATGCTGACAGGATCCTCTGGTAGAATGCCTGGTAGGCCAGACCCCCGAGCGCCTGGGGACAAGAGGAAGATATTCATTACAACTTCGGTGCCACGTGGGCTGAAGGCACCCCTGAGGGGTATGAAGTAATTCATTACAAATACACCGGTTAAATAAACTGAATAACTTTTCAAAATCCATAGAACTGTATCACATCCATCCCATGTTTCCATTTATCTCTATTTCTTTGGGGGTTGACTTATTGAAAGACAGGGAAATCTACAGGGAAAGACAGGGAGATCTACAGGGAAAGACAGGGAGATCTACAGGGAAAGACAGGGAGATCTACAGGGAAAGACAGGGAGATCTATGGTTAAAGAGGGGAAAAAACCTGTACCATATCAAGAATATCCAAAACATGAATAAAGAAAAATGTAGTCTAAAATAATTGAATCAGGAAATGGGTAGACAGAAGCGTGTGTGGTCGTGCGTGTGTGTGGTCGTGCGCGTGTGTGGTCGTTGGCCGCTCACCAGGACCATGAAATCATCGATCCATTTCCCTGCGTCTCTGGCCTCCAGCTTGCCCACCCAGGGGGCCTGGAACGTCTCGTTGAAGGCTGTCTGACTGATGTCCATCGAATACGGGTTGGTCATCATGAACGGAACACAAACCCACTAGGAGAGAAGAAGAGCTATGATTGGTCACCTGGAACCCAGATCCACCACTAGGACAAGCAATAGCCGTAGTTCACTGAATGTTTTGGGCCCATTTAAATTTGAGTCTAATCCAATCCAAATATTGAAAAGTGTGTTGTCTTTGTGCTATCAAAAGAATTAATTTAATATGGCTGACCAGGCAGTTCAGAACATTATGGAAACGAAGTGGGGCCATTCGAAATGGCCACCGACACGCCACTCACAAGGCTGACAAAGATGAGGATGAGCTGAATGACGTCGGTGTAGGCTACGGAGTAGAGTCCTCCAAGCAGCGTGTACACGATGGCCACCACAGAGCTGATGCAGATGGAATAGCCGTAGGGCAGGTCCAGGATCACGCTCATAGTGCCCCCTGGAATACACAGGATGGGCGAAAGGAGCACTAAGCTACGGAACATACACCGCGGCGGAACACTAAGCTACGGAACACACACCGCGGCGGAACACTAAGCTACGGAACACACCGCGGCGGAACACTAAGCTACAGAACACACACCACGGCGGAACACTCTGAACACTCAGCATTATCAAACGAGAGAATGTTCAGGGACTTACAACTGGGTAGGTGTTATAAACCGCGCGGTCGAACCCTGAATGCTGGTGTGCAAAAGGCTCTAGTGTACAGGTGTTATTTTGGATTTAGCCTGTTTTATATCAGCAATAAAGAACCTGGGAGTGTTTGTGCTGCGTGGCCAGAACCACAGCTAAGGGCTGTATCAAGGCACTCCGTCGTTCGTAAGATCGTTCGTAAGATCAGGCTTCAGCCTTGGTATATTGACCATATAGCAAACCCCCTTGTTTCCTATTGCTTTGATAGTCTACTGCTCCAGCGTTTACCATGCTGCTTTTCCCTGTAAATGCTAGTTATAGCTGATGGCTACGTTAACAAAAGATAGCATCCTAAATAAAAGAGACACACTAGGATAAGATAATACCCTACTGTTGCCCTTTATTAGTACAGTCCATGCAATACCTTCACATCATAATATACATTGTTGCAGCCCAGAAAGGATTGTATGGTGTAATTAACCAGAGTGTGGTTCTGTTTTCAGACCTTAAACAATCCTAAGAGTTTTGGACAAGCAACTGGCCACGTAATAACATTTATTTTTCCTCTTAATAAATAAAAGCTACAGTAACGGAACGAAACAAATCATCATTTATTGGAACTAAGCCTGAATGTGAGAGGTCTCGTTCCCTTGAAGATGCATCATCATCATAAGGAGACAAACTAAAGAATATGAAGAAATAATAATCTGCAAATAGAAACAGTAAATAAACATCAGCAAAGTCATCTCTACCTTCGCTGTGTTCTCTCTCTCCTCAAGGCCAGGGTCAGCCCCGCCCAGCCGAGACGCACCTAGCCCTTAAACAGAAAAGTGTCAGATTGCCAAATGGCTGACTACTGTTTAAGCCTGCCCATGACCTTTTGACCTCTACGCTTCACCTTTGATCTCAATAGACTTTCACCCCCAATAACTGAAACCCACACATTTTAATATTTGACCTCGGTTGTTACGGTGGTTGTGTTTTTCTTTTCTTTAATGCCCAGAGCTGAAATGTAACATGGGCAGTATACGTAAGAAATCTCTACTCGTTTTCAGAAGTAACCTCACCACTTCCCCCCACTATCTGAGTGGAGCTCTGTGCTCACAGGGTACATTTAGAGAACAAGAGTGAAGAGTAGATGGGGGTCTGTTGAGAGAGATTTTGTGTTGAGAACATTCTGTTTTGAAACCTCAAACACAGAAACTTCCTTAAATTATTGTTTCCACAACTGGTGATAAAAGAACATAAAACTGTAGATTCATACATACGAGATCACAGTTCATAATCAACAATTATACAGACATCTGACTTCTCATTTCCAAAAAAATAAAAATAAAGTCAGGAAAGCTGAATTCAGAACTGAATTAAAAACATTCATTATTGATTAGGGGCAATAAGAAACTACAGAACCAATTGTTTTTTCCAGGGCAACAGTAAAACATTGTTTCTGCTGGTCACTTAGACAACATCTGAACAACATAACATATTTCTTAACATGTTTTTTCCGTGAAATACTAAGTACAACTAGTACAGATCAATACAATTTTGATCGGGGTGTTGTGTTGAACTGTCTTCTGAATTTCGGGACATGTTCAATGCGGTCTGATCACAGTCTGACCACATGGCTGCTGTTATTATTGCGTTCAATTCTTTGATTGTGTGTGTGTGTGTGTGAGAGAGGCTTTCATGTCTTTCAGACGACCTCCTATGTGAATACATAGCTCTTCTGTAAGAGATAATCACTCTCTCATATTTCCTTTGTGCATTTCATGTTTTCTCAAGTGGCATTGGTGAGCCAGTGATAGGGACATTGCCTTGTGCGTCTTTCAGACTCTGTGGTCACTTGAAAAGGCATTTATTGTAAGATCTGGCCCTCCAATCATCAGGCCACCCCCTCTTCCAGGTTCCCCCTCAACCCCTTCCCCGTCCTGTGCCTTTTTAGTCACCTTTTACTTTTCTACAACAGTTTGTCCACTTTCGTACCAGCCCATCACTGATCAGGTTAACTGGGTAACGTTATCAAAACATTGTATTATATGGTTACCTAGGCTGACCAGTGTCCTAGCAACCCAGAGGACGTCGGCGACCAGCGCGGGCAGGATGAGAAGGCTGCTCAAGACGTTGCCGTACTTTATCTGGAACGGGTCCATCATTGTCACATACTTGTTTTCCCTCATTGGTTTGGCGAAGAAAAATCCACCTGGGATCCGAAGGAGAGAGAGAACACTTGACCTCTCAGAGAACCTGACCTTTAATGTTTCACTGCTGTGTTGTTGCCCGCTGAGAAGCAACGCTCAATAACCAATCTGAGGACTTGGGTAACATTTCCGATTTCAAACCAGTGTTTACGTTTGACAAAATCCACACACAGAAACGCACTTACTCTCAAACACTCCCGCATACACACACACACACACACACACACACACACACGTCCAAACAAGTTTGCCATATTTGCTCAGCCACATCGCCTAGTATGGTCTAACTGGTAACATGAATGATGCATTATGTCACCGACGGACCAAATTACTGATGGGATGACACCGCTGTAACTGAGACCATTTCAGGCATTTTACATTTTTTATTTACACCCGTTGAATATAGATTGAAATATGATCCTCATGGTAGCATAGTCATGGTTGACTGGACCTCCATAGTGACATAATACCCAAATTCTACATGTGAAAGCAAAATTAAGTTGAGAAACCAATGCTAAGGTCTTGCCAACAAAAGTGCCGGCAGTATGAGAAAGTGTTTGTTTTTCAGAAGCTACATTGTCAAGTTCAGATACAACAACACATCCAAATTTCACAGGTTTTCTGTGTTCTTTTGAGAATCGAGTCGTGTCCGATTTAGACTCCGTAGGTTGAATTCAGAATATTCTGTCTTGCCCAGTTGCAGCGTGGAGTTTGCTGCGCTAGAGTTGACCGTTTGAAAATGCATAATGTGAATAAGAGCGACGGCAGATTTCTTAAATATATGTACATGGTGTAAATATATGTACGCACTATGTAAGTACGTTGTCGTTGTCCTAGTCAGATAATGTCTCAGAGTTTTAGGTGTTACGTCACTCTCCCAGTTTAGCTAGAGGAGGCCCGCGGCCCAGAGTAGACAGGCTGACCTGAAGTCAGTTCTGACGGTTAATGTTTCAAGAATCGTCCCGGGGAGCCCAGTTCTCAGTACTGAGGGGTCAGAGGTCACGTTACTCACCCAGGAAGAAGGTGAGCACATACGGAACTGGCATAAGCGCCCAGACCAGGCCCAGGGTGGGGTTGTATACCGCCTCCGCTATACCCAGGATGAAGCCCCCTCCGACCCACGTAGCTGCAGGGAGAGGTGGGGGTGTGTGGAGAAAGAGGAGAGCAGGAGGGGGAGTTGAATGTACACATACATGAGGAGGTAACAGTGCCAGGGCCGTAATTCTTTGTTTTGAGAGTCCCGCTGTAGAGGCTTAACCAACCGTCAACAAGCTATCTGTAACCTTTTCAGAAACACTGAGTGGCCTCCATTTGGGCGGTCGATCGAAATCAGATATCCAGCGCATATATTTAGATTAACGCCTGCCGATGCTGTTCCCCCTGGTGCAAAGTCACTGCATTCGCTGTTTACTGATTGTCTTTGATAGTTGATTGAGCACTGACAGGTGCTCTCCAAAAATATATGGTTACCTGATATGGTTACCTCCCTCCCTCCTTCTCACTCACCAGTCAGAGTGAAGATGCCAACCAGGAGGTTGATGTTGCGTCCGGCCAGCAACGTGATCTCCATCCCGTCCGAGCCGCGGCACCTATTCTCCTTCTTCTTGGAACGCATCGATGCCCAGATCCCCGTGCCCAGGATCAACACGTAGAACACCGCCATGATGACCAGGCCCGGAATGTTCAGAGCCATCTTTGCCTCGTTGTTCCGTTCACTCCTCTCCCTGATATTCCAACCGGATCGGTAGGTAGGTGGAATGACAGAAAGAGAGGGGGAGCGAGAAAAGGCGGAGAGAGTCAAACAGGAAAAGCAAAAAATTGTGATTTCAGGTCAGGAGCTCGACCCTAGTCTCTACTGTAGGGTGATAGCTCAGGCGACAGGGCTTGGGGTAAATTCCCAAAATTTTCAGCCATTTAAGGTCACATTCCACTTCAAACATTGCCCTGTAAAACTGGTCTGAGGAATGGGCAGGTTTGCACAATACACGACTGCCGTGTAACGGTTTGGAACATTAGGAGGCGTGGTTTGTTGAGGGCGAGGGTGTCGTAACATTCCAAATCACCACAAAGTAAAAAAAAAAAAAAATCTTCAGTTTTGAAAAGCTTAATCTTACTGCATAACTAATACTAGCGTTACTCTTCCTACAAAATACTGTATACTATGGAACCTAGAGGAAACCAAGATGGTAAAATGTGCAATGTGAATAAACGCTGGATCACATTGACTGTATTGTTTCTAGGGAGCCCAACAGAGAAGCTAAGTTTAGAAATCTAACGTTTATATTTGAAAACTTTTTCTGAGGTGCCTACTTTCAGATTTTCCCGAACTAACATCCTTGTTGAAATCACGTATGCTTGGAATTTCTCACTGGTGTTCCTGTGGATTGGATCCAATGGACAGTAGGCTGAAGGTTTATTCACCCAAATCACATTTTCTTTGAGACTTGTCCACAGTGTCATACCCTTTGGAAGTCCCAGAGTATAAAAGATCCACCTTTCAATGCATGTCTGTTTTTGCAGTTAACAATTAGCTTTCAAGCACACTCACTCATTAAACAGTTAAAAAGTAGCCAGCTACCACATGTTCTTGTCAAACTGTCACAAGCTAGCGACAACATATCTCAAGCAGCTGTCTGAAAAACAGCAATTTGACCGTTCAACCATGGTTCAAGGCCAAGAATTTGATTCCAAATCACTTATGAATGCAGTTTAGAATGTGGCTTTAAATATAGGATTCCATGAGGCTTTTGCCCAATCAGCCTGTATTTTCCCCAGCAGACTTGTAACAAAACCAATATAACCTTATTAGTTGAGAAGTGGGTTTCAATTGGTCTCTGCAAGGGAAAAATTAGGGCATGCAATTCAATTGAATCTATTCTTGGTGGTATGCATTCTGTTATATAACCCCCAACAGGTTTCTGCCAAAACACACACAGCTCAAACCATCCTGCCCCAACCTGACACACACACCTCCAACAGAACGCAAATGGATCATTATTATGCACATACAATGCAAGTGTGATCAATACATACACACACACACACCTCCAACAGAATGTAAATGGATCATTATCATGCACGTTCAACACACGTGTCCTGCATGATAATGAGGTACGTGTCCTAATACACACACACACACACACACACACACACACACACAGAACTAAACACATTTGTGGCAACATACAATACACAACTCCCAGATGTATTTCCCTTGTCTGAACAGCTTCATGCCGCCTGTCAATCACATAGGCATTTCAGCATTAAAATAAAACACGGCGATACACTAGAAATCTACAGCCTCTCCATTATGGGAGGAGGCAACATCAATGTAATAAATGATACATACCGTAACAGTTCAGTAAGAGTCTGTCAGACAGTCAATCAGTCTGTCATTCATTCAGTCAGTCAGATCAGGAGATCCAAAAAAAAACAGAGTAGTCTTTCACAATCTCTTTCTCTGACTGTCTCTGTTTCAAAGTCCTTGAAAGGGAATGAACGGCTTTGACAGATTCATGACTGGATGGATAGAGATATGTACCGACAGAGCGGTGAGGTCTCTGTCACAGATTGAGAGAGCGATAGAACAGGGTAGGTTTCTTAGTGGTCAGGTGAAATGTGGTCTGGAGCTCAAGCAGGAAAGGAAACTAGGTTATAGAAATGACTCGGTGGGTTATTTTTCTTGCTGTTATAACCTCCCCTGGAAATGAGGTGGAGGTTGGGGGGGCACAAAGTTCAGGAAGCTGTTCCTCTCTTACCCCTCCTCTCTCTCTCTCTCTTACCCCTCCTCTCTTCTCCCTCACTCCCTCTTTCTCACCCGTCCTGTCTCTTTTTCTTATCCGTCTCCTCTATGTCATTAGCTGTTTCTCACCCCTCCTCTCATACCACTGTCCCAGCCTGTCTGTCTGCCTTTGTCCCAGCCTGTCTGTCTGCCTTTGTCCCAGCCTGTCTGTCTGCCTTTGTCACAGCCTGTC
Organism: Esox lucius; assembly: GCF_011004845.1. Taxonomy (NCBI): domain Eukaryota; kingdom Metazoa; phylum Chordata; class Actinopteri; order Esociformes; family Esocidae; genus Esox; species Esox lucius. The sequence goes on from NC_047593.1 coordinate 18,674,764, forward strand.
TGTCTGCCTTTGTCCCAGCCTGTCTGTCTGCCTTTGTCCCAGCCTGTCTCAGTGCCTCTGTTTTGAAGCCCTCCAAGATTTCCTGCTTTATTACAGAAATAGACCACCTGGCATCAATAGAAGTATCCCCATGAAATCAAATGAAACACACCTGACAGTCAAAGAATAAATAAAGAGCCATCGATAGTTCTCTACTGAATGGATGAATTAGATGTATGACCCTGTCTTTATTCTGAGGGGCTTCATGAATACTGGCCAAGGTCACCCCTGAAAGACGTTGCCTGACCTCTTCCAGGAAATTAAATGTCAAAACAGGTATTGAGTTCAGCAGTGAGCAGGCACGCGTCCCAATCCATCAGCAGAATATCAGTTCTGTGATGTGACTGGGAGACCGAGGGGAAACCGTGAACCAGAGCCCTGGCTGGAGAGGTAACAGCTTACGTTGTTTTTTCTTTACCTTGAGCCTAACCCTTTTTCATATCATAACCTAATGACCTTGACCTGTTACGTTGCCACTCCTGCCCTGCCACTAAAGGATAAATCTGAGCTATAACCTTTTTATAAGGGGTGTATTGCAGGCTCTGTAATGAAAACAAAATGAGCTCAGGTTATATTCCTAGGAAACAGTGTCACATGGATGTCTTTCTCTCTCACACACACACACACTCTCACACACAAAAACAAAACACACTCACAAATGAAAACCGACACCATCTCAAACGTAATGGGGTCTTTCATGTCCATTTCCTAGCAGGGGTAAGACATTGTTCCATGTTTTACTGTATCTCTCTCTCCCTTTCTCTCCCTCTCATCTTCTCTTTCTCTCATTCAATATTCCTCTCTTTTACCCCGACCCTTGTCTGTCTTTCTTACTCTCTCTTATCCCCCTTTTCTTTTTTCTTTTCCTCAGGGTATGATCGTGGAATCAACAGAAACCTTTTGATTCCTAACGTGTGACCTGAAATCCACAATTAATCAAGTAAAAAAGTATATAGGAATACGATGCACAGAACATTAATGCAAGGTGTTATTATGTATCAGAGCAGTAATGCAGGTGTTATTATATATCTGAGCAGTAATACAGGTGTTATTATATATATCAGAGCAGTAATGCAGGTGTCATTACGTATCAGAGCAGTAACTCAGGTGTCATTATGTATCAGAGCAGTAATGCAGGTGTTATTATGTATCAGAGCAGTAATGCAGGTGTTATTATGTATCAGAACAGTAATACAGGTGTTATTATATATCTGAGCAGTAATACAGGTGTTATTATGTATCTGAGCAGTAATACAGCTGTTATTATACACTCACCTCAAGGATTATTAGGAACACCTGTTCGATTTCTCATTAATGCAATTATCTAATCAACCAATCACATGGCAGTTGCTTCAATGCATTTAGGGGTGTGGTCCTGGTCAAGACAATCTCCTGAACTCCAAACTGAATGTCAGAATGGGAAAGAAAGGTGATTTAAGCAATTTTGAGCGTGGCATGGTTGTTGGTGCCAGACGGGCCGGTCTGAGTATTTCACAATCTGCTCAGTTACTGGGATTTTCACGCACAACCATTTCCAGGGTTTACAAAGAATGGGAAAAAAATCAGGCAGTCCTGTGGGCAAAAATGCCTTGTTGATGCTAGAGGTCAGAGGAGAATGGGCCAACTGATTCAAGCTGATAGAAGAGCAATTTTGACTGAAATAACCACTCGTTACAACCGAGGTATGCAGCAAAGCATTTGTGAAGCCACAACACGCACAACCTTGAGGCAGATGGGCTACAACAGCAGAAGACCCCACCACTCATCTCCACTACAAATAGGAAAAAGAGGCTACAATTTGCACGAGCTCACCAAAATTGGACAGTTGAAGACTGGAAGAATGTTGCCTGGTCTGATGAGTCTCGATTTCTGTTGAGACATTCAGATGGTAGAGTCAGAATTTGGCGTAAACAGAATGAGAACATGGATCCATCATGCCTTGTTACCACTGTGGAGGCTGGTGGTGGTGGTGTAATGGTGTGGGGGATGTTTTCTTGGCACACTTTAGGCCCCTTAGTACCAATTGGGCATTGTTTAAATGCCACGGCCTACCTGAGCATTGTTTCTGACCATGTCCATCCCTTTATGACCACCATGTACCCATCCTCTGATGGCTACTTCCAGCAGGATAATGCACCATGTCACAAAGCTCGAATCATTTCAAATTGGTTTCTTGAACATGACAATGAGTTCACTGTACTGAAATGGCCCCCACAGTCACCAGATCTCAACCCAATAGAGCATCTTTGGGATGTGGTGGAACGGGAGCTTCGTGCCCTGGATGTGCATCCCACAAATCTCCATCAACTGCAAGATGCTATCCTATCAATATGGGCCAACATTTCTAAAGAATGCTTTCAGCACCTTGTTGAATCAATACCACGTAGAATTAAGGCAGTTCTGAAGGCGAAAGGGGGTCAAACACAGTATTAGTATGGTGTTCCTAATAATCCTTTAGGTGAGTGTATATCTGAGCAGTAATACAAGTGTTATTATAATATCTGAGCAGTAATACAGGTGTATCAGCAACACAGTGGAATAAAGAAATATATATTTAATGAAAGTGTCAGCCATGGCCTAGTGTAGACCAGGGGTTTAAGCCACTGCCTCCAGTTTAAAGGTTCAACTGCAGCCAATCTTGTCCTGCTCCTATTTCAGCAAAAACTCTCAAATCTGTTTCTATCAAACATGAGCAACTCCCCCATGAAAATACATTTTTAATGAACAATCAGCCATTATTCTCAATAGGTTAAACTTACCTTATCAGCTGACGGGAATGTAGTAATCAAGCAATTGTTAGCGTGAATCAAATCTGGCATTGAAGGATAAAACATAACCTAGAGACAAATGCTGTTTTACGAAGTATTTTATAAGTATAAATAATAAATGCAATCTTCAGGTACATGTGTTCACTACAACACCACACAGGGTAAGCAGAGAACTAAATATTGCTGACAAAGTTCTTCTTATATACATTCTGACAGTGTGGGGCTGAACGCAGTTTAGACTTCTTCAGCCTACCGCTGGCGCACAGGCTGGTCCCAGTCTCTAGGCACGTTCCATCTGTCTGGCGTGTCCGACGAGTATGTTTTCTTTAAGATTATTGAAGATTCTTACACCCTTGTATTCTGCAACTGAAGTGTCCGTTCCTGTAATCTTAATTCAGGCCTGATCAACTCGACAGTCTAGTACCATCTGCACCCAAGCATAACCACAACCTGACTGTTATTTTTCACTGCTTGCAATATAGATTCAGCTTAAGCATAAATTAAAGTAAGGCACATGTTATGGGTACAATGTTTCAACACACAACATTCACTAGTAGAAAGTAAATTCTCACAATACAACAGTCAATATTAAAAAGGATATTCCCACAATACAACAGTCAATATTAAAAAGTATATTCCCACAATACATCAGTCAATATTAAAAAGTATATTCCCACAATACAACAGTCAATATTACAAAGTATATTCCCACAATACAACAGTCAATATTAAAAAGTATATTCTCACACAATCAAGTCCCTGTTTCCGGGACTGTCGCCCGCCACGTCTTTCAATCCACTGCATGTCTTTCAAGAGGACTGGAGACTCTTGATTGCATTTCAATATGTCACACCGGAACCTGTCTTAGTGTGCACACCGCCCCCTTGAGGATCCCGACGGAACGGGCTTAAAGCCACTCTCGCCAAGGTATTCCAATCAGCAGCCGTGGCGTGTTTAATTCATTGGCTGATCTGTTTGCACGACCCAAACGGAATCCTGTACTCCTCCCAGGTCCGAACCAGTCGACGACTTCAAAACGACGAAGGTCCTCAATGGCTCTGCCGCTGATATAGCTGTCTGTTTGACCCGGGAGTCCTCTATCTATCTCAGTGCCATTCCTATGTTGACAGTGTCTTTAGTCAATAGTTTCCTGCCAGACATTGGCCGCATGCCTCTGGGGTCTCCGTCTGTCGCGGTTGGCCCGCAGCCTTATGTCTTTGCTGCTGGGGTGTGTGCATTAGCATTTAAACTTTTTTGCCCACCATGTTTTGAGTTTATACACCCTGTGACCTGATAATACAATTTGGTCACAAGAGTGTGTGTGTGTGTGTGTGTATGGAGGGGCCAACTACAGGCATAAGATGCATAAACAGTCAAATAAGACCACCGAAATAATCCATTTTTATACTTTTTCAGGGTTTCAGCTTCTTTCTTCAACAATACCTTTGGAATGTTATGAAGAAAATGTATGCATTTTCAGAAATCTGTAATATACTGTACAATTTAAGCGAGAGATCATCTGAGGACATGATCATAACTTCTATATACCACAAACATATATATGAAATGATTAATGAAACTGCTTGCAGTTCTGACTTCAACCTCTTTCTCAAACCTTCAAGCTAGAATAGAGACCATAAAGCCATGTCATTCAAGTCAAGTTACTGTAAGTCACTGTCAAGATTTTGTCAAGTCACTGTCAAGTCACTGTCAAGTCACTGTCAAGTCATTGTCTAGTCACTGGGGAGGAAAAAATGGCCTAATAATTTACAGTTGTTGTTCAGGTCAGTCAGTCTGTAATGCCAATGTCACACTGAGCAGAGCTGAATAATAACAAAAACAAAGCTAAGTACACAGCAAAGACGCACCCCCACTGCATATGCTGGACATGTAATATGGAGAAATGAAAAACGAAGTGCATTAGCTAATTCTGTTACACAGTGAACCGGGTTGAGTTAAATCCCATAATGAGTAGAAGAGTATGAGGGACAGCTGGTTTATTTGGAGCAGTTGGACTGGTGCCCTTAAAGGACAGGGTTAACAAAACTTTACGCATTAGGTAGAACGATGTTTAATTAGAATTTTTTACAATGTTGGTAAGGTGACAACAACGAACCCTGAACATGAGACATTTAAATTATATAGAAGCAATAATGGAAGGATCTATTTTTTTTAGAACTGCCCTTTTTCGGCCCAAACATTTTCAAACATATCAAAGAGACAATCGGTCCTCTGCTGGATCTCAGTTTTTGGGCTGTGGACCCAAAACCTTTCCCTGCTGTGAAAGCATAATTTCATGAATACATAATTACTGTATCTGTCAATATTTCGATTTTCTTTCTTTTTTAGATGGATTATGTTCTGCTATAACAGGATTTTCAGTGTGAGAGTTACTACTCATGTCAGCCTGGACATAAGTAAATATGTGTGGCTCCTGGAACACGTGATGACATACTTAAGCTAACACGTGAACTTGGCTGTATGGTCGCCACGGCTGCCTAGCTTTCTACTGTCCTCTCCTATTTTGTTAACAGCTAATGGTGAGTTGTGTATTGTAGCCTAATGGTGAGTTAGGTAATGTGAATTCTACAATTGATTCAGTGTGAATTAAGGGAAAAGAGAGAAGGTGACTGGAGACAGGGAGCAGGATGGGTTAGGGGAGAAAGAGAATGAAAGGGAGAAATAGAAAGAGAAAATAAAAAGAGAAAAAAGCTCATGTTTTCTGTCTTTTCCCAGGTTTCTCCTCCGATGAGAAAGAATAGAAATAGAAAGAGTAACCCATAGAAAGAGTAGAAATAGAAAGAGTAACTGGAGAAATCTACCCATCCACCCCCACACAACCTTCCTTCAATCTCAATGATTTTCATGTATCCATCCTTTTCCCTAAAGAGGAGGCTACAATAGTTATGCATTAATTGTTTCAAATAACTTTGAGTTCCTGAGTGTTTTGTTCAAATTTGAAATTATTTGTTATCTTTTCTTCCCATAAGTTCAAACTCTGCCCTTTAAACACAAAAGGAAGATTACATTGAATGGTGAAAGTATTTGCAATCGTTTCTTTAGGAATGCTGTAACGGAAGCAATGGAGGCTAGTTGGGGGAGGACCATATATTCCACATAAATTACACCCACTCCCTTGAATTCAACCAATCACATTAATGTAATGTGTCAATTATTTATTATTACATAATGGGGAGTTAGGTAATGTAATCATTTGGTGAATTGGGTAATCTATTGATATCAACTATGGGCCACAACTCTTGACTTTAATGGTTCTCTGGAACAGTAAATCAAGCACGAAAGTCAAATATACAAATTTGTATTTGAAACAATTCCCCATTTCATTTTGGATGTATTTCATCATTTACATGTCTCAAGTCAAATCAGAAATGTGCTGGTCACACAAAAGGACATGCCTATCCAAAGATTTGTTGCAAACTACCTGAAACTGGCCACTTGTAGATCCTATTAGCTCCTGAACCCTTGACCATTTTCATCTGGAAGGATTAGTCAATATAGTTAGAAGTCGGTTGCTGTGTGTACAGCAGAGCTGTTCAACTCTGGTCCCGGGTGGCCTTTGGGTCTACCTGGTAGTTACCTGGTAGTTACTTGCACTCACCTGGTGTCTCAGATCTGACTAGCAGGAGAGGATGAAAAACAGAAGTGTTTTGGGTTCCCAGGAGTTGAATTTCACTGAACTGCACACTTACAGACTCCAAAACAGGAAATATATTGACTGGGTACATGCCAAAGACATTATGTGATAAATGTCTGTCGTGGGTTTTTTTCTAACATCACTAAAGAAAGCTCATGAGCTTACTTCACCAACTTGGCTCCATTCATATTCAAAAATTGGGCAGCAAAAAGCCTATTGTTGCTTTGCTTATCATATCAATCAGTTTCTTAGTTATGGATATCTGCTTGGCTCCTCCTATAAATTCACTGGATTGGTTGGATAGCTCTGAGGAGATCCTCCCCCAAAATGAATATTTTTCAGTCTCGTCAACACCATTATACTGGTGAAAATGTCAAGTGACCGCATCCTGTGTAAAATCCGCTGGTCAGTTGAAGACACTGGTAATGACGAGTTGTGCGCCACCATCGATGGACACATGCCTGCGTGCCTGCAGTGAATACATGTTAACATGGCCGTAATGCCGGCCTGGGATCAGCTGCCATATGCTTCCTATGTAATGGCGGATTACACACAGACAGGGTGACCTGATCCTAGTCCTGTTCTTCATTAAACTGGGTGAAGAATGAGAACAATTTGTTTGGTCACAAGGACGCATTGGCCATTAGCAGCTTCACGTGACGTCACAAAAAAACATGTCTTCTACGTCACTGCAAGTTGTCACGGCTACAGTGGCACTGCAAGTTGTCACGGCTACAGTGGCACTGCAAGTTGTCACAGCTACAGCGGCACTGCAAGTTGTCACAGCTACAGCGGCACTGCAAGTTGTCACAGCTACAGCGGCACTGCAAGTTGTCACGGCTACAGCGGCACTGCAAGTTGTCACGGCTACAGTGGCACTGCAAGTTGTCACGGCTACAGCGGCACTGTAAGGTGTTACGGCTACAGTGGCACTGCAAGTTGTCACGGCTACAGCAACACTGTAAGGTGTCACGGCTACAGCGATAGGGTAGAGAACCTTGAGTTGGTTTTAGGAAAACTAAATGAATGTTGTCTGTTCGGACACACTGTTGTGCAAAATAATTTCTTCAACTCAAGGCGCTAACAATACAGGAATAACTTTAGGCTCACTTCAAACAACATCTCCCCGTTTATAAATTTAGATGAGATTCTTACAAGCACATGAAATAAAAACAAAACACATGATATTAAAACAAAACATATAACAGCTAATTACATGTGAACTACACAAAATAAAACATACACTGAGGCAGAAACAGAGAGGTTCTCAGTGTTACGCTCCAAAACCCCAGAGTTAAATCCCCCAAAAAAACTTGTTCCCTGCCCTATTATAGAGACCAGTGTTATTTTGGTCCTAGCTAAAACAAGTAAGCTGTAACTCTGCGGGGCTGTTTAAAAAAGTTATTGGCTTTCACACAGAGGCACAGGATAGGTGCTTGTGTGTCTGTGTAATATATATATATATAGAAGGCAGAGCGTTCCATTAGATTCCAGTTATACCACAGAGCTGGTAGAGAGTCTGTCACATGAACATGTTTGTGAAGATGCAGAATCATGTTGTTCCTCTATTGCTGCTGTTGCACTGTCTGTCTGGGGGAAAGGTCACCAAAGGTCAAGGCATAGAAGTCGCCAGAGGTCAAGATGCTGACCCGGACATCGGGGCTGAGCTGAAGGAAGACAGGCAAAAGGTGGAGACAGAGAGAACCGTCCCTCAACTTGACGACATTGAGACACAGAATACAGGTACTGTGAACTTAATACAATAGTTCAGCCACATAGAATAATGACAATTTTAACTGTACAATAACCCTGCTCTTGCGACGGCTCGTTGTAGAAATCTCCAACTGGATGAGAACATATATAAATTCATGAATAAATAAATAATAAATAAATATCATCCTACAGCATAATTAAAAATGTTGTATCACAGAGGCCAGACTGGTTGTCCTTGAGAGACTTGTAATGGAGCTGAAGAGAGATAACTCAGGTATGTAACAGCAGGCCAATCATCATCATCATCATGGTGATCAATTGTTAGCTTCTGTCCACTTTTGATCCGTTCATAGAATCATTAAACAAACAAGTCAAGGGAGAACCTTCTTTGTTTAGCGTGAGTCCAAGAAGTTGATCTTTCATAGTTCTTACATGTTCTCCAATGATTACAAAGTTATCACAGTCTATTATGCCAGAACACATTGGAGGCGGTCTGTGATCATAGCCAACCATTGCACAGACTATTATAAGAAAGGTTTATCCTACCAAATACCCTTGTATGGTATATTCCAACTTATGTTCCAAGGATCTATTCAGAGAGTCCCATGACAGTCACATACACAGTTCCTAGCAGGTGGTATGGTGTTTGGGACCCATCAGACTGGGTGTTTGGGACCCATCAGTAATGGGGCAACACATTTCCTACCTATTGTCCTTCGTACAGTTGTCAGTCAGTACTCTCATACATTGTGTCAAGCTTAATTCTATTACTTTTCATGCCTATAATCTCTCACAATGTTCTCGTTGTAATGGTTGTTGTTGATGTTCCAGAGAAGGAGAACAGGCTGAGAACGGCAGAGAACCAGGTACTGCTACTGACGGCTGAGAATAAAGGTAAAAAACAAACAAGTTCATCAAAAAGATGTAGTGTGGAAGCAAGAGCTACTCCTTAATTCTGGAGATATGGACATTTGATCTTTATTTTAACCCTTTTGATAACTTTCACTAATGCACTTAAAATGGGAATCAAGTACAATTTCTCAGAGTGTACACGTTTTAATTTATCATTAAAGAGGTGCTCCAAAATCTGTAAAAAGTTTCAAAAAAATCATTCAACAGCGACTCGGAGGCTCCATTCTTACTCTGAAAACATTATATGAATGCACAGCCAAAATTTGCCAGACAACATCCAGTTGTGGAACTTGACTAACAGACAAACGGGCCAAAGTGGAATCACGGTGTCTTAATGCCAGTTTGGTGCCTGGGTCGTTACGGTTTGTGGCTGTCAGCTAAACCTGACATGTTGGACCAGCACAGTCGATAAAACATACGTCTGAGTGTGTATGCCTTTTTCTCTTACAGAAAGGAAGGTGGCATTCTCTGTTGCTTTAGGAATTAATGGTTACTATGGACCCTTCGAAACATCAACTACCCTGGTCTACAAGGACATATTCACCAACACAGGCGAACACTACAACCCATTAAATGGTCAGTATTTACCGGTGCTTGTCCTGGACATGAAAGGGCATTTAAAATGCTGGTGTTGTTTTTATAATAAGGTTCAGAAGCTACACAACGTTTCTGCAAACAGCCTATAAGAGGAACAGAATGTCAAGCAGTAGACAACTTGAGGTGCCAGTACCTTGCTCCAGTAAGCTCCAGGCCAATTCAAACACGGGTGTAGCCCTACGACGCAGTTTCATATCATTCACTTTGACTCGGCACAATTGCCATGAGCATCAGGGAGGGAGGGAGGGAGGGAGGGAGGCATGGAGCAGGGAGGGGGGAGGCAAAGAAAGCAAGAGAAAGAGAGGGAAGGGACGGGGAGGGAATGATAGACGGCAAGACAGTGAAAGAAGGGAGAAATTGAGTTAAAGAGGAGGAAGAGAGAAGCTCACACGTTTTCTATCTTTACCAGGTGTCTTCACTGCACCAGTGAGAGGGGTGTATTACTTCAGAATCGCCTTGTTCGGAATCGTGGTACCAAACAGCGGCATACACTGCAACCTCCGTCGAAACGGCGTTATAACCCTGAAGGCAGGTCTCTGGGAGTACATTGTAATGTCCCAGCATCATGTTGCTAACGCTGCCGCTTTGCTGCTGGAGAAGGGAGATTTGGTTGACGTTGAACTGGGGGGGACCCAAATCTATGACGACAGCCACAAAAGAAACACCTTCAGTGGCTTCCTGCTTTTCCCAGTGGCAGCTAACGTGTAAAACCAAACAGCAATGAAGCCTTCAGCCATTTTGTGCTAAAACATAAATTTTTTGCGCTCATCTTTGTGCAATTTGTCACAATTGTTTTGTTTCTGGCTAGATAAATAAAGGTTTTACAGCACATTTCCGCTTATGTGTTTTGTGGTTAAAGTTTCCTGAGAGGGAATAATGGGGAGTGTTGAACATGGGTTTATGTAAACGAATCCATGTCATTTATTGTCAGAAATGTCACTTAAAGTTAAAGCAACAGAAGGAGTTGCTTCCCAAGCCTGTGTGGAAGATGGATTTTCTTTTGCAATTTATTATGAAAAGAGACTCGACGGACATTCTTATTAACAGTTGATTATTTCAGTTTAATTACGTGGATCCACGGGAACAAGCATCATGACAAAACAGAGTATCAGTACAGACACCCACAGAGCAGTGTCATAACAATTGTTCTGATTATACATTATTATGTTCACCTCTTTATACCCTCCTTGTCAGCTACCAAAAATGCAATCTCTTATGCTATAAGATACATAATAAGAATTCATATATTAATATGACAAGTCATCATATTAATAGGAAACAAAGATAGGACCCTACACTGTCATGGCAACCATAGTCCTAGGTCAGAGTTAACAGACTTCCTGATCTGAGCCACCCCTAGTCCCTGTCCTATATAGACGGAAGAATACAGGGGAGACACAGGCAACTTCACCTTGGAACCAACATAACAGGGCCAGAGATAAGATAGGTTTGAGGCCTGGCGCCTTTGGTTGTGGCCATAATCACTTCTAAGAAAAGGGCATGCTGACCTAGAGTGGCAACCATGAACAGTCTCAAGCTAATTCAGGCCTAGTCTAAAAGTCCATTTATTACAGTTAATTTGCAGAATAATGGATAAATAAGGATATGGTGATAAATTAATCCTTTACACCTGTACACATCTGATTCAGAATCTGGTCTTCTCTGCCACAGCTAACAGGATGTCTCAGAGAAACAACACGATGTGCAGATTTCCCACTGCCTTCAGAGTTTAATGATCGGATGACAGTTATAGTGTAACACGCTGTGTCCCAAAAGCAGGTCTTTCTTCAAACTATCTAAAACGTAATTTGGCTTAAGAACACTGAATCAAGTCTGTCTCTTTTCAGTGCTCACTGCTGGTTCCAACTGCCTATTCCACTCATTGTGTTCACTTTTAAAATCACAGTGAAACCAATATTGGATTCATTTAACTTCGTTAAAGAGCTGTTGAGTTTTGAAAATGTCTGTTCAATATCCAGTCTGAAACTAACTTCTTAATTGACTCAGGGCCTACACATTGTCACCATCACACCTTAGGCTTAGTCTTGTCGCCAGGAAAATATGTTGTGGATCAAATAATTTTTTCTCATAATGCTGGAATATCGGACCACAGTCTTATTATGTTTACCGTAACCCAATTGCACCACAAACAAGGACTTTTAAAAGCTTTAATATAAATTCTCGGAATTTGCCAGGCTCTCTCATCGATGACAGAGTAAATACATCTGTAAACACTCTGAGGATCTAAACTTAACACTACGTAATACCTTAAAACAAAACAAATGTGCAAAAAGAAACTTGCTCCCCGGCACACAGACAATACTTGAGCACTCAAGCAGGCCTCCAGAAAGTTGGATGCTCCAACAAGTTAGACTGGCCTGAAAAGACGGTACAGGGCAATACCCAAAAGCACTCACATCTGTTCCATCAGCCTGTTGCTCCCATGTGTCAAAAGGAATAATGGTAGATAATTGTCTTTGCTGAGACATTTTTTAAAGGGGTCTAATCTGTGTTAATTACGATGCTGGTAAGAATGTATCTGTGGCTGTGGGAGCACAGCCCTCACCAGATACCCTTTTTGAACATGGTGGATTTCGCTGAGTTGACTTCCTGTGAAAGTAAGAAATACTGGTTGTTGATCATTGGCATTTTTTCTAAATGGGTTTAAGATTTACCCTCGCAGTCACAGCACTGAAAGCGTTGATCAGAGAAATAAACTCACATAACCGACACCAGACTGGGATACCCACTATGTCAACCAGGTAATAACCTCAATGTCAGAAGCCTTGCAAATTGATTTGTGAACACGCTGTAGTTATGACCACCCTCAGGTAGGATAGCATGTTGAAATGAAGATGGGTGAAACTGCAGGCTGACACGGTTAACCTGGATTCAGTTCTGATGTACATGACTGGTAGAACATATTTAACCGTCGTGGGTTTTTTCTTTCCCTCTCATAAAGTTGTCATTGGATAACCCATGAACAGGTTGGCACGCCAGGGAATAAATGAGGACAGGAGTGTGTATAGTAAATCTTACTAAGACGATCTTAGTCAGGCCAGGTGATTTTGAGGTAGTACAGGACATGCGTCAGCCACAGTCATATTGCTCCCGAACCCGAAGGAAATGAAGTGCCTATAGCGGGGGGCGTGAGAGAGCATCGGCATTTTGTCCGATGGCAGCGGTCTGCTTTGCCTTGCTGGGTCATTGCACTGCTCCTCAAACACTGGGTAGACCCAGTGTACTCAATAAATGCTTCCTCAGCTGTCCAATGGCAGGACGTGAACAAACGCTGCTCAGATTTACAGGCTTCTAATTACAGCCACCTGGACAAAGGGTGGATATGGACTAATAATTGTTCAAAGACAAACTTTTGGCGGGTCTTTTGTAGTTTTTCCGAATTCAAAATATGCCAATGATTAATGTTGTGTGTGTGCAGCTTTCCTCACATCTCCCCGTGGTATCTCACGCCCGCTACGATAGCGAATTACACACTGGATTGAATTTTTCTCATAGCTGCGTCGTTTGGCATTGGATTGAGTAGTACAACGACAATACAAACAGAACTAGTCATTCGCAGAGTAAGCCCTGGGTGACTTCATTTGTTTTCAGTTACAACCACTTGGAAGGTATCCGTTACCACGGTCCTACCAACTAGGAGTAAATTACACATATACGTTTCAGTAACACCAATAGTAGCATAGATATGTGTGTCACCCAGTGTAGTAAATATTACTATCATGTCGAGATGATGAAGTCCTGATTTAATATTACTGTAGGCTGTCATGTAGTACAATCATCTAAGCTTTTTATATCTAGTTCACTTCATAGAAATGGAAGGCCCAAAACCTCCATCCCCGTTAGGGGCACCCACTATGTATGCTTGTTATTGGTTGTGTGTTTGGAAGGTGCTTAGTTTTTCAAGTCCTTTTTCAACTTTTCAAGTCCTTTGATTAACTTATCTAGTTCAACAATTTTTTTCTCCTTCAAAGTTCTTTCAAGACCATCTTTAAGGATTTTTTTATTCCATTTTTGAATTTATGATAACATAATCAATGACCAATGTGTCTTTTGTAATTCATCAGGTATTTTTTGAATTTCTTTCCATGTTTTCATTTTTTCTTTCAAAAAAATGCAAAAAATCATCTGGAACTCCATTTTTTTTTTCTGTGTATCGAAAAAATCAAAAGATCTTCTGGAACAATGGCATATTTTTTAATTATCTATTGGCGACAGTAATCTATTTTCAAGTCCTTTTTGATGTCAGGGCTGCAGTCCCCGTTTGTACGTGTCCTTTGATACTCTTCTATCAATTACTTCCAGATAACATGAGGACATTTTACATCACTGTAAAAGAGGTCTAAAAGGACTTATCTTCTCATGTGGAATCTTTGGACCAGGACTAAGCACACATCTTTCATTGTCAACGTAAGTCTTACATGTCCTCACCACAGGTTTCTATTGCCTAAAAAGCGACATTTCAAGGTCTTCTGGTTCCAGATGTGTTAATCTGGATACTCATGCTCTTTAAACTGACTTGTTCTTTCAGATAGTGTGGTTTGACTCACCATCAAAATGCAAATTCCAGCTATCCGTACTCACAGCACCATGCTGTAAGAATACCTTTGTTTAATGATGTAGTTTTACGACTCCAAATTCAAATTCTCCATATTCCATAGTTCTTACATGTCCTCCAATGATTACAAAGTTAACACAGTCTTTTATGCCAGGACACATAGGAGGCTGTCAGTGTTCATAGCCAACCATTACACAGATTATTATAAGAAATAGTTAATACATCATACCCTTGTATGGTGTATTCCAACTTATGACCCAAGGGTCTATTCAGAGAGTCCCACGACAGTCACATACACAGTTCCTAGCAGGTGGTATGGACTGGGTGTTTGGGACCCATCAGTAATGGGGCATCACATATTCTACCTAGTGTCCTTTGTACAGAGATAGTTAGTACTCTCATACATTGTGTCATGCCTAATTCAATTACTTTTCATGCCCATTATCTATCAGTATAAACCGAGCATGGCTCTTAGATCCATGAACACAGGTCAGCTTGTAGAGACCAGAGTCCAAACCAAACATGGAGAAGCTGCGTTTAGCAGTTATGCTGTACACAACTGGAATAAACTACCAGAAGACCTTAGACGTGCCCCAAATGTATACATTTTAAAATCCAGTTTAAAAACACTTCTCTCTTCACATGCCTATGACTGTGCACTTAAACTATGAAAGCCTTACAGCTTTTATAGTTCCTATGTTTTTATCCCATTTTTTTTCTATTTCAATTTTCTTATTCAAGGTTTTCTTATTATGATGTTTTCATGCTATTGTATTTTTATATTTTTTCTTTTTCTTTGTAAAGCACATTGAATTGCTTCTATGTATGAATCGTGCTATATAAATAAACTTGCTTGCTAATGATTCTCTGGAATAGCAAATCAAGCATGAAAGTCAAATGTACATATTTGTTTTTGAATAAATAAAATCCTGTGACAGTTCTGCAATGATTGGTTGGATAGCTCTGAGGAGATCCTCCCCCAAAATGAATATTTTTCAGTCTCTTCAACGCCATTATACTGGTGAAAATGTCAAGTGACCACATCCTGTTTAAAGTCCATCAGTCAGTTGAAGACTGATCCTAGTCCTGTTCTTCGTTAAACTGGCTGAAGAATGAGAACAACTTGTTTGGTCACAAGGACGGAATTGGCCATTAGCAGCTTCACGTGACGTCACAAAAAAAACAAAAGGCGCATGTCTTCGACGCCACTGCAAGTTGTCATGGTTACACAAAATAAAACATACACTGAGGCAGAAACAGAGAAGAACACTTTATCCTCCAAAGTCCTGGTGTACATCCAAAACAGCACCTTATTCTCTGCCCTATTGTAGGGACCAGTGTTATTTTGGTCCTAGGTCAGACAACAGCCCTAAGTTGTAACTCTGTAGGGTTGTTGAAAAGCACTTGAAGTGCTTATGTCTCCCTCTCTATGTGTGTGTGTGTGTGTGTGTGTGTGTGTGTGTGTGTGTGTGTGTGTGTGGATTTGTGTGTGTGTGTGTGTGTGTGTATATAGAAGGCAGAGCGTTCCATTAGATTCCAGTTCTACCATAGAGCTGGTAGAGAGTCTGTCACATGAACATGTTTGTGAAGATGCATCATTATGTTGTTCCTCTATTGCTGCTGTTGCACTCTGTCTGTCTGGGGGAAAGGTCACCAAAGGTCAGGACGATAAGCCGGATATTGGGGCTGAGCTGAAGGAACACGAGCAAAAGGAGGAGACACAGGGAAGCGTGATCACAGAGAATAAAGGTATCATGACACTTAGAAAAATCATGGCTTAAAGTTGATGTTCCGTATACAGTTAGAATACTGGAGAGTCCTCATACATTTTTGTAGAAAATTAATTAGCAGGGAGCCACATGTCTGTAGTCAGGACTAGCGTAGGATGGCTGTCGTTGCCCTTCGCTCTGGCCGTGATGCCCTGAAAATCATTATACACCCTACAGCCACCGTGGCCTTTGTGCCCCTGCTACTGACAAAATCTCATGGTCAGCAGTTTGTTCGTAAGTTTGTTTTGTTGTTCACAGCTTAGAACAACCACAAGAACGGACTACAATCAAGTAAACAAGCTAGCCAGTTATCGATTGATAGCGGACTTATTTAGTGCTTACCTGAAACAAACCTCTCTGTTTTGGAAGGTGCGTTCATGTGCAACTGGGAGTTGGGAAATTTCTGACCTCGAGAGGGAGAATACCGGAGAATACATCTGAACACTTTTTGAGAGCTCATGGAAATAACGTTAGGTTTGACATCACTCGACATGGCAGCGTGTGTGGTGAAAGATTAAAAAACAAAAATTACTTGCCCCGAACACAAATAAGTCACTATATTTGTTTATAAAAGTTATTATTCAAAATATGATGTTAAAAAGTAAATTATGTATATTTTTATGTCATGCATGTTTTTTTCTTATCAGCAATTCTAGTTTTATATTTTTAAGCTCCAAATCCTCTTATTTCACTCAATGGCCTTTGTGCCCTAAAAATTTTTGTGACACCGAAGACCAAATGGCCTTGCCCCTAAAATGACAAAATATCAAGCCTGGTCAGGAAACAATAATTTCCAATTAGGTTATCAGAGTAGGTTTTAAGAATGACAATTCTGGTTCAATATCCCAGAAACAGCAGTACGATGTTATAAAATTATGATTTATTATAGAAATAAATCAAACATACAAAATTACATGAAAGCATGTCAATAGACAATTACATTGGAAAGAAAAGGGAAAAACAAAGACTATTGGAGTTCTCTAATGATTCTTTTCAGGGTAGTGATTCTAGAACAGTATTGTACATACTATGTAACATTCAATCTAGAAGCATGAACTGATAAATCCACACGCCAGGACACAAAAACGGTTAGACCACATTGATTATTTTGCTCACATGTAGTCCGAGTTAGTGATCCCTCTGATTGGAACAATCCTTCTGATATGTGTGTTGAATCTGGGTATTATAACATGAGTTAGCAGGAGATATTTATGCCACTAAGGTGGAAAGTTCTGTTTCGATGGAAATTATTTGTCCCACTTGCCTTCTTCTTATAGTGCATCCTGGTGCCATGTGATGTAAAAGAAAACATGAAAACATAATCAGATCAGGCTACCTTCTTCCATTGCTCCGTGATCCAGTTCTGATGCTCACATGCCTACTGTTGCCGCTTTTGGCCATGGACAGGGGTCAGCATTGGCACCCTGACTTGTCTGCGGCTATGTAGACTGCGATGCGCTGTGTGTTCTGACACCTTTCTATCAGTACCAGCATGAACTTTTTCAGCAATTTGAGCTGAAAAATATGTAGCTGGTCTGTTGGATCGGACCAGCCTTTGCTCCCCACGTGCATCAATGAGCGTTGGTCACCCATGACCCTGCCGCCGGTTCACCACTTTTCCTTCCTTGGACCACTTCTGATTGGTACTGACCACTGCAGACCAAGAACACCACACAAGGGCTGCAGTTTTGGAGAGTCTTTGACCCAGTCGTCTAGCTGTCACAATTTGGCCCTTGTCAAAGTCGCTCAGATCCTTACACTTTACCATTTTTCCTGTTTCTAACACATCAACTTTGAGGACAGAATGTTCACCTGCTGTCTAATATATCCCACCCACTGTCATAATGTTATGGCTTATCAGTGTACAGTATATTTATATGTATAAATGTATTTATTTTCCTCTTTCAGGGTACAATGTGGCCTTTTCTGTAACTTTGGGATATAGTGGTTACTATGGACCCTTCAGCATGCCCACTGCTTTGGTCTACAGGGACATCATCACTAACGTTGGCAATTCCTACAACCCATCAAATGGTGAGTTACGTTAACATCCATTGTGACATAATGTTGAGTTATGTAATATAGCCTAATGGTCAGTTAGGTTATTTAAATTCTGCCATTAATCTAGCATGAAAAGAGAATGCAATGGGGGGACCTAGACAGACAGAAATGACGAGAAAGTGAATGTTTGAGAAAAACAGAGATACAGACAGAATCGGAGAGAAAAACAAAGAAAAGATGAAGATAAAAAGAGGTATAGAAGGACAGGGGACAGAGAGGTAGAAAGAGATGGAGAGAGAGAGAGAAAACCTCATCTGTTTTTGTCTTTCCCAGGTTTCTTCACAGCACCGGTGAGGGGTGTGTACTTCTTCACTATCAGGATGTTTGCAATTTTGAACCAAGGAGGTTATGTGAGAGCTTCTCTTAACCACAATGGCGTTACGAAGATGGTGGCAGAAAAATATCAACCTGCTACATTGATTGAGCAATACACAGATAATTCTGTTACTCTGCTGCTAGAGAAAAGTGACACCATCATTGTTAATCTCGATGCAGGAAAAATCTATGATGATAAGGAGAAGAGAAATGCCTTCACTGGTTTTTTGCTTTTCCCCATGTGATCCCATGATTGTGACTAGCGTCTGCTTTACATAGAAAGTATGTGACAATAGGCTTTATTTAAAGCAGACCCAACAATTCATATCAACTGAAAAATGAATTGTCAGTTGTTTCTCCATGTAGATTTAACAGTATATATTTACTGTAATGGAAACAGAATAGGTAGCCATGCAGTGGAGAGATGCTGTAGTTGAATTAGTGGATGAAATGGCTCCTACCATTTACCGACAAACTCTGGTTGGCCAAATGTCCCTGTGGATGGAACATCCCTGAAAGAAGGGGGGGGGGGGGGCTATTTCAAGGAGAGTAAGGTTAATTTCCACTTATGAAAACAAATGTCAAATAAATCTGTTATAGTTTAAAACCTAAAGGTCTTTTGGATTTATTCACATTATTACAATCTTTTTTTTTTTGACTGAAATAGTTTGACATTACCAAAAAACAGATCTTTGAACAATATTTGAGAGAAATAGGCCTTTGGTGTACATAGAGAAAGTCTTAGATCTTTGAGTTCAGCACATGATAAATGGGGGCAAAAACAAAAATGTTGCGTTTATAATTTTGTTCAGTGTAGACCAGCATTAGCACTCAGACATACAGTGAATGCCGTCCCTGATCTTTTTTAAACAGGTTTAAGAATTCCTTAATGTTGCATTGGTGTTGTTTTTCTACTTTTACTTGGGCAGGCAGGTGCCAGACCATAAAAAACTGACACAATGTCTCAGAGAAGCAGCAGGTGCAGATTTCCCACAGCCTTTAGAGTTTAATGATCAGGTGACAGTGACAGGGTAACAGATGCTGCGTCCCAAACGTTGTTAAATGGAGAATTTGACTTAAGGACACTGAATGAGGTCAGTCACTCTCAGGACTCACTGTCGGGCAAAACTGTCCTATTACAACCACAAGGCCACCGAGTATTGAAATACTAGTGGTGTCAGATACATGTAGGCATGTTAGTCGAATCCGAGACACAACGGTTAATTACATGTGAATAACACAGAACAAAAAAGACTGAGGGGGAAACAGTGATGTACACTTTATCCTCCAAAGCCCTAGGATATGTCCTAAATTATACCCTATACCCTTTATGGTGGACTCCTTTTAACCAGAGTCCTGCACTATTAAAGGAATCAAAGTGTCAATTTGTACTAGGTCAGACGAGGACACTGATAAGAAGTGCATGTCTATATAAGGCGGTTCATTTCCTCATAGACCCCAGCTCCAGTTTAGAGCTGGTAGAGTGTCTGCGATATGAAGGGACAGAAGTATTTTGTGCCTTTGTTGTTGTGGTTGTTGCTGCTGCCTTGTCTGTCTGGGGGAAATGTAATCAACGGTCGAGGTTTAGAGATCACCAGAGGTCAAGATGCTGACCCGGACATCAGGGCTGAGCTGAAGGAAGACCAGCAAAAGGTGGAGACACAGGGAAACGTCACTCAATTTGACGACGGGAAGACACATATTGAAGGTATCATGACACGGCAGAAACCTTTTTGACATATAGAAACATTCTGACTTGAAGGTTACAGAACATCTCGCAGTAGTATAGACTATAGAGTGTCCTCCGACATTATAGTAGCGGTCATTCAATTTGTTACTGATTGTGGAAAGTGGAATGTGGATGCATTTCTACTATACAATTGGCAGGGCACCACCTGCTGGTTATGAGTTGTCAGGACACAAACATTCCTTTTACTTAAGACATGGTAAGTTCTTTGAATGACAAGTCTGGTTCAATTTCTTAGAAACGGCAGTATGATTTTATAACCCGAAGACTATTTATTATAGTAAACATCGAACACAATGAATTCCCTGAAATCACGAAAGGTTATGTCATGATAATAAGGAATGGGATATCTTATATAGGGAAGTAAAGAGAAAAACAAAGACGTTTGCAGTTCTCAAATGATTATTTTAGGGGTAGAATTCTAGAACAGTATTCTACATACGATGTAACCATAGATAATAAGGCATAGAGTTTACATTTAGTCCTATCTGACGTCCTATCTAGCTCAATAGGTCCGCCATTTTTCCTGGGACCAGTTCGAAAAAGTCAAGCCTTATTAACACTACAGTAGTCATGGTGGTAGTTTGTACAGCAGTATTTGGTCCAGAGGACTAACGATACGAAGGAGGTTGGGAAACATTTTTCATGAATCAGTAAAAGTGTAGAAAAGTATGATTATATAGGCCTAGCTTGTTTTTAATCAATGACCATGAAAGCTAACTGTAGCTGTTCAATTACGAGGTTGATACATGTGACTTCACAGTAACAGAACTCTGTTCTTTCTGTGGTTTTCAAATTGTCGGTCTCTGCTAGCTTGCTACAGTAAGTGATGAATCAATGTTGCACACAACGCAGGCCTATGTGAAATAACTCGTTTTCGTCGAAACACGTATATAATCAGCAGATGGCGATGTTGGGTGGCTTTTAACCACAAAAGGTAGCTTTGTTACTCCTGTCTCTGCCCTCAAATCATTGTACTGCGGCTGTTGGCGTATCAAATTCAGTTATATCTAGCCTAGCTTTCTCCGTTTACCGCGTATTGTAAAGTGAAATTATAATACTTCTATGTATATACAATACATATGTGTATTAAAATGTACAATTATAAAACAAAGTAAATTTTTATCTTTGGAAATTAAAAAATATAAATGTGCACTGTATTTAAAGTACTGTCCTGTATCTTCCTACATTACATTAGACCACAGCCATTTTGAACTCTTAAATTAATAAATTATTAAAAACAATTTTGTATTTGTATTTGTTTGGTAATATTCTGAAATGTACAGTCATTGTATGCATTATGCATGCATGCCAGTGGTTATTTATATTGTAAGTAGTAAACCATTAAAAAAATTAAAATGCCACTTCTACCTGGTTTAGAACAGGTCCCAGGTAAGATGGCAGCCAACTGGATTCATTCAGATTTACAGGGGCTCAATGATATCAGCCTATCCACTGTTATTTATGCATAAACCGATAAATCCCACGCTAGGTTCAACCCTATGGTTCAACCACATTTAATATTTTGCTTACGTCCGTGGCGCGATCACTCCAATAGGTCAGTTTAATCTGGGTGTTACTAGGAGATATTTGCCCACGCCAGGACACAACATATTTTCAGATTGAAATTCTTCACCTAAGATTGCTGTCAGGGTAAGTTAAGATTTGTGTCCCGTAAAAAGACCGATGTCACCTTCTAGTTTGATAATGTTCTGTTCGGTTGGAAATTGCAATGTCGGTTTCCAGTAATCTCACATCCTTCTAGTACACAGGAGAGTCGATTGGCTTGCTATCACTTGAGGTTAAAGTGTCGGTCGCTTTCCACTCCCCCCTGTCCTTTGCGGACACGGGTTGTGCAAAATCAGTGGGGCAGAGAAGTGGGGATTCCCACGAGATCGTTCTCCGGTTGCCCAGTGCCACAGAGGGTCGCCGTGTAGTGACGGGTCGTTCGCTCATGAGCGGCTCTTTTTAAAACGCTGGGAACCGACTCGCATCGGTATGGAGTCGTTATTTACTCATTTCTAAGCGTTTAGGACAGGACTGACGTATATGGTGCTAATGCCTTACCAATGGTCAATGGCACTTAATTAATGTTTTTCAAATACGTGCTGGTATGTAGCTACAACTAGAAAGTCTCACAAGTGTCAATATGTTACTGGGTTTTGTTTCTTTTGCCATAGACGCCAGACTGACAACCAGCGAGAACCATGTGGAGGAGATGAACAGAGGGAACTCAGGTATGTAAAAGTGAATTTCATGTCCTTAAAGGTTATGCTTTAAATCATCCAGACGATCACCATTGTAGTCGTGACAACCCAAGGCACTCATTCACCTGTACATTTCAAAAAGTGTAACTTCTGAGTGTTTCACCTTTTCTCTAATCGTCTTTTGATTAATGAACTAGAACACAACCAGACTGACAACCAGTGAAAGCCAGGAGGAGATACAAAATGAACGTTAAAACTGGTTAAAACTGATATTGTCATTATTTACCATAGCAACAACTAATTATAGATTATACTCACATGGGCCATTAATATTGTTCGATTGATTCATCGTCATGTGTCTGTTTGTGTTTTCCTCTTTCAGTACCAAAGCTGGCATTATCTGTAACTTTGTGAACTACTGGTTCCTATGGATTCAAATAAAATAATGTAATTGGAGTTAAGTATTCCAGATACCATCTGCTTCCGGAGCAGAACTGTAAAAATGAACTCTTAACTGGTGGGGTTGTTTAGTCTCATTGCTAGTTGTGTGAAAACCAAACACAAAGTCTTTGAACTGAAACCCTGATACCAGCGTAAAGCAAGGACGCTGGGTCATTATCCTTTACGGTCTGTCAGCTACACCTGAATAGGCTCATCAGTCATGCGTTTTTTTCTTACAGAATGGAAGGTGGCGTTCTCTGTAGGAATTGATGGTTCCTATGGACCCGTCCACACATCCACTGCCCTGGTCGACAAGGACATTCTCACCAACGCTGGCAGTCACAACAACCTCCCTCTCCCAATCCACCCCCCCTCCCATCCCTCCATCTCCCCTCTCCAACCCCCTCCACCCCCTCTAACCCTCCTCCATATCCCCTCCCCTTACCCAGCCCCCAATTTCCCCTCACCTGCCCAATATCCTCCTCCATCCCACCTCCCCTCACTCAATCCCCCCTCCCCCCTCTCCCCTCACCCCATATCCCTTCTCTCCCTCCATCCCCCCTCCCCTCTTCCACCCCCCCTCCCTCCGTCTCCCCTCCCGTCCTCCATCCCCTTTCCCATCCTTCCCCCATCTCCCCTCCCTTCCGCCATTCCTCCCATCCCTCCCCTCCCTCCATCTCTCCTCCCTCCCCTCCCTCCGTCTCTCCTCCCTCCCCTCCCTCCGTCTCTCCTCCCTCCCCTCCCTCCGTCTCTCATCCCTCCCCTCCCTCCGTCTCTCCTCCCTCCCCTCCCTCCATCTCTCCTCCCTCCCCTTCCTCCGACCTCCCCTCCCTTTCTCCATCTCACCTCCGCTCCTCTACCCCCCCACTCTATACCCCCTCCCCCTACTACACCCCCCCTGAGCATCCCTCCATCTCCTCTCCTTTCTCCCCCATCCCTATCTTCTCTCCCTACATCTCACCTCCCTTCCTCTGCCCCTCCCCTCCCTTAATCCATTGCCCTGTCCCTCTTCATCGGCATCCCCATCTCCTTCTGTACTGTCTGACTAAAGCATCAACATTAAAGAAACATGCTATAAACTAAACACCTATTGATAGTCAGAGAGGTGTGTCTTGGTATATGTTAGTAGTTTTAATGGTATGAGTACAGCATGACAAAGCAAAGAGGAAACACGGGTTATCGCTCATTCATTCACATACCATACTTAGATTAGGTTATTAATTTAAGATAGACTCCAGAGTTGTTCAGTTGTTATTGTCAGAAGTTATGAAAGTGGTGGTCATGCCCGGTAACTTTTTTTTAATGATGTTACAACCTGCAAAAAAGAAAACACATTATTTTTGTTTGTGCAATTCAAATTATATTTTATGAATTTGTCATACTTAAGATCCTGGAGTGCATCTTAATTATTTAAATAATGTTTTCCCTGATGTAACAACAATGCAGTTAGCTATAGCTTAGCCTGGCATGCTTGGTGAGCAGATTGCAAAATTCCAGAAATGTTCCAAAAATGCCCAGGTTCACACAGAATTCCCAGTTGAAAGACTCCCAGAAACACAAACTCGAGTATGCGGGAACTCTGGAATCCTTTATACTGGGATTTCAGAAGAAGCTTGGGCGGGGGGTTCAGACCGTTACTGGAGCTTAGCAACCCTAGCATAAAGGAGATACAAATGGACGAAAAAGCAGTATGAGGTCAACCGGGTCAATTGCAGTGAATTCAGAAAGTACAATTAAATTGTAATCCTATTCTCTACAGTGTTTTTCCATCAGCAGAATTATGAATTTGACATGCATCTAAATTGACTGGAACTGAAATAGAGTTGTCTCTAACCCGGGTGAACTCATTAGTTGGGAAACTATTTAGTCTGGAGCGGTGGTGTAGTGGTAAAGAAAGAAAACATGTTGGTGGGTAAACTCTGACTGCTGGTCGTGGTAAAAAGAAATAAAGCACCTTATGTTTTAAATGAAGTTTTCCACAAAAGGTGGGTAAACTGTCATGCCCAGTCAAAAAGGTGAGTAGAGTGTGTTTATTTGTTTTTGTACTCCCCACTACACCACTGGTCCAGATCAGCGGCTCATCGAAGTTGTTCCCAGTAATAAATATAGCAAAATATATATCCCCCCCCAATTTACAACAAAGAAGATGCAAAGTGGAGAAGGCGGTTTTTCATCACCTTTGCCCTGAAAATATTAATATGTGCTACGCATCGCAATGAAATCAGGTAACACGTTAAATGTGGTGTTCATGTTTGAAACTATAAGAATAATTTCTCCAGTGAACATGCCTGTCGAGTGAGTTACATCCTTTCTTTGGTGGCGGGCTGAATGGGACCTTCTTCTTTTCCACGCCAGTGCCAACAGGGACCGTATTCGGCAAGCGCGCTGTGCTATGGACAGTGTGTCATTAAGACGTGCCTTGTAAACGGCAGAAGTCTTTGAAACCATCCGATAACATTAGGGCTGTGACCCATTTTGGTTAGTTGACCCCCCACGCCCCCCCCATTGAAAAGCCATGTATGTACATACATTGCCGTTCTGCTACACAGTTCACAAAATATCACACACACTGATGTGCTTCCCTGTTTCCTATGATGCCCTATTCCCTGCGCAGTGAACTACACCTAACCCTGGTCAGAAGAATTGGACCATGTGGGACGTAGGGTGCCAATTTGTACTGCATTCCTTTTTTGGTAAACAGCTGACATTTGGAGCCCCACACCCCTCGCTTGAGCATCTGCCACGCATGATCAGGAACAGAGGAACAGAATGTCATGATGATCAGGAATAGAGGAACAGAATGTCAAGATGTAGGATGTAAAACCGTCCCTTGACTGATCCACACAAAAAAAAACTACACACGATTGTCACTTCAGGCCACGTGTGTGTGTGTGTGTGTGTGTGTGTACCTAGATGTATATGCTCTACATTCCTCTTCTCTATATCCAACACAATCGCATACGCAGTTATGAGACCAAGTGATAACATCGCACATAAGTAACAAAATGAAAATAAATACTATACATTCAAATATAATTGATGAATTAAATACTATATTAACGCAAGCAGATATTCTTTTAGTCAGGAGATGTTATTTTCCGTGAGGCTTTCTTGCAGTTTCGAGACCCTTGTTGGGTTGTTGCCCTGGGTTATAGTGCGTGCACAACATACCAGGCTACTAAATCCCTGTATGTCCTTCAGTGTGTCACTCGTCCTCTGTGATGTCACACTGGAGCTCTGTTATGTCACAGCGGCTCTTCGTCTTTGTTGTCACAGCTGATCAATATGACCATCTAATCCCGTGTTGTTGTTGGTCCCTTTTCCTTCTTCTCCTTCCCTTCCTGCTCCTCCTCCTCCTTTGATGTGTATCTGTTCCGGTTCACACGTTAGTTCCTCAATCATCTGGGCGACTGACTGGTCGGGCGACCCTGTGTAACGGGCCCAGGGGTCAGAGTTTAACAGTCAACAAAGTGTTTGCTAGGGGTCATGGTTTCAGGGTCAAAGGGCAGTGAGTGTGCGGAACAGCTGTGTGAGGCAGAAGACCGACGCGGTGAGGGCAGTGCACTGCTTGGCCAGCAGTTTGGTGCTGAGGTCATGACAACTCCGCCGCCCGCTCGCCCTCTCCGCCGCCACCGCAAACTCCCGGTACGTCCGGGCCACGTCCGCTAGCCCCGCCAGTGCATCAGCGTTCCTCCGGTCACATCGGTCGCAACCGGAGAACCACAGGCACACCCCGGCCATTCCCACCAGGGTCCTGAAGCTGTCCGCCAAGGACAGGAGCATCTCGTCTGGGGTCTGCCCCACCCGTACCACCTTCTGACAGCCGGCCATTAGCCTACGCGCCTCCCCGTGGAGCAGCCGCTTGTTCTCGGTGAAGTGGGTGGCGCAGGTCTCCCTGGGGTGCCTGCCCCCTCTGCCCCCAAGCCTCCCTTCCTGCAGGAGGGTGAGGAGCTCGTCCACATCGCTGCGGATGGCCTGGAATCCCGTGGGGGGTGCGGGGTAACGGCGGTGGCGTAGTCGGCCAATATCGTCCTGGAGGCGGGACTGGGAGAGGAAGCAGTCAGACGGGGAGAGGAGAGGGGAGAGGAGTGGGGAGAGCTCTGGGGATGAGAAAGGGGGGAGGACGGAGCAGGGGAAAGAGGGAGAGAGGAAGGAGGAGGGTGGGGAAGAGGGGAGGAAGGAGGATAGTGGAGGAGAGGTCATGAGGGGGAGGGCCAGTGCAGAGGAAGATGTTTGGGAAGCGGGAGGGGAACTTGCCCTGCAGGAAAACTCATAAACAGTTAGCTCGTCGTCAAAGCTGTCTCCTCCGCTAAAACAGTTTGTGTAAACCAGTGGTGGCGGGCACCCACACACCTCCAGGGGCGTTTGCACCCCTTCCAGGACCTCCTTGCACCCTGACGCCAACACAGAGGTACACCCAAAATCAGGCTTTGCTGGCGGACTGGATCCCAGTTGAGTCGGGGCCAGCTCAGATCGGGCCTCGTGTGCGGTGGCGGTGAAGACCCCACAGCCTGTAGTCAGACTGTTCAGCAGGCCTGGCTCCTCCCCTGGCGGTCTGTTGCCCTCGAATGACTGCCCTACGATGTTACGACCAGGGAAGCTGAGCCTCGGACCGTTCAGACTCTGTGTGGTTACAACTAAAGCAGAGGAGCAAGAAGGTAACATGGTGGACATTTTAGGGACCGGGGTTAGAGGTTCAGGATGAGGGTCTTGTTTGGGCTCTGTGCTGATGGTTGGACCACTGGTAACCGTAAGGGGATCTAGACTATGTGTGGTTCTCACTAATGCAGAGGGGCAGGAGGATGACAAGTTGGTCATTTTGTAGCCCAGGGATAGTGGCTCCTGGTCCGGTTTGGGTCCTACCCTGATGGGCACCGGAGCTGAAGGACAGGGAGGAGCTGAAGAACAGGGAGGAGCTGAAGGACAGGGAGGTGCTGAAGAACAGGGAGGACCTGAAGGACAGGGAGGTGCTGAAGGACAGGAATGTAACGGCAAGGCCATTTTAGGGCCGATGGAGCCAGTGGATAGCGGTTCATGGTCTGATGCTGGCCCCAGACAGAGAGGTGCTGAAGCCATAGGAGGGGTGGTTTCTGCTTCAGGAATGGGCCTGGAAGGCAAATTTGCTGCCATTTTGGGATCTGGTTCAGAGTCTAGACAAACAGATGTTGAAGGAGGAGGGGAGGATCCGTAGACCATCACAACCTTTTCAACAACCTCCTTGACCTCTGACACCCTCAACCTCGTGATCTCCGCACCAGCCGTCTCCACGACAACGTCGCCCAGCTCCAACTCCGTCGGCGTCACTTCAGATTCTTCAGACTCTGCCGGAGCCTCCAAGGAGTCGTTGGAATCCTCTACGGTTACATCATCCTTCCTGGCAGTTTCTATCTTGGTGGTGCCGTTAAGCGCTGCTTTGTCGCTGGTGGGCTTTGGAGAAGGGCTCCTACTGGAGAGGGCTCTTTCCTGGGAGCGAGATAAAAAGAGGGGCAGGCTTTGGATCTTCCCCCGTAACGTGGAGGCAGAGAGGCTTTGGCCGATGATGCCTGGTGAGCAGGACTGGAGGACGCCAGTAGTAGGAGATGCAGGAGACTCTTTGGGGATGTTAGCCAGAACTGAAGTACCCGTAATATGAACACTAGGTATAGCAGAATTAATGCTAGCATTAGCGTCACTGTTAGCCATAGCAGAATACACACTAGTACTAACATCACTGTTAGCCATTGTGGAATATACGCTAGCATTAGTGTCATTGTTAGCCGCAGCCAAATCAAGATTAGCAGTAACTACATCCATGTTAGTGTTAGCTATGGTGTTAGCCGTAACAGATTGGACGCTAGTTGGGTCTTTGCGATTAGCAGTTGCTAACAAGCAGTCAGTGCTAACTGTAGCCTTGTTGTTGGCCATGACATCACAAATGTTGGGTGTGGCAACATAACTGTTATCTGTGACAGAATCCTTACCAGAGGTAGCATTCGGCTCAATATCTTTCCCTACACCTGTGAGGTCCTCGTGACTGATAGTGAGTTTTCTATGGGCTTGAGTCAAGCAGCTATAATGGTTTTCCGGGTCTGAGGTTGGGGAGGGTTTGGGACGGGGCCCAGAGTCACCGTTCTCGCTACTCCCCTCTCCTCTCACCATGTGAGGGATGGAAGGGGCTGGGGGAGAGGGTAGCAGAGACGAAGGGGGAGTGAGCGTCACATTGTCCTCAGGCCCTATGTCCCTTCCATACACACCTGGGGGGGAGACACATATTTGAGGGACGAAAGAAGCTTTGCCCTCCTCTTCTTTAGTTATACACAGGGGACGCCTGTTAAATCGGGACCTATTCCCAGTGGGCGGTCCTTCAGAAATGGGTGAGGGTAGTTTCTCGCCCCCCTCCCCCTTCGTTTTCTCCCCCCTATCCCCCTCCACATGCTTAGTCTCGGTCAGGAACATGTGACTGGTGAATGGTCCCGTACCTACTCCTCCCCTCTCGCCCTCCCCCACCTTTTCCTCCCCCTCTGCCTCCCCCTCTTCCCCATCCCCTCTCCGGTCGGTGCTTTCCTTGCCGTCGGGCCCAACCCTGCGACGCACAGCCGTGATGGCGTGGGATGCCGCGGTCACCAGGGCTGTGACCGATTTGGACTCCATGACGTCTGGCTCTGTCTCCATGGACTGACGCCTGCTCCTGGAACTCCTGCGGAGCTCAGCTTCCGGATTGCCAGGGGCCCTTGGATCTCCAGGCCCGTCCTGGCTCGGCTTCGGGAGGATGGGCTTGGACTCCAGCTGGCACGCCTCACCTTCGGCGTGGCTAAGAGATGACACAGTAAGACATGGGTTTCCGCTCTGTTCAGAAGATTGTGGGTCCAAACTCAGCAGCTGGGTGTCGTCAGGGCTCTCCATCCAGCTCTGAAACTGGTCTGGATACTGGTCCACTTTCCAGCCCTGATTCTGATCTGGTCCTGGGTAAGAGACCGTTGAGGTGAAGTCGGTCTCCATGAAGGATCTGCGCTTTTTTGATCTTTTCCTCGAGAGCCTGGAGAACATATCTCTCCCTCCTCTTCCTCCTTCGCTCACATCTCCGTCCCTTCCCTCCTTTTCGTCCTCCCCCTCACCTTCAGCCAGGCTGACTCTGACATCGCTTGGGCTCACCGTTCGCTCCATCAATCCACTTGTCATCTCGGCGGAAAAATCTGAGGAAGAATGTTACAGTGTTAACAGAGATGTTAACCCTGTTACACCATCAGCCTGGAACCCAGACCTGTTTTGTGTTAACATTACACAACATGTTTGTTACACCATCAGCCTGGAACCCAGACCTGTTTTGTGTTAACATTACACAACATGTTTGTTACACCATCAGCCTGGAACCCAGACCTGTTTTGTGTTAACATTACACAACAGGTTTGTTACACCCACCCACCTCTGGGCACCGCCCCTGACGTTGGGTCTTCAGGAGAGGCGAACCGATCCCTCGCGTCAAAGAACTCCTCGTCCGAGCTGCTGTCCCCGAACCCTGGTGGCGGCTGGAGGATAGGCACCGGTTCCAGGTTCAGGACGGCCCTCGGCTCTCCCTCCGCTCCGACAACCTCCGCCGCTTCCGTGTTGGCGTGAGGGGGGGACAGGTTGGGAGTGTGCGCACTGTCGGGTGTGACGCTAGTGCAGATGTTGTAGTAACACCTCGTGTCGCTCTGGTCGAACGTGAACACGCAGTCCAGACGCGAGGAGGAGGATGAGGAACGGGGCCGCCCAGAACCGGAGTTGACTCCCTCCCTCTTCCTCCTCTCCTCGTCCTCGTCGTCTTCGTCGTCGCTCGCCTCCGGAGGGCTAGGTAGATACTCCAGCATTAGGGAGAGCTCAGCATAGTTCATGTTCTCAGAGGGATCGACGACGGGGGTCAGTTGTTCCGTGTTCACGGGGTCAGGGTTCACAGGGGAGAGGAGTGGGTCGGGCAAAGTCCCTCCGCCTGATCCACTCCTGTACCCTGCTCCAAATCCTTCGCCCCCCCTCCGCCCTCCAGCCTCTTGGGTTGACGACGCACCCCTCCTGGGTTGAGGCTGGGGGTGCGGGGGCTGGACTGTAAGCCGGAAGGGGGGGTGAGTGTGGGAGTGAGGGAGGGAGGAGGAGCAGGCGATGAGGTCGTCCTCCTCCAGAGCGTCCAGGGAGTCGCTGGAGACGGAGGTCATGAAGCGCGAGTCTGTACGACACGAGTCTGACGTCTCTGATAGGGACGGCAGCTCCTCCGTCGTTCCTCCTAGGTCCTCCTCTTCTCTCTCTCCTACCCCTCCTTTATTCTCCTCCTGTCCTGTCGCCTCCTCGTTTGCATTCTCTCTTTCTCTGTTGTCCTCTAGCGTTCCTCGGTTCTTCTGCCTTTGGTCTACACCTCCCACTTCTGACTTCTCTATTCTTTCATTCTCTCTTTTCTTTCTTGGAGGAGACATGGTCCTGTATTTCACATGTTTCTCTTGTTCTCCCTCTCCCTTCTCCTTTCTCTCATTCTCCCTCCTTTTCTTCTCTTCCCTCTCCTTCCTCTCCTTCCTCTCCTCCTTCCTCTCCTCCATAATTCTCCGTAGGCCGACGGGGTCTGAAGAAGTCCTCTTGCTGTTATGGGACACCAGGGAGATGAGGGTATCTATGTCGGAGGAGTCGTCCGAGTCACTGCCACACCGCGACACGTAACCTATCAACACACAAACACGCACATGCACACACGCGCGCACGCACACACGCACGCACACACACCGGATTAGGACATGAAACGTTTTTACACGCAACAGTTCTGTAAATTGATAATCCTGATAGTTTAAAATTGTTTAAAAAAAATTATTAGTAGGCTGAGTAACTAACGTCTTCACTCTCATTTCTCTTCAGACTCTTCAGACCTCTATAGGCTCTGTGCACAAGCGTATGGACGAACTTCCGCTTTAGCCAGATGTCGGCATATCCTTTTCCGGTTTACTTAAGGCGATCACCCGCGTCACCCAAAATTTCAGTTTTTAGTAGATGTCTCCAATACCTGCCTAAAATAAGCATTAGTGATGTCCATCGAATTGTTGATGCCTGGTCCCCTGCTCCAACAAGCAAGCGGAACAAGGGATTCAAACTCTACGTATCGAGTTATCTGCACAACTACGAGGGTAAGTAGTTTACTGTGGTGTGCCGGCAAAAGAACGCTGGCTGAGCTGGAACGCTAGCGCGTCCCCATAGCAAGTGAATTGAAACAAACCTTCGTTCAGCCTCTTCAATCTGAATGAAGCTTAAAATTCCATAGCCTCAAAAAAGCACCAAAACAGATCTCCTCTTCTATTTTACTACTGTAACCTCATTTCACAACGAAACAGAAAAATAACAACTGGCATAGGAAGTAAACATCTGGTCCTATATGGTATTAATTGTGCTTAAACCTGCGTTACGTGGAAGTATATTAAAAAAATCGCCTTTTCTGACTATTTCTAGTCTAGCGTTTGAAGTCATTGAATGGCGCAAGTATATAAGTATATAAAAAATCGCCTTTTCTGACTATTTCTAGTCTAGCGTTTGAAGTCATTGAATGGCGCAAGCCATATTTTATTAAAAAGAGGACATTCTCCTGATTAAAATGATGCCCCACTTAAATGAGTCACGTACATTATATTTCTTTTTTTTCCCCGTACAACAGCATCACTCATCTTGTTGTGAGTTTAGGTGTTTACTAATGCGGATGAGTATTAGTAAGTAAACCGGAAACTGCAATACCAACTTCTAGACAAAAGCGGAAGTTCCTCACTACGCTGGAGTCTATTAAGCAGTGGTTAATGACTTCAGACTTAAGCAGTTGTTAATGCCAAGGCTGCAATTCAACGGTATAAATCTTCAAAAAAATCTATCTTTATCTGACAATAACTTTCCCTGGTTCACTGGATGGACCTGGGCCTGTTGTTAAATAGCCTGGTAATGGCAGTGTTTATCATACCCTCCTTATTAGACACTTAGTGTGCGTGTGTGTGTGCGTGTGTGTGTGCGTGTGCGTAGCCTACCCTCCTCTGTGGAGACCCGATGCTGCTTGGCATTCTGTACCCAGGGAAAGATGACGAGGCTGGGGTCTACTAGGGCACGACAGTAACCTGCTATCAAGCAGGACAGCTCCTTGGCTGCTACCGACTCCAACATCAGGGTGATGGGCTGGGGGAGGAGATGTGGAGAGAAGTGTATTGGTTGTTAATATGGTGGGACAGTATTGGTTGTTAATATGGTGGGACAGTATTGGTTGTTAATTTTGTAGGACAGTATTGGTTGTTAATATGGTAGGATAGTATTGGTTGTTAATATGGTAGGACAGTATTGGTTGTTAATATGGTAGGACAGTATTGGTTGTTAATATGGTGGGACAGTATTGGTTGTTAATATGGTAGGACAGTATTGGTTGTTAATATGGTGGGACAGTATTGGTTGTTAATATGGTGGGACAGTATTGGTTGTTAATATGGTAGGACAGTATTGGTTGTTAATATGGTGGGACAGTATTGGTTGTTAATATGGTGGGACAGTATTGGTTGTTAATATGGTAGGACAGTATTGGTTGTTAATATGGTGGGACAGTATTGGTTGTTAATATGGCGGGACAGTATTGGTTGTTAATATGGTAGGACAGTATTGGTTGTTAATATGGTGGGACAGTATTGGTTGTTAATATGGCAGGACAGTATTGGTTGTTAATATGGTAGGACAGTATTGGTTGTTAATATGGTAGGATAGTATTGGTTGTTAATATGGTAGGACAGTATTGGTTGTTAATATGGTAGGATAGTATTGGTTGTTAATATGGTAGGACAGTATTGGTTGTGAATATGGTGGGACAGTATCGGTTCTTAGTAAAGGCTGTGCAGCAAGATAAAAGTGTGAACGTGTTCTGTGGGTATATCTAGACCAGACTGACACGGTCAGACTCTGATAGCAAATGTGGAGTGTTAGTGTGTGTTAGTGTTTGATTGTGTGTCTGTGTGAGATCCCCGTGTGTCTGTGTGTGTTAATGCGCGTAACACACCTTGATGTCCTGCAGATAAATCTTGACCAGACTGACGCGGTCCGACTCGGGCAGCAGCTCGATGCGCGTTATGCTGCTGAACTCCGTGAGGGTGCTCATTATGCTCAGCTTGTGGTTGACCACTTGGCTGATGCCGTACCGCGACCCCACCAGAAG
This sequence comes from Esox lucius, assembly GCF_011004845.1. Taxonomy (NCBI): domain Eukaryota; kingdom Metazoa; phylum Chordata; class Actinopteri; order Esociformes; family Esocidae; genus Esox; species Esox lucius. The sequence continues at coordinate 18,708,722 of NC_047593.1, forward strand.
AGTCACCATCGACTCCCTGTCCTGCAGCTGAAGGGACAGGGGGTGAACGGGGTGGGGCGGTGGGGGGGGGGGTAACGGGAGGAGGTGGAGACAGAGAATTAAGTTCACCCGTTTGTCTGCCCTACATAATGACTACATCATGTGGTCACGGTCATCAGGGGGATTCCACCAGTGACGTTTGTGGTCCCGACCAGATAACTACTGTAAAGTGGTTGAAACCGGCAATGTCCTTGTAAGAACAGCTGTGCTGGCAGACATTGATGTTATTCATTAATGTCATAGTGGCGTGGACAGAGAAGGAAAGAGAGACGTCATTTATTACCATCATGGTGGCGTGGACATAGAAGGAAAGAGACGTCGTTTATTACCATCATGGTTGCACTGAAGGACTTCCCGCCAAACGACTTGAGTTCACAAAGCTCCTGTAGGTAGTTAATTCTCGCCTGATTGGCTGACAGCACCTTCTGCTTGGGCTCCTGTGACTGGCTCTTCTTCATGTGGTAGCCAATTGCCTTCCTCAGGTCCTTCTCCCTCATGTTCCTCAGGAGGGTTGACGAGACAAAGTTCTCAATGCCCCAGCTCTTCCTGCAGAGAGGAGCGAGAGGAGGAGGCCAGCTGTAACGCTCAGAGGCGAGCCGCTCGTTCCTTGTGCGTGCGTGTGTGTGTGTGTGTGTACTGTAGACGCGTGTATGTGTGTGTGTCACTCACGTGATGATCTTCAGGTTGGTCTTGGGTGATTGTCCACAGCTGGCCAGTCTCTCCTGTATGTGAAGGGCAGCCAGACGCAGGGCCGTGTTGCACCTCATCTCCACAGCAAAGCGCTCCTGCAGGACATCATTGATGCCCTGTACACACACACCCCCACACACACAAATAGCATGTTGTACACACATGTACACACACAAAGGCGGGTGACAAACGCAGACACACAAACACACACTTGTGTACCTGTAGGTATAGATACTCAAAGGCGGTGGGGTCATTTTGTAGCAGATGCTGGGGTTCCCTTGGCATGAAACACACCCTGAACAGACACCTGTAGTCATGCACCTCCTTCTTCTGCACCACCTGCAGACATTAAGAGACATTTAAAGAGTTGTGTGGTGTGTGTGTGTGAGTGTGTGTGGGTGTGAGTGTGTGTGTGTGTGTGTACCTGCTGTATCCGTTCCTCCTCATGGAGAAGCAGCAGCTTGGCGATGCTGTACTTCTGTTCCAGCACCAGTGAGAAGTGTTCGATGCGACACAGCGACAACTTCTCCTTCAGTGTCATCACGATGTCCTGGGAGGACCAGAGAACACCAGAGAACACGGTGACCAGGCAGCCCGGCAAACACCGACCAGTTAAATACAAGTCATTAAATAAGACAGTCGATGTCCAGTTCAAGGGTATTGAACGGCTCAGCTGCAATTTAGAAGCCCCGCTCCTCCAAGTGTCGCTGGGAATCAGGTTCTGGATGTGAAAAGCGTAGCCTGATAGGAGAATGGAATGGAACAGCAGTACAGTGCTACGCACTGGGGAGTCATTGTACCTTGACAGTGGTGTTGGGTTCAAACTTGAAGGCCTTTGTCTGTCCGTTCTCCAGATACACCTTCAGAACGTTGGGGAGGAATAGCAGCGAGTTGCCCTGGAAACCAGATCAGAAAGTATGGCCGTGTTGTAGTACTCTCCTGTAATCACAGCTGTTCGTAAAGGAATCAAACTGGAATTGATCCAACCACTCTTTCTGTCTCTCCTCTCTCCTCCCGTCTCCCCATTTCCTCACTCCCTCCTCCCTCAATCAGTCCCCTGTCCAATTCCCTCTGATCGTTAATTGCATGTTTACTCTCCTGTTATTGTGAAATAAAACCGCCATTGATCCCACTGTGTCACAAATGGCACCCTATTCCTTATATAGTGCACTTCTTTTGACTGGGGGCTCCCAGGGAGGGTTGCATTAGAGACGTTGGCTCAGTGTCTGATCCGTAATGGAACCTAGAATCGGCTGTGTTTTCCCGGGCTGGTGTTTTATTTATCCCCCGGTGGAAATGGATTTAAATCTGTAAGATGGATAGGAGATTTTAACCGTACTGAGTTCTGTTGTCAGGCTGAGCACAGGAGAGGGTGGATTAGGGAGACTTCAGGATTATGGAGACGTTTAATCACTGAATAGACATGACATAACAATTCCATGGTTTGTAAAGCCTTTACAGACAATTTGGCCATCCAAAATCTCAGCTTCTTCCCCAAATGTAATCCAATTTGCGATTAAGCGCCTGCTTCCTTGCAGGAACTGCCAATGGACTCGGGACAGTCGATGTCAAGATGCGGGCCCTTCAGAATCACGTCATAAGGTACAGGTGTGGTTGGCAGCTGACATACCTGAGAGTGACCATTGACCTCGACCTCTTCAGCGAAATGAACCTTCACGGGGTTGGACCGCAGTTTAGCTCTCTTTTCTGGAGTGATGAATGAAGACTTGGGTCCCTGATGGAATAAACAGTAGAGAGTTCAAATGTGTGTGTCAATTCCATTAGAATTCGGTCAATTCAGAATGTTAAATGGCCTATGTTACAATTCCGAAATCGACATATTTTCTGTTTACTTTCTGACCGGACAGAATAGACGAGGATAATCCCCAATGCTGTAGCAATTGTACCCTTCAAAACCATATAGAAACCATATAAAACCAATTTAGAAAACCATATAGAAACCATATAAAACCCATTTAGAAAACTATATAAAACCCATTTAGAAAACCATATAGAAACCATATAAAACCCATTTAGAAAACCATATAGAAAAGATATAAAACCCATTTAGAAAAACATATAGAAACCATATAAAACCCATTTAGAAAACCATATAGAAACCATATAAAACCCATTTAGGAAACCATATAGAAACCATATAAAACCCATTTAGGAAACCATATAGAAACCATATAAAACCCATTTAGGAAACCATATAGAAACCATATAAAACCCATTTAGAAAACCATATAAAACCCATTTAGGAAACCATATAGAAACCATATAAAACCCATTTAGGAAACCAAATGGAAATCCCCACCTCGAAAACAGAAAAACGAAATATGAAACCGGCATAAAACATGTTTTGTTCACTTGACACTAAAATCTACAAAACCAATAATGTTGTTGAGGTAACGGGGTTCCTCTTGAGATGAGAATAATATAATATCTCTGAGTGCTTTCTCAACTGTAATGGACAGCCAATCACTGCAAAGCATCCGATGTGGGTCCCTAATGTGTAAAGCTGTGTGTGCGTGTGTGTGCACATGGCACGTGTTATTGTTGAAAGTTGAAAAGAGACAGTGGTCTCAGAATGGTCAGAGGGAACACTGTCATTCATTTGTGCCATTACTTCAGTTAACCTACCCATTTATTGGCACGCAAGCACACACACACACACACACACAAATATGCGTAAAGGGGTGCTGTCAACAAAGTCCATAAAGGAGCTGGCGAAGGCTTCTTTAGACACACATTAACACACATACACTTGTTAATACATACATTAACCCACACACACACACACACACGTTAAAACATACAGGCATTAACACACACACACATTTACACATTAAAAACACAAGGCCTTGGTCACAGTAGCTTCTAATAACCGAGTGACTTGACATCGGCGAGACCCGCCTGGAGCATCCATGACGGACAGCCTTGTGCCCAGGGACTGTGTGGGAGGAGCCACTGAAGGGATGAGAGTGGGACATATCAGTGTAGACTCACCACTGAGTTCCTCAGGACGGTGATCGTCACACAGTCCGGACACTCCCTGCAGAGAGGCAGAGAACAGAGAGTGACGGAGGGACACGGAAAGAGACAGAAGAGAACGGGAGGAGTGACCGAGAAAAGACTTGGACAGCGGAGAGAGACAGAGAGATTAACATTTGAGGGGAAATGGCTTGTGTTATACCAGGGGTTCCCAAACGTTTTGGGCCTAAGACCCCATTTCGATATCTAAAAGTTCTCGCCACCCCAACCATGTGAAGAAAAATTATTTTTATTTGAGGCTATGAGAGTAAATTTTTAAACATTCTTCCCCGACCCCATTTTCACATCAGGTGACCCCACATGGGGTCGTGACCCCCTAGTTTGGGAACCTCTGTGTTATACTGTAGTTTGTGGTAGTGTGTGTGTGTGTGTGTCTGAGAGTTAGTGTGCACTAGTTTCCCACAGTTCAACAAATCGAAACATGGTGAAATGTCAGGCCCTTTTGCAAGTGCTAGCGTCTAAAAATGTTTACCTTGGCTTCGTGAGTTGATGTGTGGTTCAGGTTTAGGCATAAAAGTTGCTGAGTATAAGGTCGTGTTGAGGTTATGTTTAGGACAGTACTAATGTAGTAATTGAAAGTGTTGCTGTATAAACCTGATGAGGTCAGCAGCCTGCTCTGGGGTCAGATCTTCCACGGCGACGTTGTTGATCTTCACAACCTGGTCGCCAGGGACAAGCCTTCCGTCAGCCGGCCCCTCTACACAAAACACAAACACGCACACACACACACACACAAACACACACACAAACACACACAAACAGGATCATTACATCATCACCATTATTCCATCATCTACAACAGATCCGTCATTATTCCATCATCTACAACAGATCCGTCATTATTCCATCATCTACAACAGATCCGTCATTATTCCATCATCTACAACAGATCCGTCATTATTCCATCATCTACAACAGATCCGTGTTACCGTCATAAACGATCGCTGCTGATGGGAAAAATTTAATTCGAAGGTTGAGATTTAGGGGTGCGTTTACTAAAACGCAGACGGATCACTCTTCATCCTGCTGCCTCGTTCTCACACACACTCTGTCACACCCTCCCTCTCAGTTCTGCATCACCTTTCACCCCCCATGGCTTACAACTCCACAGGGACAGGGAAGAGCTATAGAGAGGCAAAGACAGATGGTGACGGTACTGAGACGGTCACCGGGGGGGGGGGGGGGGTCCGGGTCCACTTACAACCTGGCTGCCTCCAGCTGTCTCCTCCGTCCACACCACCTTACACAAACACGACCGCATGACTCATCCCAGCGGCACTCATCCGGTGGGATGAGCATTAGTTTCAAATAGGTTTCACTGGGCGCCAAAATTCAACTAGCGAAACATGAAAAAAGAAAACCCAAAATTTAACCAGGTCAACTGTTGCGGCAGACAGCTGACCTGGTCACTGTGGTCGACCGTTAGCAGAGTCTAACGAGCCCAGTTCATGTAGTATTGATACGTACATAAATGTAAACATTAGGTGGGCATTACGACCATATTAGAACCGCAACCATGGCGCCGGGGTTAACTCTTCTACTCTTACAATCACTGCCATTGGATCTGAGAGCCAGGACACCTGTCCAACAGAGCCGATCGTTGGGACGTGATCTTCAGAGCTGAGACAGGTGGGCCTCTCCAACTCCATGTCCAGCATCCAGCCTCCCATCCAGGGAACCAACCAGGACCGACACTGCTCAGCATCAGAGGCCAGCCAGAAGTGGGACGCTGCTCTGCTTCTCCTATTGATCTCTCATTATGGCCGTCATCCCTGCCGATACTTCCACTAGCTCAGCAACATTCCCAGGCCTTGTCCCAAATCCACCACTCGCACACAGTGCACTTCTCTTGGTCAGATTCCCGCATAGAGAACCAGGCCCCGCTGGTCAGAATGAGAGCACTACTGAATCGGGCGGCGCTTGGGAAACGGACACTGCCCTAATGGAACCTAATGGAGCCCAGGAACCACAGAAGAACCCTCTGGTCCATCTCTCTAATGCCTGTCATCCATCCATCCATCATCTTCCGCTTATCCGGGGCCGGATCGCGGGGGCAGCAGTCTAAGCAGGGATGCCCAGACTTCCCTCCCCCCAGACGCTTCCTCCAGCTCTTCCGGGGGGACACCGAGGCGTTCCCAGGCCAGCCGGGAGACATAGTCCCTCCAGCGTGTCCTGAACTTCCCCGGGGTCTCCTCCCGGTGGGACGGGACCGGAACACCTTCCCAGGAAGGCGTTCCGGAGGCATCCGAAACAGATGCCCAAGCCACCTCAGCTGACCCCCCTCGATGTGGAGGAGCAGCGACTCTACTCTGAACTCCTCCCGGGTGACCAAGCTTCTCACCCTATCTCTAAGGGATCGCCCAGCCACCCTGCGGCGACAGACCGATACATCGACTGCATTACTGCAGAAGCTGCACCGATCCGTCTGTCAATCTCCCGTTCCATCCTAACTGAATGGAGCACAATGCATCTCGATGGCTGCTCAGAACACATGGGGATGTTACAGACTATCATAAGACAGAGTGGAGCCTCAGATTACAGTCCGCCACCCCAGCCCTCCGCTACATATGGCAGGGAGAAAAGAAGAGGGGGATGAGAGGATAGTGAAGGAGGAAGACAGGGAAGGATGAGAGGATAGTGAAGGAGGAGTACTTCATCTACCAAGACAGTTACCAGTGACCAGCCGGACTGCCAGGATGTAAGTATGGACAAGAGTGATTGGTCAAAACCATGGCACTCTAATCCAGTGGCATATCTCGCCAGGTTTGACGTCTGCCGACCGACCAACCAAATCATCAGACAAAACTCGTGAAGTGATTCTAAAGCCGTGTGGTTTTCCCTTGCTGTTTTCTGTCAAAGCGGTCAGCCCTCACGTCAAGCAGTGACATGCTTACCTCATCTCTGTATCGTCCTGTGTCACGCTTGCGGCAGCTCTTGGTCATGTCTGTGGGGTCTACCTGAGGTGATGTTATACACCAGTAAGAGGGTCTGTGGGGTCTACCTGGGGTGACATCTTGTACCAGTAAGGGGGTCTGTGGGGTCTACCTTGGGTGAAGTCCTGCACCAGTAAGGGGGTCTGTGAGGTCTACCTGGGGTGAAGTCCTGCACCAGTAAGTGGGTCTGTGGGGTCTACCTGGGGTGACATCATGTACCAGTAAGGGGGTCTGTGGGGTCTACCTGGGGTTACATCTTGTACCAGTAAGGGGGTCTGTGGGGTCTACCTTGGGTGAAGTCCTGCACCAGTAAGGGGGTCTGTGAGGTCTACCTGGGGTGAAGTCATGCACCAGTATGTGGGACTGTGGGGTCTACCTGGGGTGACGTCCTGCACCAGTACGGGGGTCTGTGGGGACAGTGTGAGTCCATGGGAGTTGAGCTGCTGGTCCCGAGAGATCTGGACGGTCAGTCGCACCGGGCAGTTCTTTTGGTCCTGGCCGCTGGACTCCCCTGCTGCCGTCTTTCCATCCACCAGGATACGCTCTCTGATTGGGCGAGATGAGGAACCGGCCAATTGCAGTCGAAAGCATACAGATGGACACTGCTCAATGAAGAGTTAGGTCCTATTCAACATGCTTGCAGGGGCTTGACATCACTCTGCTAACAGACCACATAACAGGCTGTATAGCCCCCAGCCTAACCTAGCCTAACACCGCATAACCCAACCAAACCCTGGGTAACTCAGCCTAACCCAGCATGACCCAGGCCACCTCAGGATAACCTGACCTCAAAACAGACCTGCTACTAGATTCTCTGGAACGCCGAAGCCATCTCCCCACCACCTGCTCCACACGACTGGTCCTGCGAGACGGAGAGCGGCTTCTGTCCCGCTCCTCCATTTATCTAGAGAGAGGTCAAAGGTCAAAGGTTAGAGATTGTGGGAGAGGGTGAGATTTCATTCATAGCTTTTGGGGTGAGAAGCTAGGGGATCTGATGACCATTTAATGCACACACACGGGGGGGGGGCTGAGATAATGTCACAAATAGTCTTAATGTTTTAATGGCCCAGACAGGCTGTGAGTGGCCGATAATGTACATCGGTTGGCCTTTTTAAAAGGGTCCCAATGGCCCCCCATGATGTCAGTGTCTGTCCATATGGTTACTAATTGGCTCATCAGTGGTGTCTCTGTTGGTCCCTGTTGGTTAGGCCCTCAGAGGGGATGCTCTTCACAAATGGGCCCTGGCAGACGTAGTGTCTGTGTCCCCAGTGCTGTCCTGCTCCCTACACAGGGTGAACTTTAGGGCACCACTGAGTCCATGCGGGACACCGAAACCCTAAAGAATAACGGCTGTTAAAAACCTGAAATGGTTCTTTGGCTGCCCCTGTGGGAGAAGGGAGGGGGAGAGGGGGGGATAGAGGAGACAGAGGAGGAGGAGTGGGTGGGGATAGAGGAGACAGGGAGGAGGAGCGGGTGGGGATAGAGGAGACAGGGAGGAGGAGAGGGTGGGGATAGAGGAGACAGGGAGGAGGAGAGGGTGGGGATAGAGGAGACAGAGAGGAGGAGAGGGTGGGGATATAGGAGCGGGTGGGGGAAAGAGGAGACAGGGAGGAGGAGAGGGTGGGGATAGAGGAGACAGGGAGGAGGAGAGGGTGGGGATAGAGGAGACAGAGGAGGAGAGGGTGGGGATAGAGGAGACAGGGAGGAGGAGAGGGTGGGGATAGAGGAGACAGGGAGGAGGAGAGGGTGGGGATAGAGGAGACAGAGGAGGAGAGGGTGAGGATAGAAGAGACAGAGGAGGAGAGGGTGGGGATAGAGGAGACAGGGAGGAGGAGAGGGTGGGGATAGAGGAGACAGAGGAGGAGAGGGTGGGGATAGAGGAGACAGGGAGGAGGAGAGGGTGGGGATAGAGGAGACAGGGAGGAGGAGAGGGTGGGGATAGAGGAGACAGGGAGGAGGAGAGGGTGGGGATAGAAGAGACAGGGAGGAGGAGAGGGTGGGGATAGAGGAGACAAGGAGGAGGAGAGGGTGGGGATAGAGGAGACAAGGAGGAGGAGAGGGTGGGGATAGAGGAGAAAAGGAGGAGGAGCGGGTGGGGGATAGAGGAGACAGGGAGGAGGAGAGGGTGGGGATAGAGGAGACAGGGAGGAGGAGCGGGTGCAGGGAGTTGGGGAGAGAGGGTTAGAGGAGGGTTGATACAACAAGGTAGGGACATAGACTGAGAAGGAAAACAAGGGTTGAAGTAAATATCTCCTGAAATTCAAAGAAAGAATTACATGATGTCTGAGGAGAAACAGTGTTCAGGTTAAAACAGAGACGTGAGAGCTTGCAGCAGTATGTCCTGACCAGTCAATAGAAAACAGAGATAATAGCCCCCACAATGTCACACACAATATAGAAGCGCCATACATTATATTTCTGATTTGTTAATCACTTATTGTCTTTGGTATAATTTGAATAATCTTGTAATCACAATTTTCCATTATTATTTTGTGCATTTGGGCTGTACACTGCTGGCAATACCCTCATTCAGCATGGTTGCGGTTGGTGGGTGTCCCTTTGGTTGATGCTTGGCAATGTGGGTGGACTGATGTCCTGCCTGTTGGGCCCTTTCCGGGGCCTCCCCCAGATAGGGCCACAGTGTAGCCGGACCCTCCCGTCGGAGTCCCAAGGTCTTACGCTGCTATATTATTGTGCCGGGGGAGTAGGGTCAGTTCTCCTTCTCCACTATAAATCCTTGTAGATCAATGGAATGCATTTTCTAAATTGTTTCTAGTTGTTGCTAGCCACTGAAATTCAACACTACTGTTGTTTGTTCTTTGGGGCTTAAGGCCGGGTGTTTCTTAAAAGCACTTTGTGACAACTGTTGATGGAAAAAGGGCTTTATAAATACATTTGACTAATTGATTGTTGGGGGGAGGGTGTTCTGTGTTATTAACATTGTCTAAACACGTTGGCTTCGTCATTAGTGGAAACAATCCAGTCATGCCAGTATAGTCCCTACTGAACAGACAGAGAGGAACAGAGTGGTGTCTCCAGAGACTGTGTTGATTTTTATGAGTTACGGTCACATTAGCTGCTGGTCCCAAATATGTCTGTCTGTGTCTGTCTGTCTGTCTGTCTGTCTTGTCCACCATGTCTGTTCCTATCTGTCTGTCTGTCTGCCAGTTAGATAAACTTGGAAAACACACACATTAGATTAGGCTTGTGTATTGTGTGTGTGTGCGTGTAGTTAGAAAAGGCAGGGACTAACATGGAGAGAAATTATAAATGCATCAGACATATTGGCAGAGTGTGTTTGTGTGTGTTTGTGTGCGTGTGTGTGTGTTACTGCGTCACCCAACTGAGCCAGATTAGAGACAATCACCTCACCTTCAGGCAGACCCATCCCTCTCTCACTCTTTTCAGTTCTTCCTCTCACTCTAATCTCGCTCTGTCTTTCCATCTCTCTTCCCCTCTCTCTCATTTTCCTCATTTCTTCCTTCCTCCCTCTCTCACTCCCTCCCTCTCTCACTCCCTCCCTCCCTCCCTCCCTCCCTCCCTCTCTCACTCCCTCTCTCACTCCCTCCCTCTCAGTATTTTCATTCACCCCCATACATTGTCGTAAAGAAACTGAAGGAAATAAAATACAGGCGAACACTGGGCTGATTTCGCCGGACAACAATAATGTCTAGTCTAGGACATAGAAAAGGTCAATTGTTTTGGACCTCTACAAGGGTTCACTTAAGTTCAGAATCCGCACACTCGCCAACACACACACCCTCTGACCTCTGCCCCTCCCTGTGTATCAGGGCTCCATCAAAGGTCTGGTAACTCCCCCGCCCGGCTCCCCCTTTGACCAGCATGCTGAGGATGGGGAGGGTGAGTCTTCATCTCCTGCCGGGCAGAACAGAGCGTCACAGTCGGTGTCCTTAGCGGGACTGACCTGCGCGAAAAGAAACCTTGCTGTTGCAATTTGTTTTGTTTTTAAGACATTGTGGCAATGAGCAAGGTGGTCTGAGATGGTTTAGTATAGAAACACTTTAACAACGTTTTGAAAAGAGACACAGGGCAAACCCGAAACACTCTCAATATACCTTTATCAATGAGTGTGGCCCAAATCCTACACTATTATGTAGTGCACTAGGGCCAGTGGAGCCCTGGTCAAAGTTAGTGCACTAGATAGGGAATGTGGCACCATTTGGGATGCATGCAACATGTTTTATGAATTATTTACAAGCAACATGAGTTTCCATATGAAAGGATAAATGATAGAATGACCCTTTATTCTGTTTGTTCTAATTAAAGAACAAGTCTGTCACTGGACTGAATGGGAGGGTTGTGGGGGGGGGCAGTCAGACACTGGCAGGCATTAAAGCAGTTAAGGCATTGGGTCAGTAACCGTAAGACTGCTAGCTCAATTCCCAAGCCAACTTGGTGATGGTGCTAGTGGATACCGATCTGCCCCGTAGCGAAGAACTTCAGTCTAATTGGCTCCAGGGTCGCGGTCAACCAAGGCTGATCCCTGGCACTGAACCAATCTTTGACGGTGCCTCGGGCTGTAGAAGAAAAAGTGGCCAGACACTCTGATTTATTGAGGAGTCTCCTTGTTGGTGGCCTGTTCCTGGCTAGAGCACAAGATCGTGGCCTGGAGAGGACACAGACTGTGAGTCCCCATATTGTACAGAGAACAGTGGAGAACTCCTTCCCAGTTCGGTATGTTTTGCTGTTCTTTTTTCTACTCTGATCGCAACTGTCCCATGTGCCTCTGCCCTGCTCCAAACAGAATCAATTATTAATACTGACTTCCTCTGCCCCCTCTTTATTTTCTTTCTTATTTTGTCTTTTTCTTTCTCCCCACTTTCTCTTGCTCTCTATTCTGTTCTCACCCCAGTCTCTTTCCTCTTTATTTGCATTTTTCCTTCCACCTCTCTCTCTCGTTCCGCACTTTCTCTCTGTTTCTAGTATCTTCTCTCTGTTTCTAGTATCGTCCCTCTGTTTCTAGTATCTTCTCTCTGTTTCTAGTATCTTCTCTCTGTTTCTAGTATCTTCTCTCTGTTTCTAGTATCTTCTCCTCTCTTTCTCCATTTCTCCCACTATCTCCCTCCCTTTCTCTCCATCTCTCTCTCCCTCCCCCATCTCTCCCTCCCCTATCTCTCCCTCTCCCCATCCTCCTCATCTCTTTCCCTTTCCAACCCCCTTTTCAACTATTTCAGACTTTTCCTATCAGGATTCCCTTCCCACACCTCCTTCTCTCTATCTATTCCCCCTTTTCTCTCTCTCTCTCTCTCTCTCTCTCTCTCTGTCTCCCCATCTCTCACCTTCTTCTCTTTCCTTATGTCTTTTGGTAACTTCCTGTCTTTCTTTGTTGTATTGAACATCAAAGGAAGAATGGGTTGCTAGTTGTCTCTCCTTCCCCATCTCTGAGTGTGTGTGTGTGTGTGTGTGTGTGGAGACATGAGATCTGATTAACTATTGGGACTAAGTGAGTCTCATCACAAACAAACACACACAAAACGATGAAGCGCATGCCAATTGTGTGTGTGTGTGTGTGTGTGTGTGTGTGCATGTGCATGTCTGTGTGTGAGACGAACAGAGTGCTGCTTGCATCAATAATGCATCCAGATAATGTAGCCACTCTGCCAACAACTATATCCTAACGTTCTACATCTCTTTTTCGCTCTAACTCTCTCTTTTTCACTTTTTCTCTCTCTTTTCTCTGTCTCTGCTATAATAATAATAGATATATGTGAAAATTGTGTAAAAGCCAGAATAATGCATTCAGAGCACAGTTATACCGATTCGTTGTACAGATTATACCGTCTAATTATAAAAAAACTGAAAATAACTCACTTAACAGAAACAATTCTCAAACCTCCAATGAGAAAACTCTCTCCTGGAGAGGTTAATATAGAGAAAGGTCTCCTAAGCCCGCTGGTTCTGTTTGCGAACACAAAAAAACCCACAGAGCCCCAAGACTGCAACCCAGTTAGACCCAACCAAATCCTGAGAAAGCATGGGAACCATTCACACTGTAAAGAATCAACCAAATGCACACAAATTAGTATGCTAAATCGCCCTCATAGTGTCAGAATACCTGACCACTGTGAAAGATCCAAAATGTTAAAAATGTGCTGTGTACAGTCTCAGTGAGCATGACATTGCTATAGAAAGAAGCTGGCATAGGCCGACCATGGAGAAAACGTACTACACACACGCTGCCTAGAAAATGAGGTGGAAACCGAGCTGCACTTCCAATCTTTCTGCCAAATGTATAACAGGATAACAGACGCATATTTCCCCAAGGGCATAGAGACGCAGAGATAATTGTAAATTAAATCCTACAATGATAAAAGTCCTGTATCTGTTAGGTGAAACCGCAATGTGCAATCACAGTAGCAAGATTTATGATGGTGCTATGTGTGCTATATACAGCCCTGGAATTATTATAAGAATTTTTTTTAACCCTTCTGTTCCTCACTCAAATCCTTCCTTTTTCAACTTTTTTGGAAAGGAAAGAAAAAGGTGCAGGTCTCTTAATTTTTTCCAGAGCTGCATTTACAATTGATGCAACACTGCACATTGCTAACACTCTTACATTTGAAATTCAGCATCCTTTGTGTATAATGTATGATTAGAATTTCAGATTTGTTTTTTTCCCTTTGTAATTTGTTACGTCTCACTTTCCACTTGCTGTGGCATTGAACTGATGTTTCCCATACAGATAAAGCCCTTCAAATGTAACCGATATTTCTCAAGCCAATGAATTTCTTTAAATTGAACGGATGTTTCCCGTGCCAATAAAATTATTTCAACAGAAGACCATACAACCTGAATCAACTGTTTACATTTAATATAATCATATTTGTATATCCTCTTGATGCTTTGAAGATTTTTTGTTTTTGTACGTGTTTGTGTGTGCGTGCGTGTGCTCATGAAAAGTGTGTGTCGGACGTAAATGATCTGTCTTTCTAATGACCCTCCTCTCTGTTCCTCCCTCTCTCTCTCCCTCTTTATCTCTCCAGAAGGATTAGGTCATTCTGAGACACGGGACTCAATCCAATTAGGTCATGCAATCCCACAATCCTCATCAACCGTCTTTAGTCCAGGAAATGGTCTCGGCACCACATCCACCCACACCCTCTGTCAATTAACATTAATATTCACCCACACAAACACACGGCAGGTGGCAGGCACGACTCAGTCGTTTGGAAATATTAATGGTTGCATCGAGGTATTTTTGTTTGGTCCCCACCAGGGAAAATGCCATTCAACTTGTGTGTGCTGATTTGTGTGACTGTAAGTGTGTGTCTGTTTGTCTGAGTCTGTGTGTGTGCATGTGTATGTCTGTGAGTGTGTGTGTGTGTGTGTGTGTCTATGTCTGTGTGTGTGTGTGTTCATATGTTACTGGTGGAGATGCTCTTTTTTGACATTTCTTTGGTCTCAGCTAGAAGAACTGCTACTTTGGCTCTGGGGATGGGTTTAGGGTAAGAGTTACAGTTGGGGTTAAGGTAGAGGTCAGGGTTAGTGCCAGGGGTCAAGGGTTAGGGTTTTATGAAAATTGACTGTTGAAGAAAATCTAAAAAATAAAAAAACACACAGACACACACACACACACACACATTCAAATAGGTTGACTTGATTATTAAACCAGACCAACACGAGGCATCAAAAATGGTGTCTTCTTAAAATAAAATCATGCATTACTAATGATGGGAGGACCTCCAGAGCCAAACACGATGATAATCCTTCTTTTACCCGCCCACACACACACACACACACACACACACACACACACACACACGGACACCCGAATGCTGAACTCCTACAGTCACATGTGTGCCGGTCAGTGTGTCGAAGTGCATAAACACGGAGACACCCAACCGCAAATCCCCCACAATCATATAGACAGTAACACAATCGCACCGTACACCCTAACTACCATAGTCATTGACACGTATTGTTTTAAACCCTGTCGGGAAAACCTGTAACCAGATGTGTCAGAATTCAGTCAAAAAGAATTTGCCCATAATACGTTTCTATATATTATACGTCCGTAATATGTTTGTGTACGTTCTTGTGTTTGTTTGTTGCGTGTGCGTTACGCTGCCCACGTCAGTCACATTCACCCAAACACCGGATGATCTCTGAACTGATTCCATCTGGTCAGTATATAACAACGCATGTGTCTGTGTGTGTGTGTGTGTGTGTGTCTGTGTGTGTACAGTGCTGTGGAAAAAGTATTCGGCGCCTCCTGTCTGACCTTTACACTGATTTTTGGCACCGAATGTTATCAGACCTACGACCAAAACCTAACGTTAGATAACTGTGAACCTGAGCGAACATACAGCGCAAGATGTTGCTACTTATTTAATTCATTGCATAACTTTGAAGAAAGGTTATGCAACACCCAAGGCCCATGGCTGGAAAGGTAATTGCATCTGTAGACTGGATAACTGGTTAGGCTGCCCAAAGAAGAAGCTCCATAGACGTCCAGTAATTATTGATCAGCAACCAAACAAGCAACCAAATGCTTCCTGTAGGTATGGATCAGTCTCACAGCCCAGTGGGGGGATTTTGGCTCGCTCTTCCTCGCAAAACTGCTTAAACTCTGACATTTATGGGTTTTCTGAGCACGAACTGCTCATTTTGGGTCGTGCTGCATTTACATATTTACATGGTTTTGTTCACATAATTGAATTTTTTTCACTCTAGGTTTGAGTTTAAACTGCACCAGCTGTCCAAAAAGTCAGATGTAAAAAGAAAAAAAAGAACTGTCACAAGTCACTACAAGGGACCATCTTACAACAAGCAACAAAAAACAAACAAAAAATTTTAATCCTGTGTAGCTCTCCAAGGACAACCAATACCTGCGCTGCTAAAAGTGAATCATGTAGGAAACACTGCGCAGGTTTTCTCCCAACATGCCTCTATATGGTACTAAAAAAACCCAAAAAAGATCTGAACACATTTTATGTAAAAAAAAAAATTATAGAAAAAAGTGCAACAATGCAGACAATCAGACAAGGGGGAAATACCTTTTCTAAGCACTGTATATCTGTCTGTGTATGTGTGTGTGTGTGTGTGTGTGTGTGTGTCTATGTTCACACACTGCTGTTGGAATCCAAACCAGCACGATAGAGGAAAGCACTTGATTTTGCACAAAGAAGGCAACACATAAACTATTAGTCGTCTCATGAATTCTTTAAACACCATTTTTTTTTATATAGAAACATACTGAGTCACTGGTGACATCCCAAATGGCACCCTACATACTAAGTACACACTACAGTTCTTTTGACCTGAGCTCGAAGGGATGTGGCCGGTTCACTATGTAGGGAATAGGGTGAATTTGGGGATATTAACTGCAGCGTTTTCACCGGCTTAGAGGGGTAATTCTGCTCTGTTCTGTCGCCAACCCAAAAGGCCCCAAACAAACAGACGCACTTATTTTTATGTCCTCGTAGGGACCTGAAAGCCAACCTTAAACCAGAAATACATTATTCCTGTCCCCCAGCCCCAAGTTTTATCCTAACCTTAACCTACGCCTTTCCTTTAACTCAAAACCTAACCTGTATTCCAGTGGCGTTGTTAGCCCTGGGCGTCCGGGGCTATAGCCTCGGGTCTTTTATGAATCGCCCCGGATCTCAAATTGACCAATAAAACAATAATAAAAAAATAGCCCATGATCTATTCATCTATAATTCCGACCGCGCATTATGACAATGTTGATGTATCGTGATCCTAGCAACGGCTCTCCTGTATTCCTACTCTTAGCCAAACCATAAGTAACCCTAACCAGACCCTAACCCTAACCTTAATAACCTGTGATGCATAAACTTAACCTAGCCCTGACCCTAACTGATAAAGCCTAGACCTGAAATGAACCCCAATTCTAACACGTTTTCCCTGAAACCTAACCTGAGCCAGAAATTGCATTTTCCCTGGTGGGGACCAAACAAAAATACCTCGATGCAACCAATTTTTCAGAGATTTCTATCTTTGTGGGGGTGTCTGTTCCACACAAGCACTCATAAACGTGGATCACACACACACTTGGACTGAAGAAAACCGGTCGAGAAAATGGTTTAAGCTACTGGTGTCTATGCTTCGCATGCGCAACGTAAAAGCAAGTCACGTGATACAAGGAGGTGACAACTTTTTAAGATGAGATCAGCGGCGACACCGATAGCCTAATTATTATAGCGGATCCAGTGTATTGTCTTGGGAGGGTCTGTGTAGGGGGAAATACCCAGTGGCCTTGTATGCAAACTTATTAACAACGCGTTTAGAGCATATGCATAGGCTAGGGCCTAAAGGCAATTTCGTTTGGGTGTTGTAAGACCCTGCCCTTAATGACAATTTAATCGTCAGACTAATAGGGTACATTTCACTGTGTCTAAAGCACCACAAGAAAAACGCCCAAAACAATACGCCTTTGTCTTGGTTGTCCCGTCAGCCCACGGTTAAATCCGGTTCACGAGAACGATGTAGCCCAGGTTTAAAGACCTCTCTTACCGGTCACCGTTAACCCCCGTCTAATCCGGCGTCTCGCGCTCAGGGCGGGCCGTCCTGAATCCCAGCAGTCTTCGACGAGACGTAACTTCAATTCCACCCACAAACCGAAACACGGTAAAGACAAAAGAAACACTCACCTCCAACATGGGAAAGGGCGTTGTAGGTCAGTAATCCATTACGTTATTCGCGAAATACAGAGATGCGCGAGGTTTTCCTGAGCCTAAAACGTAAGGCAGCTCCGGTGGAGTCGTAAAGGTCCCTTGTCAGGTGCGCGCGCGGGATTCTTACGGTTAAGCGACGTTAATCCTCACTCATTCAGCATTACATATCCCTCCTTCCACTCAGGACTCTCTCTACCTCTCTCTCTCTCTCTCTCTCTATCTCTCTCAGACACACGCGCACGGGCACAACTACACACACTGTTATGTTTCTAGCCTATTTTATTATTTTGAATGTGCCAGACGGTTCGGCTTTATATATGTAGGCATAACCGTTGTTGTCGCCAGAAAGAGGAGCTGAATCTTTACAAAGCCAGTGAGAGGGAGCAGGTGGATGGTGTCTGTTTAAGACACATGATGGGTGTGCCGGGTTTTTAAATGCACATCCAACCACTCCGTGAGGGCTCAGACGGTCCAGCAGTGGTAACCAGCCAGCCCTACAGTTGTAGATCTGCAGATTTTGCTGCCTTTTGTTCCACGCCACAGCTGACATCCCCGAGGGGAAAATAAACCATGAGCTCTTTAGTTATGAATTGATTGAACGGTATTACGGCATTATATTGATACGGTTGTAGTCTACAGAACTGGGGTAAACTTCACAGCTGCATGCGTCTCTGTATAGGTTAATGCATTGGTAAGGACACTGATAACTATATCCCGTGCTAAAAAACATGTAGTGTAATGTGCACACGCTTGACGATGGTCCGATGCTCTCCAAAGTGACCAATTGGCGAGATAGGTTCTATCCTATAGATTGTGCTTTGTAGGGGAATATTAACTAGGGATGTGTCGCCCCCTCTTGGAAAAAGACACATGTTGTTCTCTTGCACTTTATAAGTCGGTGTAGTTTGTACCTCATCAGACACTGTAGAGATGTTTTTCAAGGTTGGTGCAATCCGCGTGTCTATGCTGAGCAAAATAGCTAGCTACTGACCTTTCTTAAAAATACGGACAATATTCTCATGCGAGTTATATTTTTGCCGAGTTATCTGTAGTAGTGAAGTAAAACGTGTATTTTCAATTAACGACACACGTCTTCGTGGCTATTCCAGCTGTTTCCTAACCGTTTAAACCGACTAACAGCACTGACAGACAGCCGGTAATCCTATATATTTACTTCGTCCAAAGATGCTGCAAATGGAAGGACTTGGGCCAATTATGGACCCGGAGGAGATGAAGAGGAAGATGCGTCAAGATGTGCTGTTTTCGGTCAGGAACTTTCTACTGTACGTCGCCCTGCTCAGAGTTAGTAAGTATCGGACCTGCTGTGGTTTCCTGTATGTCCTTGACTGTGCTTTTTCGTAATTCTTTGTCGTTGTCAATGTCAAGCTAAACACTGGCATGACAGCTCCATATTGACTTAAATGGAAAGCGAGCATATCTGTTTGCGTTTCCTTCGGGTATTCCGCGATCTCTGCCGTCCCATTGCAGTGTGCTGGTTTTATACAATAGTAAGAACAAAAGTGTGTCAGTACTTCCATGTTACTATTTTAGGAATAAGGCGATAGTAGTACGATAAAAGCGGCTGCAGAAAATCGCACCGGGACTCTGTCTGTAACCATACCAGGAAATTGTCAGCACAAATGCGTACACATAGGCCTACTATTAAGTCAGAATACAATATACAGCTGGAACACAAATATCGTAATGACACTCACCCACTGTAGAGGGCACTACAGACAACCATTTACTGGCACGTCGGAACACCACCGAATGCCTTGTATGCATGGCAGTCGGATGTTGTTAAGTCATTATGCTTAGGTACAGAGTACAGATCGACTTATAGTTCCGAGTATACTATATTACGCAGGTGTTGTAGTCCCATGCAAATGCACAGTACACCCAAATATATTGCATCGGATACTTGTATGGGGCTTACCTAAGCAAGCCCTGTCTGAATGTCTGTTACTTTTACTCTTCTTAGCAAATAAACTATTACTCTTCCTAGAAAAATAACGGTCATTTACTTAAACGGTGTTGTTGCTGGTCGTTCTGGGCACTTGTTGGATTGAATATTGTCTGATCTTAGAAGGGGAAAAAAATCAGTGTCTCCTATGATACTCCTGTTTTATCATTCAATACATATTTTGCTCTGCTATGAGCGACTCTCTGTCTCCCCCTACATTTCCATTCCCCATCTCTCTCTGTTATGTTTACAATATTGCTTGTGCTCTGGTTTTCCTCTCCTCGTGGAAAGGGATCACAAACCATGCTGTGATATTTCACTTGACAAATATGGGAGCTTCTGCATTTTTCATTTGGTTGCATCTGAAGGCAGCAGAAGGGAACCAATGTCTTATGTTTAGTCTGGCTTGTAACACACAGTTGAGCTATTATACATTCATTATATATTTATTATATTCTGTTTCATTGCCAACTGATAGAGCAACTTGTATCTAAATAGTTTTGTATATTTATTTTTCCCCCAAACTGTATGGGCAAGTTCTCCTGTTGTAGTAGGCTTCAACTTTAGAAGGTCACATTTTCTCCAACTGCCCCGTTTTCAAGTGATGTTGAATAAGCTGTTGATTGACGACCTCCCTCTCTGTTCCAGCGCCCTATGTCCTCCAGAAACTGGACTCTATATGAACAGCCTCCCTGCTGGTCGCTCTGACAACGTCAATAACGACAACCGCAACAAAACTGGATGCATCAAGTCGGGACCGTTGCCAAGGGCGGCATGTCAACTACAGGCAGGCACGGGGCTACACTGCAGCCAGGGGGCGCTGTAGCCATGTCACAAATCTGCGCAGCTACAGTTCAGCCCCCTCCAGCATTTTTATATTTTAAATTAATATATATATAAAAATCAGACATCATGATAATCTACTGTTTTCTCAGCCCCCCCATGTATTGGTCAAGCCCCCCCTTTAGCCCCGGGAGGGGAAAAAACCCTGGCCTCCTGTCTGACTACAGTGACCTGTTGGTTTTCAGCCGATGCTATGAAGCTGTTCGTAATGCATTGCCTATGACAGTGTGCTGCCATTGATTTAGAGCAGTGACACATCTTTATTTTTAACATTTTTTTTTTTAAACTTAAATAAACAAATTTTCAAGTGTTTTAGTTATTGATTTTATTTTCTTTACAGACAGCCAGAAGCTCATCTCAACCTTGACCCCAAACCTGACATACAGATGCATCCAAGTCTGTTGACATCCTTGCACCTTTCTTAAATAATTTTCGCTTAATTTTTTCAATCACTACTAAAACCTGAGAAATGTGTAAAACATTCTCCACAGCCATTAATGGGTTGTCAACATTGCATAAACCATTGTGTGATGTCCTCCTAACCAGGAACCTTTTCCACTCTTGGGATGGTTCAACCAGACCTACGACATATAATGTTGGCCGTGCTGCTTTATTTACTATGGAGGACAACTCAACTGACTATAGTTTTATTGGAAATCACTGTTATGTGAGGCTTGTCAACTGTCATCCCCACCAGTGGCCACTAGATGGGGCTAATGTGTCATAGACAGACATGGGAAGTGGCCAAATTATGTGAAGCCTGGTCAAAACAAGTGAACCATAACAGTTCATGGTTTGGGGAGAAGGAAGTGATGAAGGAGAAAGCGAGAGGAATGTGGGGAGGGGTGATGGAGGTGGTGTTTAAAAACGCCTCCATCTTCTCCCTGTTTTTTGTTTCCAAAAAATGTGATGTTTATTAATGGGTGCTACATCAAAAAACTTAGTCAAAGCCCTGTCAAACCTACCAGCATTCACCTGTCTTGCCTCCATGGCCTCAATAACGAGTGCTGTTCTGTCTTATTCAACACCTCTATCAAGATGACTCCCACCAATTAAAAAAAAGTGAATGCTTTGCTCCAGACTACACCTATCTGTTCAACTGGAAAAAAACTGCCATCGATACAAAGATTATTTGTATATTCAGCCTTTTTTTTGGCGGGACACTGTCTTTGGGCAGAATTACAGTTTGACAGTTTGTCTGTACATACATGTCTACCGTGTTATGTTAACCAGAAAAAAATTACTGATAAAAACAATAGTGGGGATAGAGTTGGCATAGTAAAATGACAGGAGTCAATCCAATGATATTTAATGAATGGCTCATGGATTTCACACCACTGAAACAGGAACTGAGGCTGAATACAAGATATCCTCTGGTTTCTGGGGCTTTTGTGAGTGTGTGTTCAGTGGTATTCCAGACACGTATGCACACAGTTTAAAAGACAGGTGTGGTTGCTTCTGTTTTATTCAGTTACAACAGTTTAAGTCTACAGAAGAGTGAAATAGGTCAACTTTTACAGTGAGCAAAATAGTTGATCAAATAAATATTGAGTTGGATGTCTAGTTGAGTGTTGGCTGGTTTAATATTGAGCTTTGATGATGGCCTGCTGGTTGTCCTTTGATTGTTTTTTGGTCAGGCCTGTTCCTAGGAGGTAGATGAGGCTGAACTGCGACTAGACGACATCAGTCCTCTGTTACCTGGAAATATTTAATATTACATTCAATTAGTCATTAGTTGAACACAATTCCTACTGAAATGTGACTTTTGATTTTTTTATCTCTGCTCAGATACTCAACCATTAGAAAGACAAATATCCCTTTCAGATACAGCTTAAACGCAGCCATTATGATCATGCCATGCATGATAATCAATAGGGTATGAAAAAGGTATGCATTCACTTACTGCAATGGACCTAGTCGTCCTTACCGAAACCTACCCGCACCTGTTAGCGTGAATGGAGCAGGAATACGGCGGCTGCGTTTTATACGCTCTGTGTCGTGACGCTCTTACGTGGCGCCTTACGCTCTCTGGGGGTGAGCACAGATTTCTCTGTGAACTTGGACTGGGGACGTCTAATAATATTAAATCTTTTTTTAGCAGTCGGGCCGGGTTGTTACAGTTAATAAGACAGTGTTTCGTTAAACTTGTCTACACTCGCAAAAGCCGATGAGTATTCCTGATTCTTTCATAGGCTACCTAGGTAAGTTTATACCAAACGATAGGCCTATAAAACATGCTTTTTTTGGGCCAACGAATGAATACGAGACTGTCATGGGGAACGATAACATTATCTATTCGAAGTTTGCTTTCAAAAAGCAAAGGTAACTACAAAAGTGAACATTAAACTGTAATAATAGATGTATCATTCGTGCCCACACTAGGCTATATTATTACACAATTGGCCATTGCTGTTGTAAGCGATTGCAGTAGCCCAGGCGTACATAACGTTCACAAAGCAAAGAGGCTCCAAAAGTAACATTACACGTTTATGCAGAAAGCCAGTCAGTGTTCCTCATTCTTGTATTGCTATCTGACTAGCTAGTTAAGTCAATAGTTAAGTCGAGAAGGTAAAGAGTAGTACATGTCTTTTGAAAGCCACCGGTTAACTGACACGACCAAACACTGGAATTGTTCTTGTTGAACTGCTCTTTTTAGTGAACGTTGGGAACCGCTTTAGTGAAAAGAGCCGTTCATTTGGTTCCTTATGTCCTTTATTTTTTAAACTCAAACAAAGATTATTTACTCGAACGGTAAAAAGGTATTCAAGTAAAGATTGTATTTCTGCACTGCATAAACAATTTGTGTAGAGAGCGCGTCTTTTCCAACGCGCCTTTTTCAGCAGGCGATCTAATAATTAGGACAGGTAAAATAGAACCTATTAACGTGCATTTCACGCTCGAAAATAATTTTAGCCTACCTTCCCGGCTTTACTTTGAAGATTTGCACGTTTCCAATTGTTTTGTGAATATTGCTCGGGAGCAAAATCAGCCGGCACTTTCAGATGAACAGGGTCAGAAGAGCCGGCTCAACGAAAACATTCAGAATGCCCATCACTAGACTGGACCATGTCTCTGAATCTACAGTGGTAAATGCGCCTTTCAGATGTCCCGTCTGCCACGATGTCTGGATAAATCGCGCGTGCCGCAAACATTTCTACGTATATGAACGATGACCATAAAATCATCCGAATTATTTACAGAAACCGCAACGTGACAAACCCACAGTATCTATCTGAAAGCAGCAAGAGAGAGGAGACCAAGAGAAATAAAGGAAGACAGACTGTTTTTCTATGAGACACATCCAGCATGCCAAATGGCACCCTATAACCAACACAGTGGAAGAGACCAGAGCTCTTCCACAGAGATATGGGGTGGGTGTGAGGGGGGGGGGTGCCATTTGGGAGCGGGGGCGGATGAAGACTACCTCTGGGGCCAAACTTCTTCATGTAGCAGTTGCTGCAGTACGGCTTCTCTTCGTGCTGAAACAAAAAACCCAGGACACCAGTTAACATCGCAAGGCTTCTATTCAGGCTGTAAGAAAACAGACTGAACACAAGTACCAATGCAGAGACTCGAGTGAAGCAGCCTCTGACATCATCTGGGCCCCTATTGTCATGTGACAATTTACTCAACATCTGCCCCTTCCTCACCCCCCCCTACCTCTGCATGTTGTCCTGGGGTCAGTTGTCTCTTACAGTTTTGGCACTTCAGACACAGAGGGTGGTAGTCCCGCCCTAACGACCTCTTCTTCTCACCTGTACCAATGGAGTGAGAGGACGCCAAGGGTTAGAGGTCAAACGTCACAGATGGACCAGTGGGGTTGAGGGGAATTGAAGAGTCATTGGTAACGTGTGTCTGGGGTTCTGCTGAGGGCCCCTGGATGGCGCAGCAATGGAGTCACTGCCTTGCAGCCATTGTGAGGACAGAGCTTAAATCTTGCAGATGGATTGGCTCAGGGGTTCCGTGGAGGGTGCTGCTATTGGCCAGAAGAGCATCTGTTTCATTCAACCTTTTTACACAAAACTGTCTTTGTAAAGCACAACTGTCACCTTGCAGTCATGTATAAAACACTGCCATTCAACAACCAAACTCAAATCACTGCAATTCTAACACATTATTAACATAATTAGTTAACAAGCAATTATGATGTTGGCATGAAAGAAAAATGCTACAGGTAAGCTCACCTGTGTTTGGGATCAATGGATGACAAAATTAGAGAGGTTGAGGAAGAAGTAGAAGAGGTTGACATGGGAAAGGAATGGGAAGACTACTTAGTGAAATGTTCCTATTCTAAAAGACTTCAGAGACACCAGGTGTTGGTGGTGGACTGTGAATGATTTCTGAGGCCCCAGAAGGAGCCATGTCACACTGCTTTCTCATTATGCGGCCAACAGACTCCACTGAGCTTCCAGGTGTGAGAGCGTTACGAGACAAGTCAACGTCGTCTCGCACGTCCCAAGCCCCAAGGCACTGTCGGAATGCTGCTATCAGAGTTTGAACTCCTGCATCCAGATTCACAAACCACAGGGGTGTATTAGAACTCATCCCTTAAGGAATGAACAAAGGGTTATAGTATTAGAACTCATCCCTTAAGGAATGAACAAAGGGTTATAGTATTAGAACTCATCCCTTAAGGAAGAACTTTTTCCACTTTTAACGTAACCTATAATGTGAACAATTCAATTGAAAAACAAACTGAAATCTTCAAAGGGGAAACATTTAAAATAAAAACCTTACAATAACCTGGTTGCATAAGTGTGCACACCCTCTTATAACTGGGGATGTGGCTGTGTTCAGAATTAACAAATCACATTCAAACTCATGGTAAATAAGTCATTACACACCTGCCATCATTTAAAGTGACTCTGATTCATCACAAATAAAGTTCAGCTGTTCTAGTAGGATATTCCTGACATTTTCTTAGTTGCGTCTCAGAGCAAAAGCCATGGTCCGCAGAGAGCTTCCAAAGCATCAGAAAGATCTCATTGTTGAAAGATACCAGTCAGGAGAAGGCTACAAAAGAACTTCAAAAGCATTAGATATACCATGGAACACAGTGAAGACAGTCATCATCAAGTGGAGAAAATATGGCACAACAGAGACATTACCAAGAACTGGACGTCCCTCCAAAATTGATGAAAAGACGAGAAGAAAACTGGTCAGGGAGGCTTCCAAGAGGCCTACAGCAATATTAAAGGAAATGCAGGAATTGCTGGCAAGTACTGGCAGTGTGCTACATATGATAACAATCTCCCGTATTCTTCATATGAATGGGCTATGGGATAGGGTGGCAAGACGGCCTTTTCTTACAAAGAAAAACATCCAAGCCCGGCTGAAGTTTGCAAAAACAAAAATCAAGTCTCCCAAAAGCATGTGGGGAAAATGTGTTATGGTCTGATGAAACCAAGGTTGAACTTTTTGTCCATCATTCCAAAAGGTATGTTTGGCGCAAAAACAACACTGCACATCACCCAAAGAACACCATACCCACAGTGAAGCATGTTGGTGGCTGCATCATGCTTTGGGGCTGTTTTTCTTCAGCTGGAACTTGGGCCTTAGTCAGGGTGGAGGGAATTATGAACAGTTCCAAATACCAGGCAATTTTGGCACAAAACTTTCAGGCGTCCATTGGAAAGCTGAAGACGAAGAGGAAGTTCACCTTTTTGCACGAAAACGACCCAAATCAGACATCCAAATCCACAAAAGCATGGCTTCATCAGAAGAAGACTAACATTTTGGAATGGCCCAGCCAGAGCCCAGACCTGAATCCAATTGAACATCTGTGGGGTGATCTGAAGAGGGCTGTTCACAGGAGATATCCTTGCAATCTGACAGATTTGGAGCACTTTTGCAAAGAAGAATGTGCAAATATTGCCACATCAAAAGGTGCTTCAAAAAAGTATTAGTTTAAGGGTGTGCACACTTATGCAACCCTTATTATTGTGTTTTTATTTTTCCCCCTCAAAGATTTCAGTTTGTTTTTTAATTGAATTGTTCACTTTATAGGTCACATTAAAGGTGGAAAAAGTTCTGACATCATTTATCTCATTCTTTTACATCACAAGAACCTAGCATTTAAACAGGGGTGTGTAGACTTTTTATATCCACTGTGTTATTACTATTTTCAAAACTTAGATCACAAAACATTCTACCTAATGCCTCTTTAAAGACAGGAATGCAGGGTTATAGAGTTAAACTCATTCCTTGAAGAGAAAAATGCCAGGTTGGTGTTAGAACTCATCCCTTAAAGAGAAGAATGCGATGTTAGGGTTATAAATCATCCCTAAAGAGAAGAATGCAGTTTTAGTGTTAGAACTCATCCCTTAAAGAGAAGAATGCAGGGTTATAGAGTTAAACACATCCCTTAAAGAGAAGAATGCAGTGTTATATTATTAGAACTCATCCCTTAAAGAGAAGAATGCAGTGTTATATTGTTAGAACTCATCCCTTAAAGAGAAGAATGCAGTGTTATATTGTTAGAACTCATCCCTTAAAGAGAAGAATGCAGTGTTATATTGTTAGAACTCTTCCCTTAAAGAGAAGAATGCAGTGTTATATTGTTAGAACTCATCCCTTAAAGAGAAGAATGCAGTGTTAGAGTCTTAGAACTCTTGCAAAAAAGAATGCATGGCTAAACGTTGGGTCCTTGCCAGTGTGCGAAAGAAGCGGCCCAACTGAAGAACTAGGACACAGGAAAGGAAACAAAGCCAGCCTAGAGTGCCTTAACTCTGACGTGGTTTTTGAACAGTCTGCTCCCTCAGCAAAGCCACATCCTGTCGTCTGTGTTGCTGTGTGTGTGAGAGTGACACTGTTTGGAGTGTGTTCATGTACAGCTCAAGCGCACACACAAAAATAAAAAGGAACACCGATTATTCATTATTGTCCATTTTAGTCATTAAGCAGACGATTTTATCCGGAGGTTACAGTTAGTGAATTCCCCTGAAGGCAACAAGGCTGGACAACAGCCTGGCAGCCTTAGGGCAATGGCTGTAAGTTAAGTCAGTGACATGAGGACAAGCAAAACGAATAACTGTAGAAATTGCAAGCTTGAGGCGATTATAGCTAGGATCAATTGGTGAGCAAAAACTGGCCCCATCAACCCACTGTAGTTCTAGAGTCCTCCACCACTTGATGATAGTGGGGGGAAAAACACGCTCACAAACAATACAAACGTGACATACAGCTCAAAGACGGGAACTTTGTACACCCACAGGTACTCACCAAAGTAGACAGGCTTCCCACAGATCGGACAGTAGCCCACCATGATAGGTGATACTTACAAGGTTATGTGGCGTAGCTAGCAAGTGTGTGTAGAGAGCGTGTGTAACTGTTAGGAGAGAGAAAGTGAGTGACTAGATTGTGTTGGAGGGATTGTTTGAGAGTATGTATGTGTGTATGTGTGTGTGTGTGAGAAGAGAGATTCAAATGTACCGGAAACATTATTTTCTGAATGTGGCGGGCTGTAAAGACAGCAACAGGATGTGAGGAATACCTTTTCACGCCGAGACAAAGACACGTCATTTCAAAGGAAAGTATAGAATCAATATGATATCATTCACTTGAAAATAACACCCACCAAAAAAGTGCTGCTTCAGGTGATTATACAGTATGTTTAATAATTGTCACGTTTAAACAAAAAAAGGTACTAAGCAATCGCTACTGTGGGCTGTCGCTCCCTAACTAAGCATCATTGTTACTACAGTTTTGCTGGCTTCAGTCAGACTTAATCTCTTGTGTTAGAGGGGGAGTGTGTGTGTGTGTGTGTGTGTGTGTGTGTGTGAGAGAGAGAGAGAGAGATTCAAATGTACAGGAAATTGGTTAAACTATGAATGTGGTGTGCGATGAAGAAAAAGAGATTAGAGAGTAAAACTAAAAGTGAGGGAAGAGGACTGAGAAAGTGAGAGAGAGAAAGTGAGATTGATAGAGCTATAGAGAGAAGAATGTGTGAAAACGGGAGCCAGAGGGGGATAGAGGAGTGAGGATTGGATGGATGTTGAGGAGACGGGAGACCCTTTTGAACTTTAGGTAACAGTTCTACAGTACTGTGTGTGTGTGTGTGTGTGTGTGTGTGTGTGTGTGTGTGTGTGTGTGAGAGAGAGAAAGTGAGTATGCGTGATCCTCTTCTGCTCCTCTCCTTCTCTGTATTATTGCTGGGATCTCATTGGGGAAACAGTGCATCCGTCCATAAGGACTGAGGCAAATGTGTTTATTCTTGCCTGTACATTCTTGGCATAGCTTTTTGCCCTTTTCATTTCTGTGTGTCTGATTTTTGTCCTTCGTACCGATGAAGCCAAACAGTTCACTGCCAACTCCATTTGACTTGGTTTGGCTGGGTTAGAGAGAGGTTTGGCTCTTGGTATTTCTTCATTCCCTCACTTCCCCTTCATTCTCAGTGTCTTTCTCTCACACTCCTTCCCTCCATATTGTTTTACAATTTCACAGTAACTATTTCATTCTGTCTTTTTCTCAATCTTTGTTTTTGTCTGCTTTCTTAGTAAAATTTCTCTTGGACTCTCACCCTTTCTCTTTTTCTTCCTGGCTCTCTCTCCCTCCCTGTTTGCTGAAAAAGGTTGAGCTGTTTTTTTACGCTGCTAGGGTTTGAACACTTTGGGTCTGGTGTGTCATTTTAGTGTCTGTGTGTGCGTGCGTACGTATGTGTACATGTGTGTGTAAGTCTGAGTATTGGTGTCTGCCTCTACTTGTCTGTGTGTATGTTTGTGTATGTGTTTGTGTGTATGTGTGTGTATATATGTGTGCATCACTTGTGGGGAGCCAGTTTTAAGTGGAGGGATGGTGTGTACATAGCATTGACTCATATGGGAGCACAGTAATAACATGGGTCATTTTAGCTCTCTGTCTCATATAGATTCTGTCTGCATCCCAAACATAAAACTATTCACTGCAAAGGGCAGCACTTTTTCACATAGCCACATGAGCCCCCAACTACATAAGGAATAGAACCTGACCATATCTGTGTGGTAGGTCAGCAACACAGCATTGCTCTCTAAGCCTGTTTTTTTTTTTGGAGGGGGGGGGGGGGTCTATTTGAACCATATCTACACAGCTGATCATTAAATCACACTCCATTCCGCCACTGTGACTTGAAATTTAATTGGGTTGGGATATCAATATTAACATACATATCCATTCTACTCTCTTCCTGGCTTGCTCTCTCTCTCTCTATCTCTCTCTCTCTCTCTCTCTCAATACTTATACTCTCCTCTCTATTTTGATTCAATTCAATTACGGGCTTCGTTGGCATGTAAAACATTTGTTCACTTCACCAAAAGCAAGCAAAATGAGCAACAAAAAAAAAACAGTTAACATTGCACTCACAAAAGCCCCCCCCCCCCCCCCCTCTGGTTTTTCTCCGTGCCTCTACAGCTGGTGGGGGCATGGCTGTGTTTGCCCCTCCCCCACCGTTTGAACAGGCCAACGGTAGAGAGCGTCAGCATCAGCAGATTCCCCCTCTTCCAACCTCTTCCCCACCCGTCCCTGTTCCCATCCCCCAGGGACTTGCCCCCCCCCCCCCCCCCCCCCCCCCACCACACACACCCATCCATCTACCCCGCTACCCTGTAACCCACTTATCAACCCCCTGCCACCCATCCCTCAACCCCAAATACCCACCAGAGCCCCCCCCCTCCGCTCCCTCCACCTCCCTAGTCTCTGCTCTCCTCTAGCCAGCCAATCTCCATGTTTCTGCCCCCCTCCCCGTCCACCCGTCCACCCTCTCTCTACTCCCTCCCCCATTCTCCCCCCACTCCCCTCCCTCCCCTGTGGCCTTATCTTATGAATATCGGTAGCACACTGGGTGAAAAATTGATCCTCTGCGCCTGTAGCCTGTCACCCTGCATTACTGTGTGTGTTCGTGCGTGCGTGCGTGCGTGTGTGTGTATGAGTGAGTGTGTGTGTCTAGGCCTGCAGCTCGACTGAGAGGCAGATGAGAAGATGAGTGGAGGGGAGAGGTATTTGCATATCATCAGAGTAGGGGAAAGCGTGTATAATGATGTGTGTGTGTGTGTGTCTGTGTGGGTGTCTGTGTTTAGAAAAAGAGACTGGGGATGTATGTGAAATTAGAGGATGAAACCAAAGGCGGATTGGGTTTAGGAGGTGAGATAGTGGTGCGTTTGTGTGTGGGTTTCACACACTCCATGCCGACACACATACACTGACACACAAACACACCCAACAATGCACATTATCAGGGATAAGCAATGTTAGGGAAAATGCATGGAATTCTGTGGTGAAATATGCTAATAGTTTAATTAAACATATTCCTGAACAAATCAGCCCAACAAATTTGCACATATATACCTATGGTAAATATTGTAGGTTACGGTAAATTTAAGCAATAAAAAATTGAAAAGAAACATATTAATATTCAGATTTCATGAGGTAACCAGTTTACTGACTGAATGCCATCATCCTGTCTGCTTCCTCTGGTCAAGAGCAGTGTAATATGGGTAATGGAGTGCAGATCGAGGCTGCTGGTCAGAAGTAGACACTTCATCTAAAGAGGACGTGATTTGGTGCCATTGTACTAGTAATGTTCCGCTGGCTTTTCCGTCAATGGCATGTGGCTTTCATTTATTGATGGATAGATGGAAATCCAATGAAGTTCTTGTTCAGCATGTGGCAGTTATATGGCATCAAAGTACATATCTTGACCAGATTTGTTTATACAGGAAATTGACATATTTGGCAACTTTGGTCATCTTCAAGCACGATAATGAGAAAGACTTTGCAATGACTATTCAGACATCCTTGGAAGTCTGCAAATATACTTGACTGGCAACATAACTGAAGCTGTGTGGGATCACTAGAACAGGTGAAAGAACAAAAAGCACATTTATTTTTCCATTCTAAGGGAGGGTACAGAACACACTGATTATTATTATTATTTTTACATTTTATTGTATTAATGATTCTTTGTGTTTAGCATGTTATTGTTCTAATAAATGTTCTAATAAATGAAAACATACTGCTCAGATTACTTTAAACCATTTCCCCAGGTGGCAGATGACTTTCATACAGCAATGTATGTATCAAACAGTTATCCAACCAGTGCTTAAATATCAAATATATGATTAATGGAACCATCCTAAAAGTTAACAATGCATGTGTTATGGACAACAAACACAGGTGCATTTTATTGATGGCATTTGGAATGCACAAAGATTCTGTGACGAGATACTGAGACCCATTGTTGTGCCATTCATCCACGACCATCACCCCATGTTGCAGCATGATAATGCACAGTGCCATGTTGCAAGGATCTGTACACAATTCCTGGAAGCTGAAAACATCCCAGTTCTTGCATGGCCAGCATATTCACCGTACATGTCACCCATTGAGCCTGTTTGGTATGCTCTGGATCGGCGTACACGACATCATGTTCCAGGTCCTGCCAATATCCAGCACCTTCGCACAGCCATTGAAGAGGAGTGGACCAACATTTCACAGGCCACAATCAACAAACTGATCAACTCTATGCGAAGGAGACGTGTTGCACTGCGTGAGACAAATGGTGGTCACACCAGATACTGACTGGTTTTCGGACCCCCCCGGAACCCCTCAATGCAGTGAAACAATATTTGAGAGAAATAGGCCTTTTGTGTACATAGAGAAAGTCTTGGATCTTTGAGTTCAGCTCATGATAAATGGGGGCAAAAACTAAAATGTTGCATTTAAAATGTTGTGTTCAGTGTGTGTGTGTGTGTATGTGTATATACACACACATATATACACACACACATATATATATATATATATATATATATATATATATATATATATACACACACACACACCATACACACACAAACACACATGTATATAAATAAATAACATATAATTTATGACAACATGAGTTTTAATCCTGTTATTATTAGAAAACGTGTGTGTATAATAAATCACTACAGTACCCTAGTTGTTTCTGGCGCGCATGACAACGCCACTGTGACATAAGGATCTGTGCAGTCACAATTCTCACCTACTTGACTACATTAAAATGGCGGATGCGTTCCATTCGGATGTCTATGTTAAACTGACCTTTTGGCCCACTAAAGGCCTCTAAACTTATCTACCGTTAAAAGAAAATTCTTAACTCTTTTATTAGTTTGACAATCTTTTTCAATTTTCTGTTAAGTTGTATGACTTATCGTGTATTATATTTTATTTTAAACAGGGGAGCTTAAATATGTAGCCATAGCGTGCTACTTGTAAATAAATCATAAAAATCCCAATTTAAACCTTGCTAGTGCCTATGTCATTAAGATAACGTTTTATTCTGCTAGACTAACAAATCGAGCAACAATTCGACTCTTCTGAGACATTTCCATCTACATTATTCACTTCACTGTAATCCAACCATAATAGCAAAACAAACAGATTGACGATGTTCTGGATAGTTTCAATGTTTAAATACCAAAAGAGCGAGAACGAGGTGATTAGCAGCGAACCGGGTTTTTTTTTCTAGTATTGATTACTCTAGCCTGAGTAAAATCCGACTTCTGCGTTGACTGTCCGACACATTTTACGCTGACACTGAGCGAACATAGCTACACACGCCACACGGCTCAAAATATTATCGTCTGGTCCCAGTTGAAGAATACAGTAGCTAGACCTACAGGATTGTATAGACGGTAAGTGACAGAAAAATCATGGAATAATAGGGCAAACTGGTATTTTTCTTCTCTAAACGTATGGTTCAGTCACACTTTAAGCTCGCATAAAATTTAGCTCTTGTGTTCTTTCTTTCACCACTTTTCATTCAGCCGGGGGCTTCTCGCGCTTGGTTAAGCTTTCTCCGCACATTGGTTGGGACAGACACAGAGTACATTAATTCAGTAGCTTGTGTAAAACGTAGATAACTATTTAATTGGTAAAAGTAAGTTTATTTGCTACATTTGGCTTTTTCGAATGATTCGTTTAAAGGGAATGCAAGGCGTGGGAGGCTTGCTAGTTGGGGTTTGTCTGTGTTCGAACCGTGGGAGGAGGGGTTTCGTTGACAGAGAGAGATGGCTAGCTTATGCTAACAAACTAGCTAACTGTGCTAGCGAACTGGCTAAATAAGTTGATGACGTGCTCAAACTACCAAAAGTAACCTTAAAACTTTAAACATCGTTTAATGCCGACATAAAAATAGTTTAGTGAGTCAATAACGTAACGTTAACATTACACTGTGTTTGTTGCGAATAATCCCGGGTATTGGTGGTCAACCCTACAGTGCGTTATTCAAAGCTAGCATGCTAGCTAGCCATGGCGTTGTGGGATATGGTGACCTGGCTGAAACAGATTTCACGGAAGTATAGCTACGTTGTCCAGTTAATAAAAGTATTTAAACAGTTTATATCCCAATGAAACATAGCATCAGTGTTGTTAGCTAAATCTTATTGTAAGTGGTAAACGACGAACGAGGAAGTTTGGCTTGAGAAATAGTTTATTTTCGGTAATAAGCGGCGAACTCGAGTGCGTATGTTTTATCGGTGGTGGGATTGAAAACCGAGGGGTTGGAGTTTTTGGGAAGCAAAACAAAGCAACTAAATATTTGTAACCATTTAAAGCTACATAGCTATAACCAAGAACATGCGTTTGGGCAGTATTTATGTATTTGACACCTACATCAAAATAATATACTTTCTATGGGTAGACTTCTAAAACAATGTTTATGTAGACAGGACAGATTCGGTTTTCTGATATCCAACCAGTGATCAACTTTTGTTTTCCAAACATTTTGTTTTAGTGTTAGAGCTTTTCTGGCGAGGAAGCGGTGTAAAGAGAACGACCGAAAAGAAAGAGGAAACCCCAAAAAGGAAATGCCAATCGCAGCCGCGGGTCAACCGACGACTCAGGAACCCCGTATTTTCTCCCGGCTGCCTTCCACCCCGGAGCCTACACCGAAAGGGGGAGATTTTTGTGACGGGGCGGGGGCAGTAGCTGAGTCGCCAGAGCGAACAGAATACGGGGGCGCCGAGGGGGGCAGGGGAGGACTAGCCGGCTTCAGCTACAGCCATACCGGCGGCGCTAGGGGCTTCCTGCCGCTTCGATCTTCAGCCACCAACAACGTCGCTGCCCCGCAATCCCCTCCTACGTCGTCTTCCCGGTCTTCCCCTTTCTTCCACCTCCAAATGGCCATGGAGCCCCCTCGGACTCGATCGCGTTCTAGGTCTGGATATTACCAGCAGTACGTTGCGAGCGGCGGGAGTGGAGGTATGACCGGCAATGGGATTCATTCTAATGGGGGAACAGGATCTACCCACAGCCGACAGCAGCACAACTCGGGGTGCGCTCCCCTAGGAGCTCACAGCCACCACTCGGAGCAGCACAGTATACGAGCCGCAGGATCTAACCTCTCCCCCGGCGCCCAGAGGCAGTCGGGACCGCCCGGAGCAAATCGCATATCGGCTTCAGGTAAGTGTGTGCGTTTTTTCTCACCTTCCTTCGCCTCTTCTCGCGTGTGTGCGCTGCACTTTACCCGACAGGTTAGGTAAACTGGTGTAGGTTTTCTTGTTGCCTGTGCTTTAGGGTTTTGGAGAGATTGCATGTTACATATTGGCCGGCGTGTGTGTCTGATAGGGACACACCAGGTTGGTGTATGTATCAGTAAGAGAATACCCAGGCAGGGGAAATTGGGAGAGAGGGCTGTTTTAATGCACCACAGATCGGCTTCTGGATAGAAGAGCATGGGGTGGGTGTAGGCTGGGAGCTGTATCAGGTGTGTGTGTGTGTGACCGCACATTAGTTCTATTTCAATTAATTAGACTTGTGTGTTGCCTCGGTGCTGAAGTCTACCTGTGTAACTCCACAGTTGTTTCATGGAACAAGCAGCTCGTAATACACACATTGCGTTTAGCTTGGTGTATAATGATGTTGCCAGTGTACACTGAGGTGAAGGCTGACCGACAGTGCGTGTTCGATGAGTCGTCCGGGTTTGTGGGGTTCAGGTTAATCAGGGTACAGTGGATTGATTCTGTCACTTCTGGTGGATCTTTTCATCTGTGTGCTGGTCCAGACCAGGGGTCCCCGGTTTGGCGCTGTTGGTTGAGCTTGATCTCTGGGATTGTGGGTTAGATTCCCAGGGCCACCTGCATTTGAGCTGAATGGCAGGATTTAATAAAAGCTGCATGGCATGTTTTGTTTATCTGTTGAAAATGGACAGACATGATGGATGTAATTCAGTAACGTGTAGATTCTGTCATTTAATCAAGCAGACTGGCACAAAAAAAACTTGTCTGGATGTGGGCCTATATTTAGATGAGACAAGAGGAAAGAGAGGATTCATCTCTCGTTCTTCTTTCAATGCTTCCTATTGTCCTCAATATATTTTCCCTGGAGTTAATAATTTACTGTGGTTGCCAGGCTCTGTTTGTCTCGTTTTAACTGTGTTTTGGAACTGAACTGAACAGGAAGTTGCATTTTGTGAATATAATGCCTGTATTGTCTAAAATCTGAGTTGCGTTTGTCGGCCCCGTCCCAAAACATTTTCCAACGTCTTTCTGTCAAGTTTGGGTCACTCCCTCACGGTTTTGGTCTGATGTCTTCTGTGGGATGTGTGGTGAACAAGATCCAGGGCCTCTGTTTTAAACTCTTGGACACAATGCCAAAGTATATGTCTTCAGGTTCTCTGTTTTTGTCCCTGCTATGGCCCGGAAGGAATAAGGGCTGAGTCCGGGATGGAATGGCGGGTCCTTCACCATGTCCTCTAAACTCGTGATATTGTGTGTTTTGATGTGAATTTTAGAGCTAGGCAAGGTTGAATTTGAAATGAGATTAGTGTTTGGTCATCAGAAAGTCTTTGAATGAATGCGGTTGGGTGTGCGCGCATGTTTGTACTGAACGACAATGAGTGATACGTCAGGACTGGAAGTACCTGTTTGGGAGACTGACTGTCAAAGGGGGCCGCGCTAAGCTCTCACACACACACACACACACACACACACACACACACACACACACACACTGCAGTGTTATGAGGCCATCACCATAAGAACATGCACACTGATATTCCAATAGGCCTACAGGTTCCTTTATGGTCTCTGGCTCATGGAAAGCAATGTAGTGCAGCTGTAAGGGGGACTGCGCTCGTGTGTGTGTGTGTGTGTGTGTGTGTGTTAGTGCTGCACTGCTCAGGGAAGGAGGGGAGAAGGTGAGGTTGAGAGAAAAATGTGGTCTTTCTTGGACAAGAGGAAAGGGGGTTCAGGAAAGAATGTCAGGGAGAGAAAGGAGGGTGTGAACAGAGAAAAGGGTGAGGAGACATGAAACCAAGAGAGAAGGAAACGATGACAGCAAGGGGGTGGGGGGGGGGGGTGGCGGGATGAGCGGGAGGAAGGCAGTCTCTGCCTCCCTCCCACCAGTATCTGGCGTCAGGCGCTGTTCTCGGGTAGGTATCATTTCACTCTGGGCTGTGATGCTCATGGAACTTTAAATGACTGTTGCTGGCCAAACCGATGACCCCTGTTACCGTAACTAATACATATTATATGCACACACATACATGCATACATATATACACACACACACACATACATGCATACATACCCTAATTTAAAGGCCTCAGATTCTCTGGAAACCCTATTTCAAGGTTGGCTTCTTGGTCATCAGGCCTCGGTGACCGAAATGTTGGCGCTGGGTGAAATGTGACCCTATGTGTTTTAGAACCCGGCTGCATCCTTTTTTGTAAGCCGGGTGTCCGGTTCAAGTTGGTTGACATCGACGTGGTTTCAAAACACCAGTGACGCCGTGAGGCCCGTGGAGAGCGGGAGTAGGATTTTGTGCTTTCACATGCAGAAGGATCATTCCAAGGTGGTGGATGTTAGGTTTGCACACACTATTATGCTTACTTAACCTATTTATTACTAACATTGTGAGCCTTTCCTAAAAGCCATGACTAAAATAAATGGGACGCACCTCGGGGCCCCGCACGGGCGAGTGGACGCACCTCGGGGCCCCGCACGGGCGAGTGGACGCACCTCGGGGCCCCGCACGGGCGAGTGGACGCACCTCGGGGCCCCGCACGGGCGAGTGGACGCACCTCGGGGCCCCACTCTGGGGAGTAGATGCACAAGACTTGTTGCCAGATTTGTCACAGTGTAAACTAAAACTACTATCGTCCAACGCCACCTTCTGAGGTAATGCGAGGCACTTTTCCAACAGCTATTCCCAGTGACGTCTAAAGACAGCATTCCGCACAATGTGTGTTGGAGCAAAGCCAGAATAGGACTGGCCATCGATCAGTCTGGTTCCTCTCTAGGTTTCTACCTAAATGTGGACCTACCAGGGAGTTTTTCCTAGCCACTGTCAATTAAATCTTGTTGCTTGCTCTCTGGGGTTTCAGGCTGGGTGTCTGTTAAAGTCCTTTGTGGCAACTGCTGATGTGAAAAAGGGCTTTATAAATTACATAATTGATTGAGTGGACGTAGCGGTCATTTAGGAGGCCTGGTTCTGAAGTCCTTCTCGCTCCATGTATAAACGGAATCAGGGGAAAAAGGTTTTATTGGGAAGCAACTAAAAACCTCTCGACAGGGTGCCTAAATAATTAACTTCACTATCGCCAACGACAGCACTTGTTGGACAGCGAGAGCGCCATGTTATCAGGTAAACAAGATTGTCAGGGAGTTTCTACTCTTTCCGGGTCAGGGTTCGAGCCAAAACGGTGCTTGTACATGTCATCTTCCGGTGTGTCTCCGGTGCAGGGAGAGTTCCATGTTGCTACGGTGACTAGAACATTGTGTTTACATGTTATGTGGAATGGTATTTGCATGAAATTGTCATTACAGTTGTTGTCTAAATGTGTTCGTAGGATGTAGGAAACACTAGAGCATAGTATGGCTCTATGGCAGTTTTGGATGCTCTGTTGTGTGTGGTTGTGAATGGCAAATGTTCAAATAGCTGCGTTTGATAAAGACCCTTTATCTGCCCCTATACATTATTTTTTTTATATATATCCGGACCATAAACCATTCTGACGTGCTGACAACATGACAGATTGGTGCAGATTTCAATTTGAAGAGGTCCCTCTCAATGCTTCTGTCCGTTCACAGCTTAACAGAACCGTTTCAGTTTTGTTGGAGAAATTGCACTGGCAAAAGAAGCAATTTTTTTTTGACTTATCAAGAATGGTAGTTTGGAATATAACGACAAAGCAAAGCGCAGGGAAGACGCGCAAAATAAATAACAACTGTGAGTAAAACAACTGTCCAACAGATTGTATTGACATAGCAACTAGGGAGTTTTTCAGGGATGAAAAGTGTGATGTTCTTTTTTTGCTGGCTGGAACCAAAGCTAGGAGGGTGTACTATCTGTTGTTGACCCTTGGCAAGGCAGGTAACAGTAGTTTCTCCCAGGTGGTTGTGGTTGATAACTGTTTCAGGAGTTTATGTCCCAGTCGATACCGTAACATTTAAACATTTTGTCATTTAGTGAATTGTCTTGTGAAGAGGGGTTTCCACTTAAGTACCCTGCAATAGGTAGGATTTTTTTCCCCCAGTAAAAAAACTAGATTTGTTCCTTATTAAACATGTTGTGTAAGCTAATATGGCCCTCTAAGAGTTATTCTCTGATCTCTGATCTAGTTTTCATATTATTATTCTTTATATTTTTGCTGAAAAAATCCTGCCTTGTGCAGTTTTAAGATTGCAAACACAGCTCTAGTAAATGCAACCTTCTTTATCATGTAGTTGCAAGTCTTTGCTAGAAGGCAGACTCTCTGGCAGTCAGATGAGTGACTATCCATTGTTTTTCTGACTTCAGAATGTTGAAAGAATATGAATGTTAATGCATGATGCCATTTGGAAGGCCTATTAAATAAGCATTCTTATAAAATGACAGGACTACTGTTTATCATCGGGGATTTGAAGGCAAGGGTTTTTATGTAGGCCATTTAAACAGTCCTATTGTGAGTTGTTGCCTCATAAATTACAATAAAATGGTTAAAAGTCCAGAGATCTAAGCCTGGATTTGAGATTAATATATTAAGTCGTAATACTGTTTGAAGACAATACTGATCTTAGATCAGTGGTTAGTCTTAATTGTTGGCATTCAAGGATAGAACTGACCCTAGATCTTTGTGGAAGGTGTGTTCTGCTGAAGCTTGACATGTTTTGCATTATTTTATACAATGATTGTTGGAATGGGCATATTGTATTTCTGTCCAAATGGATTTCTATCCACAGGTGTGTGTGTGTGTGTGTGTGTGTGTGTGTGTGCGCCATACAAGTAGCTCTGAACAGGGGCATCTGGTCTACAAGGCTGAATGTGAAGGGGTTTGTTGAAGTGTGTGTGCGCACGCACATGCATGCTTGCCTATAGCAGTCTTCCTACAGCATCTGTTTAGCAGGCTCAGTGTCTGGGCTCCAAATGGCTCCCTATGCCCCCCCCCCCCCCCCCCTTGTACACTTCTCCCTTGTCAGGAGTCATCAGCTGTAGTGCCCCAGGGAGGGAACAAGAGGCTGTTTGGCTGTAGTGAGCTCAGCTTGTCTCAGTTCCCCAATCGAACGTCTATGCTTTTTGTTACTGGGACAGAAGAGACGACGAGAGGCGAGACGCCTGTTTTGTCTTAACGAGAGAGAGCGAGAAGAGAAGTGGGGAGCGAGAGAGAGACGCCTGTCCGTCTTCCCGCGTTGGTCACCTGGCTGGAGATGAAAGCTAATGATCTGCTCTGCTCTGCTCTGAAGAGGGTATCGTTCTAACGGATCAATGCCTCTCTTCCTCCCCCTCCTTTTGAACGAGGGTGAAGTCGGCTTGTTGTTTCTTTTGGACTGGCTTTGTTTCCAGGGCAACAGTTTTTTATTTTTTTACTCTGTATTGTTTTTGGGGTTTACCCCCCACCCCCCCACAAATGGAGGTAAACACTGTCTGTGTCCAAAATGGCTCCCTAAGTCGGCTGCAGCAGAACGCTCTGCAGGAAACAGACTTCTGTTCTGGGGCGTCGTCTTGCTACATGCAGAGGGTTACGACCGGGACGGCGTGTTATTACGGGAGACCACAGTGTTTCACAGCGGAACCTTTTTGAGCGACACGAGGAAGCTCATGAGTGAGGGGTTTTCTACTCTTGTTTGTGGCCTCCTTCCCTTTTCCGCGGTGTTCATCAGTTGTGTCCGGCCAGATTATGCAGGCCTCCCAGTTGACACCCTCCTTCATGCTCCTGGCTCCTTCCTGTTCGCTCCATTTTAGGCCTGGTGTCTCTCCTTCCCTCTCTCCTTCCTGGCCCACTCAGCTGCAGCTTCCCGCTTTCCTCTCGTGTTTGTTTCGTGTGTTTTCTCTTTTCGTTTCTGTCATAATAATTGGATATAACGTGCGTGCGTGTGCACGTGACGTGCTGCCGTGAAGGAGACTTAGCAGGCTACCGCCTTAACTACTCAAGGGGGGAGAAACTGCCCCGCTTGGTTTGTTGAAACAGTGGAGCGGGAGGATCAGGGAGGAGAGGTCAGGAGGAAGGAGTCGTTCCTCTGGGTTAGGGCGTGTCTGTCTGTCAGCAAATAGTGTGTGTGTGTGTGCGTGCGCCTGCCTGGGTTGGGTGGGCTGTGTAGCCAGAGGAGCAGAAGTGCCAAATGGCACCCTAGGTGGTGCACACTAATTTAGACCAGAGAGGAAGGGAAGAGGAAAGTGAGGGAGGGAAAGTTAACTAGGGAATGACAGGGAGTGTGAGAACCACTCCTGTATCTTCAACGGGAATCCCCTCTAAACTGCTGCAACACACACACACACACACACACACTCACTAGTGCTCTCGGTCATACGCGGTAGGCTTTGTTTGCTCTGTGGCTTTTTACGAGGTGTGTGTGTCTTACACATGTTTCCCATGCCAATAAACCTCCTTTGAATTTGACCAGGGGAGGAAGAGCGGAAAAGCGTGATGCATGTAATGGTGATGAAGCGCTGGAGGAGGAGGAGGAGTGTTACTGAAAGGTGTCTGGAGGGGTGGGGGGGGGAGGAGAGGAGAGGTTCATCTAATTTTCTCTGCCTTTAATTTTCTCATTGTTGCAGCGCCTCACATAATAAATAATTCAATTTCTGGGAATGTCTCTCGTTTTGAAACTTTGTGTGTGGTGTTTAAAATCTTTTCACCTGGATCACCGTCACTGTCTCGTTATCCACATGTGTTGGCAACGTAAACAAACCTTTCCCCGATGAACCGAAAGCGAGAGACCGGGGGGAAGATTGAGAGGGGGAGCAAGTGGAAACAGAGGAAATAGAAATAGCTGATGCACTCTGAAGCTCACAGAAAATCAATAGCAGTCAAGAAGAGAAGCCACAACCCCCCACTCGCCCCCCACCTCTCTCCTCCTCCACTCGCTCCCTGACACTCTACTTCTCCTCCTTTTCTCCCCTGCTACCGCTTCTCCCTCCATCTCTCTTCCTACACCACCTCCTCTCTGGTCTCCCCCATCTCATCTCACCCCCCCGTCTCTCCCATCCCCCGTGGCATCCCCAACACTGTACCCACTTCCTGCGTGCGCGTGCTGGTCTTCCTGTTTTACAATCTTCGGTCCTCACTGGAATAGGAAAACGAGACGAATCATGCCAAGTGAGGACATTTGGCCGGTTCAGGTTTAGGCACATAGGTTTGATTACTGAGATTAAGGTTAGTGCTAG
Source organism: Esox lucius (assembly GCF_011004845.1). Classification (NCBI taxonomy): domain Eukaryota; kingdom Metazoa; phylum Chordata; class Actinopteri; order Esociformes; family Esocidae; genus Esox; species Esox lucius. Next base: position 18,750,502 of record NC_047593.1, read on the forward strand.
AGTTTAGGCGTGAGGTTTATTTCTGGTGGTACTAAATGGCCGATCCTCACCCTGATAGTAGCGTGCGCGCGTGGTTTGGTTTAACAGTTCAAATTGGGGCCGGACGTCCTCATGAGGATTGTGAAACATGAAACAAACGTGTGCTACTACGTAGTCAAGAAGACCGGACCAGTGAGGACATTCTGTCAGTCCTCACTTATACAAATGGTTTATTTTAGTCTTGGGGTTAGGGTTATAATGGGATTTTAGTGGTTATGGTTAGGGGTTTAGAAAGGATCTATTTTTTATTTTTTTCTTCAATTGTTATCCTCAAAAGTTTTTACAAGTATGGGTGTCCGTGTGTGTCCCCCCTCGCGCGGTGGGCCAAGTTCTACTTGGGTGCACTGAGTGCAATGGCAGGTGACTGTGTGTTACTGTGATGTCACGGGTCCTCAATAAGACCCCCAAGCACAACAGAAAAACAAGTAGAGCAGAAAATAGATGAAAAGATGAAGATGAAAACAAAGTTATTTAGTGATGATGTTGCTGCTTCTTTAATCCTGATTAGAGAGAGAGAGTGTGTGTGTGTGTGTGTGTGTGTGTGTGTGTGTGTGTGTACACCACACACACACACCCTTGAGGTTTTGTCTCACACAAACATATTATGGTTGTTGTTTAAGGTCCAGATGTGAGAGTACGAAAACAACAATGGGGATTAAATTGACACAGTATTACACTGCCCCTTTAAGCCGGTTATTGTGTGTGTGTGTGTGTGTGTGTGTGGAAGGGAGGTGTAAGTGCGTTCCTTTAGGTGAGGACGGAGGAAATGGAGACCCAAAAACTAGTCGGTGTTGAATATTCACGTCCTCTGTGACATCATCTAGACCAGTGTAGTTTAACAGAACAGATGACGTTGTGCCTGTCTCACGGCCCCCCATCTCAGCCCCACGTCTCACGCCTCGCCGCCACCACCACCACAGCGCTTTTATTTTGCCGTCTGATCTGTTTTTGCTTTCCATCTGTCTCACTGCCTCTCTGACTAATCTCAGTTAACCCAGAACTAGAAGCTTGTGTTATTGGTCAGATGCACAGTTAACTTCCTGGAACAAAGAGGTCCACAGCCCTCTTGGGAAATTATTGGGGTAAGGCAGTTGACTTACTGGTTAGAGCGCCTGACAAATCCCTGAGCCGAGGTGAAAAATCTCCGGTTCTGTCCCTGAAAAAGGCAGTTAACCCTAAAGGCTCTCAGTTTGGTTGCTGTAAATGATCTTCTGTCACATAACAGTAACATTGGGCAGTGAAGAGTCTTTCCTGTTCTGGAATTTAAAAGATGTTGTCACAGGGGTTTCTGACCTTCAGTTATTACTGTGCCATCGACTTAATGTTGCTTTGCGTGGTAACACAACATGCCAAGACCTATCTGAGGCTCCCAGAAAAAAATATTGGTGCCCATGAGTCTGAGGGGGGTTACAAAGCCGTTTCCAAGCAATTTGAAATATGTCGTTCCACAGGCTACATATTAGACAGTTTTATATAGGACAGGTGTTTATATAGGACAGGTCTTCCCACCAAATTCAGCCCAAGAGGCTGCACAAACGTGGCCTACATGGGAGGTCAGGAAGGGAGAAGCCTCTGCTCTCACAAAAGAATATCAAGACACGGCTGACAGACCACCTTGGTTAATACCAAAACTACTGGAACAATGTGCTTTGGACAGATGAAATGAAAGTGGAGCCACAATGCCAGATGCCATGTTTGGCCAAAATGAAACTCTGCCTTTGAACAGAAGCACTTTATACCAACTGTAAAGCTTGAAGGCGGTGGCATTATGGTTTGGGGCTGCTTTTCAGCCTCAGGGCCATAACTGAGTTAGCTGTGTTGAGTTGTACAATAGCATATTGTAACAGAGAAATCTTGAGTGTGTGATACCATCAGCCAAAAAGCTGCAATGGAACAAGCATGGGTGTTCAAAAGGACACAAGCAAAGCTTCAACAGAATGTCTCAAAAAGAAGAAATGGAGGGTTATGGAATGGTTTAGTCAAAGCCCAGATCTCAATCATATCGAAATGCCTTGGGGGAAATTAAGAGGGCTGTGTATGCCCTCAAATATGACACAAGTGAAGCACTACTATAAAGAAGCGTGGGCAAAAATGATTCTCAATTGATGTAAGAGAAAGGGGCTACATTGAGTAATTTTACCCAAAGGGTATTGAAGCTAGGGGTGTACTTTTACTGCACTATTAAAATTTTATCTCTGCTGATGTTTTAAGGTACACATGTTAAATTAGTTTTCTTCCTTATCCGTCAATGTTGCAGATTACAAATCAGTATTTCCAAATATGTACATGAAACCACTTTCCAGGCAGTGTACTTGTTCACTAAACTTGAGTTCTGTTTGGAAACGCCGGTCCTGATGTATCATGCCGGGTCTACGGTTCCATCTCTCGGATCTCTGTGGATATGTGCCTGTATTGGATGGGCAACACAGGCGGTTTCCACATTCGTTCAATAACAAATGTCTTCTGTCTTTTCTCTGTCCAGGAGACATAGGGAGACCCTACCACTGCCATCCTGACCACACCTGTGGAGAGGAGAGTGACAAGGTGAGAGAATCTCACACACACACACACACACACACACACGTGACAACTACCTGACAGCTGTTGGGGTTAACTGTCTTGCTCGGTGCCACAGTAACAGGATCTTTCACCTTGTTCGTTCAGGGATTAGAACCTATGACCTTCCATTTAATGGTGCTATGTGTTGTTTTGGTCTATATTCATGGTGTTTTATATTGAACTCTGATTCATGAACCTGATGGACAGCAAATGGTAAATCACTTAGACCCGCAACTAAAACAAAGGAAAGGGAATAAATGCTATCTGCTGACACAATATGGCAGACACAATATGAAACTGCCACAGCGATGTTGTAATGGCATAATGTTGTTAAAAGAAACTGAAAACAAAGCTCTTTTTTTTTTTTCAAGGCATGTATTTGTTAAAATGTGTGAGGTGAGGCACTTGGTATGGAAGACCGTGACGCCTGGTGAACACTGACTGTTGATGTGCTGTTTGTAGAAGTGCATTCAAGACATTCAGAACATGTCAGGGGAGACAGGAGAAAGATCTTGAACTTGTTGGCAAATGTATCCCACTTTGCAAAGTCCAGGTATGGTAGTATGATGGGAGACTCATCCAGGCAGCCTTGCAAAGTCCAGGTATGGTAGTATGATGGGAGACTCATCCAGGCAGCCTTACTGCTGTTATCCAAGCAAACTCGCGTCCACGGAGTATAAGCTGAGGCTCGTGCGCACTTGGGCCACCATGACCCCCCCCCCCCCCCAACTGCCTGTTGTGGTTGTTTTTTCCTGGCAATATAAAGGCAGACTTACTCTGACTGCTGGCTAGCTACTATGGAGGATTATCCAGGATAATTTATCTGGCAGCAATTGTATTTATCAATTTTATTTTGCCAACATTTTAAACTGACACACAAACACCCTCTGTCCTTTGACAGATCCTCTCATCTATGACCTAACAGGGAAAGCATAACCCTTAGGCTCTTACATTTTCATTTCACAGGTCGAGTTGGCTCGAGAGGTTTGCGTTTTCAGGGTTTGTTTATTGAAATTTTGTCTTTCTTTACAAAAATGAATACTCAAATAATTAACCGACTTCACTTTGAGTATTCAATCATTGGAGCCGGTCCCTAGTATGTGTGTGGGTTGGAGTACTGGGGGGATGGAGGGAATGCATTGAGACGACCGAAGAGGTTAGGAAGGAGTGGGAGGAGATAAAAGGAGGGCGAGGAGGATGGGTTAATGCTAATGACTGTTGCAGGGAGGGAGGTGAAGGGAGGAGAGGATGGAGGGAGGAGGTCTGGGCCCGGCTCTCGTCTTTTAATCTTTGGAGTTTCTCTGGCGAGTGCTTCCTGGGCGCGTATGGTTCTGGCGCTTCCTGGGCGCGTATGGTTCTGGCGCTTCCTGGGCGCGTATGGTTCTGGCGCTTCCTGGGCGCGTATGGTTCTGGCGCTTCCGGGGCGCGTATGGTTCTGGCGCTTCCTGGGCGCGTATGGTTCTGGCGCTTCCTGGGCGCGTATGGTTCTGGCGCTTCCTGGGCGCGTATGGTTCTGGCGCTTCCGGGGCGCGTATGGTTCTGGCGCTTCCGGGGCGCGTATGGTTCTGGCGCTTCCGGGGCGCGTATGGTTCTGGCGCTTCCTGGGCGCGTATGGTTCTGGCGCTTCCGGGGCGCGTATGGTTCTGGCGCTTCCGGGGCGCGTATGGTTCTGGCGCTTCCGGGGCGCGTATGGTTCTGGCGCTTCCGGGGCGCGTATGGTTCTGGCGCTTCCGGGGCGCGTATGGTTCTGGCGCTTCCGGGGCGCGTATGGTTCTGGCGCTTCCTGGGCGCGTATGGTTCTGGCGCTTCCTGGGCGCGTATGGTTCTGGCGCTTCCTGGGCGCGTATGGTTCTGGCGCTTCCTGGGCGCGTATGGTTCTGGCGCTTCCTGGGCGCGTATGGTTCTGGCGCTTCCGGGGCGCGTATGGTTCTGGCGCTTCCGGGGCGCGTATGGTTCTGGCGCTTCCGGGGCGCGTATGGTTCTGGCGCTTCCGGGGCGCGTATGGTTCTGGCGCTTCCGGGGCGCGTATGGTTCTGGCGCTTCCGGGGCGCGTATGGTTCAGGAACAGCGACAGAAAACTCTGTTTCAAAACACGTTGACCTCACCCACATCACCACACAATCCCAGTCCCTGTAGGAACGAGGTTCAGTGGTTCGCCTTTAAATACACACCTAAACACTTCCAGTCGGTAATGGCCGTCGGTATGAAACTTTGATGTGCCTGTCGGCCGTGGTTATGAGCGGGGGGTTCTGTGTGAGTTCGTAGGCCCTTTCAGATTGTATTTCCGGGGGTCTGTGAAAGAGGGGTTTATGATTTAGAGGGAACAAGGGGAGGGAATGGGCACACACCAGCCCTGGCTGGCAGTGGGGGGTAAATTAATTATCTGGTGGTGCCACACCGACCGCAGCCGGAGGTTCCGTACCGACCGCAGCCGGAGGTTCCGTACCGACCGCAGCCGGAGGTTCCGTACCGACCGCAGCCGGAGGTTCCGTACCGACCGCAGCCGGAGGTTCCGTACCGACCGCAGCCGGAGGTTCCGTACCGACCGCAGCCGGAGGTTCCGTACCGACCGCAGCCGGAGGTTCCACCCAAGGCCTTGAACACTGTTGTAGAGAGTTTGTCGAGGGTTGCCTTGTCAGCCTGCGGTGTAGTGACTCCTTGTGGTGGTTTCGGGCTTATTGTGGATTTCCTCCAAGCGTGACGGACCCGTGTGAGCAGTACAGCTCGGTGGGATTCGGGGATGTGTAGAGCGCTTCTTTGACTCTCCCGGTGAACCAAGGCAGGTGAATTGAAAGGGTTGAGTATGAGCAAGACCCACTTGGTCCTGCAGGTGCTCCGCATGAGTGTCTGTGAGACGGCTGACGTGTACTGTGACCTGGGAAGTAACATTGAGACGTGCTGGTTTAGAGGCAGGAAGTAACGTTGAGACGGGCTGGTTTAGAGGCAGGAAGTAACATTGAGACGGTAGCTGAGATGGCCTGGTTTAGAAGCTGGGTAATATTGCCTGCTAACTCTGCACAATTGTAGCTGTTCGCCTGCATCCTGTAAGACTGTGTGTGTGGGCATTCTGGTGTGTGTGTGTGTGTGTGTGTGTGTGTGTGTGTGTCTGTGTGCGCGTGCACAGCCTGTTGTCCAGCAGCCTGTTGTCCAGCTGTTTCCTGTTAGCAGGCATGCTGCTCTTACGTGTGTGTGTGTGTTACAGTCAGACTGGCTGAGTCACTGTATTACCCCGAGTTGGAGTGACTGTGTCCTGTCTCGTCGGCTCCCCCAACGTGTGTGTGTGTGTCCTGTCTCTGCAGCAGAGACTTGGGTCACTTACAATTCAAATCTAGTCAGTTAAAAATAAATACAGCATCTCAGTCTTTTTATTGTATTTTTTGCCATTGAAGAAAATGGCGATTTAACGATTTCAATTTAAACGGACGGTCATGGTAGAGGTTGTGTGTTTGTGTGTACTTGGTCATGGTGGAGGTTGTGTTTGTGTGTCTGGTCATGGTGGAGGTTGTGTTTGTGTGTCTGGTCATGGTAGAGGTTTTGTGTTTGTGTGCCTGGTCAGGGTAGAGGTTGTGTTTGTGTGCCTGGTCAGGGTAGAGGTTGTGTTTGTGTGCCTGGTCAGGGTAGAGGTTGTGTTTGTGTGTCCTTGGTCAGGGTAGAGGTTGTGTTTGTGTGTCCTTGGTCAGGGTAGAGGTTGTGTTTGTGTGTCCTTGGTCAGGGTAGAGGTTGTGTTTGTGTGTCCTTGGTCAGGGTAGAGGTTGTGTTTGTGTGTCCTTGGTCAGGGTAGAGATTGTGTTTGTGTGTACTTGGTCAGGGTAGAGATTGTGTTTGTGTGTACTTGGTCAGGGTAGAGGTTGTGTTTGTGTGTACTTGGTCAGGGTAGAGGTTGTGTTTGTGTGTACTTGGTCAGGGTAGAGGTTGTGTTTGTGTGTACTTGGTCAGGGTAGAGGTTGTGTTTGTGTGTACTTGGTCAGGGTAGAGGTTGTGTTTGTGTGTCCTTGGTCAGGGTAGAGGTTGTGTTTGTGTGTCCTTGGTCAGGGTAGAGGTTGTGTTTGTGTGTACTTGGTCAGGGTAGAGGTTGTGTTTGTGTGTACTTGGTCAGGGTAGAGGTTGTGTTTGTGTGTACTTGGTCAGGGTAGAGGTTGTGTTTGTGTGTACTTGGTCAGGGTAGAGGTTGGACATCAACTCACTCTTGCCGGTAAGTTGTGTGACTCACTGGCGAGTCTGTAATGTTTCAACTTAAACCCCAGTGTGGCTGACGACACATTCGTGTGTGTGTGTGTGTGTGTGTGTGTGTGTGTGTGTGTGTGTGTGTTGGTATTACGTCACTTTGAGAGGAAGTGACTCTTGACACGTTGTGTACACACACCCACCCACCCTCATGCAGGAAATACCATGAGTCATGTTGTTTCAGTTGGTTTGTATTGTTGAGCAGTACCCCTGTAGGAAGACACACGGCTGTTATGAAGAACTAACCTGTTTTTCCCTCCCTCTCTATTTTCCACTTTCCCTTCCCCGCGCTCTTCTTTCCATCCTTCTCTTGACCTCTCTGCCCCCCCCCCCCCTCCCCGTCTCAACAGAATGATGATAGCCCCAGTCCGAAGCGTCAGAGGCTGTCCGGCCAATCGGCGCTGGAGGTCTCGTCTGTGGCCCCGCCCTCCGCCCCCTCGCCGCCAATGAGGCCGTGGGAGCTGCCCACCAATCGCCGACCTCACCCGTACCCCCATCCTCAGCCTCACTACCCCCAGGAGCACTGCCAAACACCGGCCAGACGCAGGTGAACCCCCGGTTTCCTTGTTTGGGGGGGGGGGGGGTGGGTGGGCTGTGTTAATGTTAAATGGGGAACGACAGTCACGGCTGTTTGAAACGGGGGGGGGGGGGGGGGGGGGGCGTGGCATGTTGTCATGTTGGCCGGCTTTAATCATTGTACGCGCAGAACGGCTGGTGAGATTTCCCAGTCTGAAGAATCTGGGGATGATGATGATGATGATGATGATGTTGATGATTGTTGTAGCGTAGATGTCTGTACCTAGTCATCTTTACTCAAGACCCCCCCCGGTCCGTCTCTCCTCCTCCCCCTCATGTCTTCTTCTACCCCGTCTCTCTCCAGCCCACCGGTGCGTCGCCAACGGGGTCGGCTCTCCCGCCCTCCCCGCCACCTCCCCCCTCCCCAGCACCCCCCACCCCCCCGCCAGCCTCCGCCCTCCGTCCAGCTGGACTCCCAGGACGAGAACTACCGACTGAGCCGCCCGCCTCACCCCCACCAGAGCTACCCCCCTCCGCCGTACGGCCACGTACCTGCCCCCGCCGGGTCGGAGGAGCCCCGGGCGTTCCGGCCCCCGGCCCTGTCGCCGCGGTTACTGCACCCGGCCGCCCATCAGACCAGCCGCCACGCACAGCAGCCGGGAGCGCTGGTCCTGGAGCTGCATGAACAGGTACTGTGTGTGGGGGTGTGGGTGGGGGTGTGTGTGGTGGGGGGGTTTGTGTGTGTGGTGTGTTTTAACACTCTGCCTCCCTCTCTGTTTGTAGCTCCAACAAGTGTCGGTGCCCGTCTCCTACACGGTGACCCCCGTGCCCCCCCACCACTGCCTGTCTGCTCCTCTATGTGCAGGGCAGCACCTCCCCCCGGTCTGCTCCTCTCAGCAGCAGGTCCCAGCCTGCAGTGTGGTGTTCAGCACGGGACAACACTACCACCACCACCACCCTGTGAGGAGGGGAGGGGAGGGGAGGGGAGGGGAGGGGAGGGGAGGGGAGGGGAGGGGAGGGGAGGGGAGGGGAGGGGAGGGGAGGGGGGAGTGTACTGTGGTCGGTGAATGTTGCTCTGGTTTTCATGGGTTGTTGGACTTTTGCTGCCCTCTTGTGGCAAACCTGAATGACTGCAGGTAAATGTGAATCCATTGGCCCTAAACAATAATTGACTGTCCGTCTCCATCCCTCAGATGCTGGGGGCGTGTTCGATGCAGCACCTCCCTGTGCCCTACGCCTTCCCCTCGCTCCTCTCCAGCGACCCGTTCCTCCTCCACCCGCCCCACCTGCAGCACCACCCGCCCCACCTCCCCCCGCCGGGACAGTTCCTGCCCTTTCAGACCCAGCAGGCCAGATCGGTAAGAGACCGTCCCTCTAAATAACCACGGCGGCGCGCCAGCCTGTTCCCCCATGTCCGCGGGCCCTTCGTGATCCGTCGTGTCTCGTTTGTAGCCGCTGCAGAGGATCGAGAACGAGGTGGAGCTGCTGGGGGAGCACCTGTCGGTGGGGGGCGGGTTCAGCTACCCTCCCGGGGGACACCACACTTCCTCCCTGCCTCCCTCAACGCCGCTCCAGTTCCTCTCGCACCACGAGCCCTTGCCTCAGGAGCTCTTTGGAGTGGTAAGGCATTTCAAAACGCACATGCGAGATCGACGTCTTTTCATTTTGCGGTTTATAGTCATTCGGCAGAGCCCGATTTGGGCGACATACGGTTAACGCAGACACGTTGGGAAGCTAGGAGGAGTGAGTCCAAGGAGTCAAGTCCCAAGAAGATTTGTTGTAATGGGATAAACCGAGCTAACAAACCGAACACACACTCGAAGGATGAATACATCTGAGGTTTTTGTTTGATCAGCCATGTGTCTGACACTGTCCTCTTCCTCAGCCCTACCCCCAATTCATGCCCCGGCGTCTTACTGGACGACGCTACCGCTCCCAGCAGGCTGTGCCTCCGCCCCCATACCACCCCAGCTTGCTGCCTTACTTCCTGTGAGTACTTCCTGCTTCCTCTGATGTGTGCCAGGATTGGATCTCAGGGGCCCGGTATGCGAAGGTCAAACAGTCGGACACAGGAACAACGCTCTTTTAAGCGAACAGCTTTGGAATGTGTTGTGATTGACATTTCTGAATGGGTGGTCGGGAATATTCTGGTTTAGAATGACCTCTGAATTAAAAACATGATTGTGTTAGCTCACAAAAACACGTTCTGGTGGTTTTTTTCGTAGCATTTGTTTCCGGTGCATTCAGTCATCCAACATCTATGTTGCCACCGGCAAAAATACCCCCAATCCCAGAATGCATTTGAAATGTGTTTGATTTGGGTGATTGAGTACATGTGTCCCCCCCATCCCACCAGGTCAATGCTTCCTGTCACCCCCACGGTCGGTCCCGCCATCAGTCTGGAGTTGGACGTGGATGAGGGGGAGGTGGAGAACTACGAGGTAAGAGACCGGATCGAGAAATAACTGCATCCCGAATAACGACACGCCATGCCAGGAAAACCTGTCGTTCTGAATTTGCACTTTGATCCGCCCCTCTGCGTGACCCCCAGGCCCTGTTGAACCTGGCCGAGCGCCTGGGCGAGGCCAAACCTAGAGGACTGATAAAGGCAGATATCGAACAGCTGCCCTCGTACCGCTTCAATCCCAACAACCACCAGTCGGAACAGACACTGTGAGTACATTAACTTCGCTAACCACCAGGCATCTACGGGAGCGTGTCGCGTAGCCCTCTAAGAGTATTTGAATCTCTGCCCCGCAGGTGCGTGGTGTGCATGTGTGACTTTGAGTCTCGCCAGCTCCTCAGAGTCCTGCCCTGCAACCACGAGTTCCACGCTAGGTGTGTCGACAGGTGGCTGAAGGTGAGTCGGACGTTCACGCAAAAACCGCCAAAACCGCTGCCGGGACACACCGCGGGCACCGCCTATTTTGGCAGGAGGTTTGGAGGAATTTACCAGGTAGACTAATCAGATGTCTCCCCCCTATCCCCCAGGCAAACAGAACGTGTCCCATCTGTCGAGCAGACGCCTCCGAGGTCCAGCGGGATTCCGAGTGACCTCTAAACTTTGACCCACCGGATCTCGGCTTAGCGCAGCCTCTCCAGATTCTAACCTTAACCAGTAGGGAGGAGCGTACTAAACTGACCTTGGATCAGTGTCCAGTGGCGACGTACCCTGCCTTTTCTTCACGTTTAGGTTGGTAGTATTGAAACGATGGCCTTTGACAAACCCACGGACGGGTGGATGTGAACAGTGATGTGGACGCTCTGTCTTTCCGACTTCTGAACGCTGAAAGGAGAATCCCTGCTGAAACTCGGACGGCAACGTTTCACCAACCAACCGAATAGAGGATATGAAAGTCCAAAGATGACAATGCTGTTGTTGTTGTTATTATTATTATTATTATTATTATGATCATGACAGATTTAAGATCCTGTTAAAGAAGTGTTTTCACTGTTAGGATGTTTTGGTTCATGAAGTGTGTTTTGTTCACTCACCTTCGGTTGGATTGTGTGTTGGATTGTATGTTGGATTGTGTTGGTCCGTGTGCACTAACATTCCAGTGCGTTTGGTGGCGGGTGTAACATGACACGGTGTGTGTACGCTTTTGTACTCCTACAAAACACATCCAGGATGTGTCAGCCTAGAGAAAACCGTAAAATGCTATCAGACAATGGGACAACTGTGTGCACTTCTCCGTACAGTACTGTTCGGCACTGTACAGTGAACTGCATGGTATGTAGTGTACAGTACAGCATGACACTGTACAGTAATGTTCCTGCACTCCCTGTACTGTACACCACTTTTCTCTTGTCTTCTCTCCTAGCCATCTCCCCTCTGATTGGTTAATTGTGTTCACTACGACAACAGGACCAATTTCACCAGGAAGGGGCTAACTGACGAAAGAGGGGAGGCATCTTCCATAACGGCTGTCATAAGAGCGTCATGAGGCTGTATTCCACATGCACAGTGTCACCCGATATTTGGCTTAATTCATGGCCTCCTACTGGCCTTCACCTGATATCCTAATCAGTATTCTATGTAGACTTACGATAGCCTTATGGCAGCCTTATGATGCGTTGCGGTTTTGCCGGGCATCGACAGTGTCTCAAAAACAACACAATATAATACCTTCTCACCTGTTTCCAGTGTGGCCAATCAGCTCAGCGTTCAAAGTTGTTGGTCGTAACCACGGCAACCAGGTTGAATGCCTCAGTTTCCTGTTAGGTGTCAAAGGCCAGAGGTTATACTTCTGTGATGGCGTCCATTTTGTGTCATAGGATTACAGTGATTATATTGTCATTTCTCCTGCTTGGTATACAACAAGCAGTTACCTCATGTTCACTATTTATATACTCAGATACCAATATGGGATTTTCTGAATTTAGTTTTATCTACTTTTTTTGCTTTAAATTTTTTCTAATATTTGTTGTTTTTGTCATTTTTGTTTCCTTTAAAAAAAACACGACTGCATCATTTAATAACATGTTTGATTTCTCAATGTATGATATCTGTAACCAAAATCATTTGAAGGCTTGATATTGCAAATTTTTAACAAACATTTGTACATTTCTTATGAGAGTTATGACTAGTAAGGCGTTAGTAAATAGTGCAATGAGTTCTTATTTTTAATCCCCGACCCCCGTCTTGGATTTCAAAGGGTGGTTCTATAATAAATGTATAATGTCCTCTTCCAACTCTGTCTGCTTTCACATTTTTCCAGGTTTACCTTTTATAGCTTCATAAATGCATCAACTGTCAACGTCCCCCATTTGCCCTATGGTCTTCAGCCATTAACAATGTAGGACACACCACTACTGGGCTCGTTCAGCAATCCGCAATGTTACAGAACAACCAGCAACTAGCAGTCATTACTATTGACGGTGTTACAAAATATTTGTTGCACTTCCTCACCGATTGGTTTGAGCCTGCTCTATCTCTCAACGATCTTGAAAACCTCTCCAGGCTTATAATATGAGTTAGGTCTCAATTGGGCACCAAAAGAACAATACTGGAATCGGTTGGACACTGGTCAACTAGAACTTTCACCGATGCTGCCAAGACACCGATCACTAGGTGGCAGGGGAACCTCAACCGGCAGACACCATCAGTTCACACGTTTCCCTATTGTAGTTAAGGCCTTGTTTCCCCTGACAGGCAAGACCCGGTCCTGAACTGAAAAGCGCTCTCTTATTTGCCACTGATGGAGTGTCTTAATGTAGTTGTAAATAAGAATACCAGTTGACAGGTGCTTGAGTAGATAGTGAAAACCTTATTGCTACATTAAGCAAACTAATGTTCCACTAAGCAAGAACACATTTGAACATCGTAATTTTTTTTGCTTCCTTTTGTTTCAGCCTAGTGTATATAGGGTCGTTTAAAATATCTAGAAATATAATTCTTACGTTTGTGTAGTAAATAAGGAAATTAATAAATGTAATTAACCCCTATTTCACAAGGCAAATGTGTCACTGGACCCCCCCGTCTCAGTTACAAGGTGTTACGCTGCTATATTATTGTGCTGGGGGATATGAGGGATGTACTACTAACTTTTCTCAGTCTCCTCCAGTTTTAGATTTTAGGTGGCGATGAGGTCCTGGTCCACACCTGCAGATTACCTGGTTTGGGGGGCCCGTTGCTGTCCCTGTCCTTGTCCACCTGGTCATACTTCTGACCTAGTCTAAAATCAAATAGCCTCTGGATTTAGCCCAGAGAAATGTATTTATTATTCCAATTGGACTCTTAATATCTCACCTGGCACAGCCAGAAGAGGACTGGTCACCCCTCTGAGCCTGGGTCCTCTCTAGGTTTCTTCCTAAAATTCGACCTTCTTAGGGAGTTTTTCCTAGCCACTGAAATTCAACACTACTGTTGTTTGCTCCTTGGGGTTTAAGGCCGGGTGTCTCTGTAAAGCATTTTGTGACGACTGCTGTTGTAAAAAAGGGCTTTATAAATAAATGTGATTGATTGATTTGATTGATAAGAAGGCTGTAATATCTACAGCAACCTTAAAGTAATTAGTATTACTATCTGGCTTGCTTGGTGACAAACTGTTGGCTCAGGGTGAATCTAGCAATGTTTGTTACTGGTCAGACGCTACCATGCTGCCTCAGTTTATTTCAGGGGTACTGAATTATTTAAATACACTCACCTGTGGTTACTTAACTGTGTTCTGTTGAATAGACCGACATGACAGCAAATTAAAATGATGGCAGAAATTACGAATGAAAGTATGAGTATATTAACTTTAATATATGTATCTCCCCCACTCCTGAAAATATATTTTTTTCTAAAATAATTTCTACCAAAAAAAAAAATTCACTTCTTTTGGCAATTCTCTGGCACTGACTGCCAATAATGGCTTCAGTGAAGGAAAATGTACATTTGATTGTCAGATGTTGTTTTTCCCAAGACACCTTAAGAAGAATGCACTTCAGTCGCTCTGGATAAGTGTCCGCTAAATGTCTAAAATGCCAATGTAACAACCCTGACATCTGTGTTGGTGGACCAGTTCAGGGGTGACTAATGGTGAATTTCGGAGGCTCGTTTTGGGAAAGTATAATTTATCCTGTTATCACAACTGCTTTTGGTGAAGTGCCCAGTGTATTAAGACAAGGTGTTTTGTTCCTAGCCACTGTTTCAAATGGGCTTTAGGATTTGACCTTATTGCAACAGAACCTCGTTTTTTTCTTTGTCTTTATGCAGAATTCAACTGTTTCCTCCAGGAACGTGGTAGCCCATTATTATCCAGGTGTGGAACGATCAGAAAAGATGGCCACATTAAGGTGCGACATCTGTCCCTGATTTGGACAGGTTTTATTTTAACACGAATCTGGAACGTTCAATTAATGATGGCATCATAAATAATAACACTTCATCCAACAACCTAACGCTGTGAAAAAAAATGCTTAATCATACATGTCTTAATCAGTGGAATAAACATAAAACACAAACTGACATCAACCCCCTATCAATTCCCCTTTCTACCTTATGTAATGCCTACTCAGGGGGTGTCTATAGCAATCTCCCTCTGCACTCACACTCCATCCTCATCCACGATACAACGTTTTGGTCATGGAGCTCACGATGTGAATAGAGCGCCCTATGAAAGAATCCTAGTCAAAAACAGGTAATGGTTTCTGGGAAGACAATTGGATCTCACTCCGGCCATTTCTGAGTCCCGCGTTGTGTTGGTACTCCTTTTTATGAGAACGCCTCTGACCCAGCTGTTCTTTCACCTAAAAAAAAACAAACAAGATCCACAGGAGCGGGGTGAAACACACATGAAACCATTACAGAAAACATCCCTCAGTCAGCATGTGAAGAGCTTATACCTGGAGGCACTGAATACACTCCCATAAAAATACAGTCAGCATGTGAAGAGCTTATACCTGGAGGCACTGCATACACTCCCATAAAAACACAGTCAGCATTTGAAGAGCTTATACCTGGAGGCACTGCATACACTCCCATAAAAACACAGTCAGCATGTGAAGAGCTTATACCTGGAGGCACTGCATACACTCCCATAAAAACACAGTCAGCATGTGAAGAGCTTATACCTGGAGGCACTGCATACACTCCCATAAAAAAAAAACAGCGGGGGAAAAGAAAAGCAAAACTAAATGAACATATTGCACCAGTTGTGTGAAAAGTGAAACTTTCAAACCTTTAACATATATGGAGAGGCACCTTTTCGGTAGGCTTGTACAATGAAACACCTTGGGTTTCTTCCAGAGGGCAGGACATTGGCGGTTGTCAAAAAGCTGATAGATTTCTTCTAGTTCCATATTCTTTTTATTATTGACTTAGATGTGGCCAAGTGATCCATGGGCCATGATCACCATCATGAGCAGGCTGGTGTCACCGTTGAGCTCATGACTTCAAAACACCAACTAATTCCTGAAATGAACGTAGAACATGGAGTTAAATTCCAGTGGGCACACCCACCACTTCAAATCATACTTAATCATTTTGCAATCCGAATTTTACGTATTTTGTCAAAACAACTCGCGGGCAAAGACACTGAACTATGTCAGAAGCCTAGCGGTCGAAATCTGATGACAATGTGGCGAAGTTCTTTAACGTCTTATTTGTGAGGGTGTCAGTGGGTTGTGCTGTTCTGCAGGAATTCCCTGAACAATCCACTTTTACAACTTTACATCCTTTACTGTAAATGGCTTGCTGACAGTCTAAAGGCTGGGGGTGGCGCTAAACAAGCTCAGAGGAAAGTACCAAATGAATCCCTTTATGCTGGCCGTGACTGTAATATACTTGTAGTTTTAAAAAACGAGTTGAGTTTTTTGGTACTTACTGTTACCCTGGATACTAAATTATAAAACTTTAAAATGCAGATGTAAAAAAGTATTCTTGCAAAGCATTATTAAATGAACTCCACCCTAAATAAGACTTAATGTCTATCAATACCGTTGAAAGATTTTTCATAAACCTATCCTGTTACAAAAACCAATTAAAGTTCCTCTCAGCCGCTTAAACACCACATTCTGGTTTTGATTAAATGTAATGCCATGTCTTTGGACAGAATAACACCTGATAACATCCCTGCAATGGGTTGTTAGACCAAATTAATTCTCTCTATAATTTTTTCCCCAAAAAACATAGAATACTTCGTAGAATACTTGAACACTTAAATATTTGTACTGGGAACTCCAACCTTGTCACGCAACCTGAAGTTACATTACAGTCAGGAAGAGCAGAACAACAACCTTTCATTTTAAAATTGAAAGGGAAAGTTGTTGATCGAAAGAGATGTTTACTGCAGAGACAATAGTAAAACATTTGGAAAGTACCTAAACTTTTCAGGTTTAGATGAAAGGAGACTAACCTTGAGTGGATTTCTTTGTGACAGAACATCTTTGCGAACAACATGGAAATGGTGAGTTGAATTTATTTCACATTAATTCACTACATACAGTGGTGAGAACAAGTATTTGATACACTGCACAGGTTTTCCTACTTACAAAGCAGGTCTGTAATTCTTATCATAGGTACACTTCAACTGTGAGAGAAGGAATCTAAAACAAAAATCCAGAAAATCACATTGTATGATTTTTAAATAATTAATTAGCATTTTATTGCACGACATAAGTATTTGATCACCTACCAACCAGTAAGAATTCCGGCTCTCACAGACCTGTTCGTTTTTCTTTAAGAAGCCTTCTTGTTCTCTACTCATTACCTGTATTAACGGCACCTGTTTGAACTCGTTACCTGTATAAAAGACACCTGTCCACACACTCAATAAAACAGACTCCAACCTCTCCACAATGGCCAAGACCAGAGAGCTGTGTAAGGACATCAGGGATAAAATTGTGGACCTGCACAAGGTTGGGATGGGCTACAGGACAATAGGCAAGCAGCTTGGTGAGAAGGCAACAATTGTTGGTGCTATTATTAGAATATGGAAGAAGTTCAAGATGACGGTCAATCTCCCTCTGTCTGGGGCTCCATGCAAGATCTCACCTCGTAGGGCATCAATGATCATGAGAAAGGTGAGGGATCAGCCCAGAACTACAGGGCAGGACCTGGTCAATGACCTGAAGAGAGTTGGGACCACAGTCTCAAAGAAATTGATTAAAATGATTAAAATCCTGCAGCGCACGCAAGGTCCCCCTGCTCAAGACAGCGCGTCTGAAGTTTGCCAATTACCATCTGGATGATCCAGAGGAAGAATGGGAGAAGGTCATGTGGTCTGGTGAGACAAAAATAGAGCTTTTTGGTCTAAACTCCACTTGCCGTGTTTGGAGGAAAAAGAAGGATGAGTACAACCCCAAGAACACCATCCCAACCGTGAAGCATGGAGGTGGAAACATCATTCTTTGGGGATGCTTTTCTGCAAAGGGGACAGGACAACTGCACCGTATTGAGGGGAGGATGGATGGGGCCATGTATCGCAAGATCTTGGCCAACAACCTCCTTCCCTCAGTAAGAGCATTGAAGATGGGTCGTGGCTGGGTCTTCCAGCATGACAACGACCCGAAACACAAAGCCAGGGCAACTAAGGAGTGGCTCCGTAAGAAGCATCTCAAGGTCCTGGAGTGGCCTAGCCAGTCTCCAGACCTGAACCCAATAGAAAATCTTTGGAGGGAGCTGAAAGTCCGTATTGCCCAGCGACAGCCCCGAAACCTGAAGGATCTGGAGAAGGTCTTTATGGAGGAGTGGGCCAAAATCCCTTCTGCAGTGTGTGAAAACCTGGTCAAGAACTACAGGAAACGTATGATCTCTGCAATTTCAAACAAAGGTTCATCATCATCATTATCTTCCACTTATCCGGGGCCGGGTCGCGGGGGCAGCAGTCTAAGCAGAGATGCCCAGACATCCGTCTCCCTAGACACTTCCTCCAGAACACCGAGGCGTTCCCAGGCCAGCCGGGAGACATAGTCCCTCCAGCGTGTCCTAGGTCTTCCCCGGGGTCTCCTCCCGGTGGGACGGGACCGGAACACCTTCCCAGGAAGGCGTTCCGGAGGCATCCGAAACAGATGCCCAAGAAACCTCAGCTGACCCCTCTCGATGTGGAGGAGCAGCGGCTCTACTCTGAGCTCCTCCCGGGTGACCGAGCTTCTCACCCTATCTCTAAGGGATCGCCCAGCCACCCTGCGGAGAAAGCTCATTTCGGCCGCCTGTATCCGGGATATTGTCCTTTCGGTCATGACCCAAAGCTCATGGCCATAGGTGAGAGTAGGAACGTAGATTGACCGGTAAATCGAGAGCTTTGCCTTGCGGCTCAGCTCTTTCTTCACCACGACAGACTGATACATCGACCGCATTACTGCAGAAGCTGCACCGATCCGTCTGTCAATCTCCCGTTCCATCCTTCCCTCACTCGTGAACAAGACCCCTAGATACTTAAACTCCTCCACTTGAGGCAGGCACTCTCCACCAACCTGAAGTGGGCAAGCCACCCTTTTCCGATTGAGGGCCATGGCCTCGGATTTGGAGGTACTGATTCTCATCCCCACTGCTTCACACTCGGCTGCAAACCGTCCCAGTGCATGCTGAAGGTCCTGGTTTGAAGGGGCCAACACGACAACATCATCCACAAAGAGCAGAGACGAAATCGTGTGGTCCCCAAACCTGACACCCTCCGGCCCCTGGCTGCGCCTAGAAATTCTGTCCATAAAAATTACGAACAGAACCAGCAACAAAGGGCAGTCCTGCCGGAGTCCAACATGCACTGGGAACAAGTCTGACTTACTACCGGCAATGCGGACCAAGCTCCTGCTTCGGACCAAGCTCCTGCTTCGGTCGTACAGGGACCTGACAGCCCTTAGCAAAGGACCTTAGCATATTCCCGAAGCACTCTCCACAGGATGCCGCGAGGGACACAGTCGAATGCCTTCTCCAAATCCACAAAACACATGTGGATTTGTTGGGCAAACTCCCATGAACCCTCCAAAACCCCGTAGAGGGTATAGAGCTGGTCCAGTGTTCCACGGCCTGGACGAAAACCACACTGTTCCTCCTGAATCCGAGGGTTCTACTATCGGCCGCATTCTCCTCTCCAGAACCCTGGCATAGACTTTCCCGGGGAGGCTGAGAAGTGTGATCCCCCAATAGTTGGAAAACACCCTCCGGTCCCCCTTCTTAAAAAGAGGGACCACCACCCCGGTCTGCACTCCCAGAGGCACTGTCCCTGACCGCCACGAGATGTTGCACAGGCGTGTCAACCAAGACAGCCCCACAACATCCAGAGACTTGAGGTACTCAGGGCAGATCTCATCCACCCCTGATGCCTTGTCACCGAGGAGTTTCTTGACTACCTCTGTGACTTCAGCCCGGGTGAGCCCTCATCCTCTGCTTCCTCAATAGAAGACGTGATGGCAGGATTGAGGAGATCCTCGAAGTATTCCTTCTACCGCCCGACGACAGGTCAACAGCTGCCCACCTCTACTGTAAACAGCGTTGGTAGG
Organism: Esox lucius; assembly: GCF_011004845.1. Lineage (NCBI taxonomy): Eukaryota > Metazoa > Chordata > Actinopteri > Esociformes > Esocidae > Esox > Esox lucius. Next base: position 18,769,768 of record NC_047593.1, read on the forward strand.
GCACTGTTTCCCTCTCCTGAGGCGCCGGACGGATTGCCAGAATCTCTTCGAGGCCAGCCAATAGTCCTTCTCCATGGCCTCACCGAACTCCTCCCAGGCCCGAGATTTTGCCTCCACAACCACCCGGGCTGTAGTCCGCTTGGCCTGCCGGTACCCGTCAGCTGCCTCAGGAGTCCCACCAGCCAACCAGGCCTGATAGGACTCCTTCTTCAGCTTGACGGCATCTCTTACTTCCGGTGTCCATCGGCCAGACATTCCCAGCAGACCCTTACAGTACGCTTGGCCCTGCCGAGTCTGTACAGCTTCCTCCCCCGCCATCGGATCCAACTCACCACCAGGTTGTGATCAGTTGACAGCTCCGCCCCTCTCTTCACCCGAGTGTCCAAGACATACGGCCACAGGTCAGATGAAACGACAACAAAGTCGATCATCGACCTGAGGCCTAGGGTGTCCTGGTGCCACGTGCACTGATGGACACCCTTATGCTCGAACATGGTGTTCGTTATGGACAAATTGTGACTAGCACAGAAGTCCAATAACTGAACACCGCTCAGGTTCAGATCAGGGGGGCCGTTCCTCCCAATCACGCCCCTCCAGGTGTCACTGAAGTCCCCCAGTAGAACGATAGAGTCCCCAGTTGGAGCACTTTCCAGCACCCCTCCCAGAGACTCCAAGAAGGTCAGGTACTCTGCACTGACGTGCGGCCCGTAGGCACAAACAAAAGTGAGAGACCTATCCCTGACCCGTAGGCGCAGGGAAACGACCCTCTCGTTCACCGGGGTAAACTCCCAACACATGGCGGCAGAGCTATAAGCAAACCTCACCAGCCCGCCGCCTCTCACCATGGGCAACTCCAGAGTGGTGAAGAGTCCATCCTCTCTCAAGGAGGGTGGATCCAGAGCCCAAGCCGTGCGTAGAGGTGATCCCGACTACCTCTAGTCGGAACCTCTCAACCTTTCGCACGATCTCAGGCTCCTTCCCCGCCAGCGAGGTGACGTTCCACGTCCCTAGAGCTACTGTCCGTGTCCAGGGATCGGGTTGTCTAGGCCCCCGCCTTCGACTGCCGCCCGATCCTCTCCGCACCGGCCCCTTATGGTCCCTCCTGTGGGTGGTGAGCCCACGGGAAGGCGGCCCCATGTCGCACCTTCGGGCTGAGCCCGGCCGGGCCCCATGGGGAAAGGCCCGGCCACCAGGCGCTTGCATACGAGCCCCAACCCTGGGCCTGGCTCCAGGGTGGGGCCCCGGCTGCGCCATACCGGGCGACGTCACAGACCTCAACATTTTTATCATCATTAAGGGGTTTTGAACCGCTCTTAGTCTGACCCGTCGCCTAGGACCTGTTTGCCTTGGGAGACCCTACCAAGGACATATAGCCCCAGACAACATAGCTCCTAGGGTCACTCGGGTACTCAAACCCCTCCACCACGTTAAGGTGGCAGTTCATGGAGGGGCAAACAAAGGTTTCTGTACCAAATATTAAGTTCTGCTTTTCTGATGTATCAAATACTTGTCATGCAATAAAATGCAAATTAATTACTTAAAAGTCATGCAATGTGATTTTCTGGATTTTTGTTTTAGATTCCGTCTCTCACAGTCTCTCACAGAGTACCTATGATAAATATTACAGTCTTCTACATGCTTTGTAAGTTGGAAAACCTGCAATATTGGCAGTGTATCAGATTCTTGTTCTCCCCACTGTAAATCTGCAAGATTTTAATCAGACATTAAAGTATTATGCAAATTGAAATCTCTTAAATGATCTACACTACACTTCCAACTTAATTATTTAAAGAAGGTTAGTGTGACAATAGTGGGATATGTTCACAGCCACTGTTACATTTTTCCCCAAAATATATTAAATACTGAATCTATTTTCATATTAACATGCTATTTCTTTGTCATGTAAAATTTTAACACACTGAAATATATTTTTATTACTATTTAAACAGTACTTAAACTTACTACTTGAATACAATTTAGTGTACTAAAGTAGAACATAAGTAGTTACAAAATTCAACACTTCAAGTATACTGCTTTTTTGTATTGGGATGCCATCAATTTAGAAAATTATATAGAGGTGCAAAGGGAATTCTCAATTAACCCTGTTTCTTAAAATACTTCTGCTGATACAAATGAACTGTTTTGTTGTTTAACAGAGACCTGGAAGTTATGAAATGAGTGGAGAACGCCAGGCCTTGATGCTGTGCGTTAGGTACAAGGAGAAGATTAATGAAAATAATTGTTTTGAAGTTGACCATCAAACCATGAAGAAGTTTTTTGAGGAGTTTGGTTTCCAGTATCACATTGTGCTTGACAAAAATGTTGAGGTATGACCACAGATAGTTATTCTGTGTAACTGATTGATGGTTTGATGGTGCATGTTTTCTGCACCACGCTGATTTGTTTGACTGACATACCCTATGTGCCATTAAGGACATGCACAAGGCAGTGGAAGACTTCAGAGACCACATCAACCACAGCAGAACAAACATCAGCTGTGTGCTGGTGGTGACTTCCTGTCATGGAGGTCAGGATACCATACAAGATGCACGCGGCAAAACATTGGACGTGGAGCATATAATCAAGCCATTTGGGGACGAGTCATGCCCAAAAATGAAGGGACAACCGAAGATCTTCATCATAGATACCTGCAGGGGGAGTAAGTGTGCACTTTTCTGACTAGGGCCAAGTTTCCCAAGTTTCACTAACAGCCGTATCCCTAAGCTTACCCTTTTCCTAACCGTTACCCTAACACTTCCTGTAAACATAACTGACCAAAACAAGCATTTCATTTAATTAGTTTAATTGTTTGTTGATAGTATTAATATATGAGAGCACCTACGGATAGTAATCTTGACAGTGACTCTCAAAAGATCAAATTGCATCCAACCCTAAAAATAAAGAACATCATATTTTTGTTGCACTGTAACTAAGCCTGCACATTTTTGGGAAGTTACTCTTGAAGATTCTTTCAGGAAGCCAGGCCCAATACATTTTCAGATAACCATGACAACCGTCTTTTCATAGCCACGGTCTCGTCCAGTCTCCTCCCAATGCTTCTAAATCCTGAAATTCCTAAGTTCGTCATGGAATTATGTGGACTGCTTTTTCATGTCTTTCATCAAGGTAATAATGATACCGGAGTGGAATCAGGTTCCATTGTGGATTTTAAACTATCAAATGAAGCCATTGCCACAACAGAGTACAGGGCCAGCAGAGTTTCACCCTGCATTAATGACATGCTGGTTGCATATGCAGCCATGACAGGTAATTTTACATCTGATATACAAAATAACAGATTCTGAGTATTTGTAAACAGGTGTTGTAACAGTTCTGGAACAGAAAAGATAAAGCTCTTTTTGTTTATAGATTACACGGCATGGATGAACAGCTTTGTGGGTTCATACATGATTCACAACATCACTCAAGTGTTTTCCTCACGTGATGCAGCCCAAGAACACATGTATGACTTGTTTGTGAAAGTACAGTATTTCTACATACATCAACTGGTTTCTTTTTCTAACAAAATAAATATGATGTTTAACTTCTCCTATGTTCACAATGACTAAAGGAACCGTAACACTGTTGCGCACATCTGAGGCACTTTTAAAAAGGGCAGTTTGGAAAACCCCAATCTGACACAAATTATTTATTCCCTTTACTGATCATGCTTCAATTTGTGAACCCGCAGGCCAACGCAAAGCTGGTGGAGAAAACCATGCAACTCTCAGATGATAAAGGGAAGCAACGTTTTAAAAGCATTATGACAATAGAATCCACACTTAGGAAACTTATTTACCTGGGACGTAAAACTCATACTGGCATCAAAGAATGAGTTGCATTCTTCACCGGGCTTCATTGGTGGTGAAAGGCGTGACTCTAGCATGTTCAGGTGACTTTAGCATGTTCAAGTGTTGACACAGTAACAGTGTGTTCCCCAGTCTGTCCTATCTTATTCCATCACTCAGGGAAAGTTTTTTCATAAATTTGTGTTAACTTCTATTACTTACACTATCATTGAACCATAATATAAACACATATATCAATCAACATGTGTCCTGTTGGTGAATTGATTCTTTTTAATATATATTTTAACTATGTTGCTGTTAATAGTCATACCATCCAAAGGGACATACAGGCAATATGAGAACATTTTTAACCTTTGACCTTACAATCAAACATGTTTTACTTACGGGGGAGTAGAGGAGATAATGAGTATTGTGTCCAGAACATCAGGGTTAACAAGCGTACTCTCATGACAACTGGGTTCTTTAATGATCAAAGATTCCAAGTCCCCTTTTTAACCTCCCACCTGAAAGCATATTCAGGGCAATGTCCCATTCGCTGGCCTGGGGCATTGGGGTTGGTCTTTATTAGTCTAACAGCCTCTTGGGTGGCCGTCTACAGCCGAACCTGCTTAGCCTCGCTGGCCAGCCAGCCGTGGGATGCAGTGGGGACAACAGATGTAGACTTTAATGTGTAACACGTTCTTGTATTCAGTGTCATTTGTGATTTTTGATTTAGAATTAAATATTTTTAAAGCAGCTTAATGTTATAATAATTAAATGTTGTGTTGATACATTTTAACGTACTTATTTCACACAAAGCTTCTCTCCAGTAAAACTAAGAGTTTTACTGTAAGCGATGACATGAGGAAGGTTTAGGTACCTGCCCAGTGTTAAATAATAAAAATGTGCTGTGGATTATACTTCTAAAAATAGAAGTGAATTATACTTCCTTGCAAAATGTTTTATTTTTTTTTACTCCCCCACCATCATCAAAACACCAAATAAGGGACTATCTTCAGGACGAATGGTGTCTCATCCCTCTAGTAGAGTTTCAGAGATGTGTAGAATCTATGACCAGGAGCTATGAATCTGTTCTGGCAACTCGTGGTGGCTCAACACCTTACTGAGACACTTTTTTTCCTTTAATTTTGTCACTGGTCAGGCAAGACAATTTGGTGATCATGTTAGTTCACAATTTTTGGAAGTATATTTGTAGTGTGAAGGCAGTACATATAGATGATATATAAAGTGGATATTTTGGTAAGTGTCCCACATATTTAAACAAAGGGAGCCACGAGGCATCAGTTGGGCTGATGTAATGATAATGCATTTTGGTCAAAAGGTTTGCAGAGCTGGTTAAGAGAAAATTGCATCTGTGCTTTCTGAGCAGAAAATAACACAATCAATCCCAGCCTCTCCAGGTTTACACCCAGTACACACCGATCAGCCATAACATTGTGACCTCCTGTCTAATATTGTGTAGGTCCCCCCTTTGCCGCCAAAACAACCCTGACCAATAGAGGCATGGACTCCACTAGACCTCTGAAGGTGTGCTGTGGTATCTGGCAGCAAGACGTTAGCAGCAGATCTTCTATGTCCTGTAAGTTGCGAGGTGGGGCCTTAATGGATCAGACTTGTTTTTCCAGCACATCCCACAGATGCTCGAGTGGATTGAGATCTGGGGAATTTGGAGGCCAAGTCAACACCTTGAACTCGTTGTTGTGTTCCTCAAACCACTCCTGAACTATTTTCACTCTGTGGCAGGGTGCATTATCCTGCTGAAAGAGGCCAATGCCATCAGGGAATACCGTTGCCATGAAAGGGTGCACATGGTCTGCAACAATGCTTAGGTAGGTGGTTCGTGTCAAACATCCACATGAATGGCAGGACCCAAGGTTTCCCAGCAGAACATTGCCCAAAAGCATCACACTTCCTCCGCCGGCTTGCCTTCTTCCCATAGGGCATCCTTGTGCCATTTTTTCACCTTCTTCCATTGCTCCGTGGTCTAGTTCTGATGCTCACATGCCCATTGTAGGCACATTTGGGCAGTGGACAGGGGTCAACATGGGCACCCCGACTGGTCTGTGGCTACTCAGCCCCATACGCAACAAACTGCAATGCACTGTGTGTTCTGACTCCTTTCTATCAGTACCTGCATTAACTTTTTTCAGAAATTTGACCTACAGTAACTCGTCTGTTGGATCGGACCACACGGGCCGCCTTCGTTCCCCACGTGCATCAATGAGTCTTGGCCACCCATGACACTGTCGCCGATGAGATCCTTACGCTTGCCCACTTTTCCTGCTTCTAACACATCAACTTTAAGGACAATGTTCATTTGCTGCCTAACAAATCCCACCCACTGACAGGTGCCATGATAACAAGATTATCAGTGTTTTTCACTTCACCTGTCAGTGGTCATTATGTTTTGGCTGATCAGTGTAGCTTACAATTTTCCTGTAGGCATGTATGCAGTTTAACCCATCCCTAATTTCACGATGGGGACTTCTGACAATTCTTCTGTACACAAATGTCTTTGTGGTTTACCGGTACTTTCCGTGGACAAGCCTCTCTGACAATGTATCAAAACAAAACTCATGATGAAGCTTTCAGTTTCCAAACTGTCTGGCGACCGACAGAGTTTAGTGACACAGTTCATGCCAGTATATGAACATTTATGAGACTGTATAGCGTAGTCACTCCTAGGTGTTGTTGAATCTTTTGTCTTAAAACCACTTTGAGTTCGGTCTACTACCAGATGGATAGTTATAATATAACAAAGGATCAACGAGCCCTGCTGCTTTGTGACTTAGAGAGAGGGGGGGTGAAACATGACATCAGACGATTGGAAACAGTCTTTAAAAAATGCAGGTTTCATGTCACTCGCGTTAATGTCAGCACTAAAACGGTAAGTTTGATTTTAGCATTATTTAAAACGGTCTATTTATCCATAAATTGAGTCAGAGTCTATTTTTTCTAGTTGCATGAAAATATGAGTGTTACGTAGGCAATGATAGGGCACAGGACAACTATGTGCTAATTGTTTTGCTGAATTGTACTCTGTGCCCCCTCTTCAAATTTACCTTGTACGTTGTACAGCTCTAGCATTTTGGGCCCCTAAGCGACCACTTATGCCTGGAGCCGGCCCTGTGTACAGTAGTTTGTTGTTAGCCTGTAAATGTTTTATCAGAAATTATTTTACAAAAATATATATTTATAGTTTTCTTCAAATTTTACTTATTTGATTGGAAACAAGCCTCTGCTCCTCTCAGTGATGGCTGCATTTGGTTTAAAACAAGTGGTCCACAGTCAAGACTAGGTTAAAAAAAAATTGCTCTTGAGACTGCATGGAAATAAACCATAATGATTAAATATTTATTGACAGATCAACAGTGAGCGGCCTTGTTTTTTATCCAGGCTGTATTACCAACATACAGGTACATTATACAAGCCAGGTCCCATTTTGGAAAGAATGTGCAATCCCCCTAAGAAGGAAGGCTGTGTTCACACCACTAAACCTGAGACAATGCTGAGGACTCACTTTCTGTTTCATATTGATTAAACCCTAAACTAATTACAATGGTTGCCAAACTGGTTTCATTGTGAAATTGTCCATTTAAGGAAACTGACATTGTCCAATATATCCCTTATACAGTTGTGCTCAAAAGTTTGCATACCCTTGGAGAATTGGTAATATATGTACCATTTGTAAGTGAGTGAGCAGGCAAAACACGTGTTTTATTTCTTACAGAATTCACATAGGTCATAACACAATGGCACAATCATAAAATAAAAACATGGCAAAGAAGAAAAGAAATGAACTGACCCCTGTTCAAAAGTCTGCATACCCTTAGTTCTTAATACTGTGTATTGCCCCCTGTACCATCAATGACAGCGTGCAGTCTTTTGTAATAGTTGTCTATAAGGCCCCGAATTCTTGCAGGTGGTATAGCTGCCCATTTGTCTTGGCAAAATGCCTCCAGGTCATCCAAAGTCTGATCATCTTGCATGAACCACACGTTTGAGATCTCCTCAGAGTGGCTCGATTATATTAAGGTCAGGAGACTGTGATGGCCACTCCAGAACCTTCACCTTTTTCTGCTGTAACCACTGGAGGGCTGTGTGCTTAGGGTCAATGTCATGCTGGAAAGTCCAAGAGCGTCCCATGCTCAGCTTTCGTGCAGAAGAATGCTCAGCGCATCCACGTGAGAGCTAACAAACTCATTGACTATTTATACACAGCCACTAACTGCAATTTAAAAAGCCACAAATGTGTGAAATTCAACTTTAATTGCCATTTTCACCTGTGTGTGTCACCTTGTGTGTCTGTAACGAGGCCAAACATTCAAGGGTATGTACACTTTTGATCAGGGCCATTTGGGTGATTTCTGTTATCATTATGATTTAAAAAGGAGCCAAACAGCTATGTGATAATAAATGGCTTCATATATTCACTATTCTTAAATAAAAGAGGTTTTTTGCATAATCAGTCTTTTTTTTTTTTTTTTTATCAATGCCAAAATGTCACAATTTCTGCCAAGGTATGAAAACTTATGAGCACAACTGTAATTTTATATCTGGCAAGTCAGTATAACTTAAACAATCCATGTACCTCAACAGGCAACTCTAAGTTTACACACCAATGATCATTGAATCATTCTACGTGTTTCTTCTAATTCTTTTCAGAACGTGATGACTGATCTGAAGACATTTCAAAATAAACTGTCATCTGGCGTTAGTGGTCTCGCGGTGGTGATTGTGGCCCACGGCAGACTTGGACACATCACGGTGTCAGATGGGGAGTTAAAACTGGAGGAAATCTTCCAGCTTTTCAGTAACCGCGCTTGTCCCGCACTCCAACAGAAACCCAAGCTTTTTGTTGTGCAATCCTGTAGGGGAGGTATGCAACATAGGCCAATGCTTAAGGTTGATTTTGTCACATGTTCAACATTTTTTTCAAACACATTGATCAAACAAACAGCATAGACCGGAAAAGGTTTGTGAACTTCTGGCATAATAACTTATTTCAAAGTGAAAAATTGTCCAGTAAATTATTTCTAAGTGGAATGTCAGGTGTTCCAGGCAAAGACATGACAGTCAGGTGTAGGTTAGAGGTGCCCTGAGATTTTAAATATATTTATTTGGCCTATATCTAGGCAGAGTTGCAAATAAAAAGCACTCTCTCAGACTGGCCAATAAAAAGAAAAAATGAAGATGGGCAAAAGAACTCAGACACTGGACAGAGGAAGACGGGGGGAAAAAAGTGTTATGGACAGATTAATCAAAGTTTGAGGTGTTTGGATCACAAAGAAGAACATTTGTGAGACGCAGAACAAATGATAAGATGCTAGAGGAGTGCTTGACGCCATCTGTCAAGAGGGGTGGAGGCAATGTGATGGCCTGGGGGTGCCTTGGTGGTGGTAAAGTGGGAGATTTGTACAGGGTAAAAGGGGTAATTAAGAAGGGAGGCTATCACTCCATTTTGCAACACCATGTGATACACTGTGGTCGATGCTTGATTGGAGCCAATTTCCTCCTACAACAGGACAATGACCCAAAGCACAACTCCAAACTATACAAGAACTATTTAGGGAAGAAGCAGTCAGCTGGTATTCTATCTGTAATGGAGTGGCCAGCACAGTCACCAGATCTCAACCCTATTGAGCTGTTGTGGGAGCAGCTTTACCCTATGGTACGTTAGAAGTGCCCATCAAGCCAATCCAATTTGTGGGAGGTGTTTCAGGAAGCATGGGTTGAAATCTCTCAGATTACTTAAACAAATTGACAACTAGAATGTCAAAGGTCTGCAAGGCTGTAATTGCTGCAAATGGAGGATTCTTTGATTAAAGCAAAGTTTGAAGGGCTTTAAATCAAAAATAATTATTTCTAACCATGTCAATGACTATATTTCCTATTCATTTTGTGAACTTCCCTGTTCAAACTCATTTAATGTACTTTTTCATGGAAAACCAGGAACATTTCTAAAGTGACCCCAAAGTTTTAAATGGCTGTATATGTATCTCAACTGCATGCATATATGCCTTTCTTTTCAGTGTTTGAGCACGCTCAACACCCTAGCATAGATGGAGGTGGACAGGGTCAACCTGGGAGGACCACTCTCCTTCCCACTGAGTCTGATGTCATGGTGGTATATGCCGTACATCCAGGTATACATTTCTATCTATAGCAAGGCGCAGTTGGTAGATCACGCACACCTACTGTGTGTACAGTTTGCCCTCTCCTTTTGGGCATTCATTTTGCTTTTGAAATCACATTTACTTCATCATACACAGGCATGCTAGCTGTTAGACACGCGGACTCTGGATGCCCACTCTTTGAGGAGATGGAGAAGGTGTTTGAGGACTTGGGAACGTCCCACCATATGTATGAGCTCTTCACTGAGGTCAGGAATCTGCTCCATCGAAACAACTAAAATATTTATTCTTATTCTGGTGTACAGTGGTTATATTCTCTTCTCACTGTGATTTTTTTTGCTATTTCAGGTAAATGAAAGGCTAATGCTTAACGTAAGACGTGAAAGTTATGGAATCAGCTTTGACAAGAAGGCAACACATGAGGAGACCAGGAAAATCATGGAGTGTGACATAGGGCGCTCTCTCCATATTGAGAGTTCTCTTACCAAAAAGTGGTACCTTACAGAGAAAGAGTCATTTTTTAAAATTATATATGAATATATAATCGAATGGTTAATAAAATCTCTTAAATGTATGGTACATGAACTATTGCGTTTTTTTTTTTGCTGCTGACAGGTACAAGAATTTTAATTCATACTGCATAATTTCCTTTATTCAGTTCATATCACTATTTAATTATTATCCATGTTAATAAATTTGGTCCCCTTAAATTTAAAAAAACATTTAAACCAGTGTTTGACTTCGGCCGGAACGGTCCGGTACAATGTTCCGGTACTTCTAATTTTAGGCAAAATGAGCCATCTGGGATTTCTGGGATAGGCAACTTTATTGGAACCAGCCTAAATAACACATACATTTTGATGAACTCAAGCGCTGATTTAAACACTTCTGTTTTAGTCATAAGACAAAGTACTGTTATTTCTGTTCATATTAAAATGGTTTATTATGTCAATTTAGTATGTCTCAAGACAAATAACCTTTAGTGTTTTATATTTACATAATTCTTTCAGGAACTGTGCAAACAAGTGTTTGGTAGCTACCGCATGTGTGTATGTTGTTGTATAGCTATGTGCATTTTTCTAAGTATGTTGTTCTGTACATACATACATTATATATTTGTGTTTATATATACACACATTCAGTCTTATTGTTGGCATACTTTTTTTTAAATAAATGTAATTGCTGAGTTAATAATATGTGCATGCTAATGTGTTGTGTTTCTACATTATACACACGTTTAAGCATCTCTGCATTCTGTGTATGCACAGAATGCTCTCCATTACTGGGACAGTGAATTCAAATGTAACTCATTTTAAACTCAGTAAACTCAGGTTTACATAAACTGAATAATGTTAATGATAATGTTAATGGTTACTAGGTACAGTGCTTTTTTTTTTATTACAGGAAACTGATTTACAGGTGTGTATCCCAAGTAAAGGAGTTCAAGTATCTCGGGGTCGGGGTTCGCGAGTGAGGGGACAATGGTGCGGGAGATTGGCCGGAGAATCGGAGCAGCGAGTGCGGTATTGCATTCGCTTTACCGCACCGTTGTGACAAAAAGAGAGCTGAGCCGGAAGGCAAAGCTCTCGATATACCGGTCCATTTTCCTTCCTACCCTCACCTATGGTCATGAAGGCTGGGTCATGATCGAAAGAACAAGATCGCGAGTACAAGTGGCCAAAATGGGTTTTCTCAGAAGAGTGAATGGCTTCTCCCTTAGGGATAGGGTGAGAAGCTCAGCCATCCGTGCGGAACTCGGAGTAGAGCCGCTGCTCCTTTGCATCGAAAGGACGCCCCCAGGACGTCTCCCTAGGGAGGTGTTCCAGGCACGGCCAGCTGGGAGGAGACCTCGGGGTAGGCCCATGACTAGGTGGAGAGATTATATTCCGACACTGGCCTGGGAAAGCCTCGGGATCCTCCCAGTCAGAGCTGGCAAATGTGGCTCGGGAAAGGGAAGTTTGGGGTCCCCTGCTGGAGCTGCTACCCCCGCGACCCGATACCGGATAAGCGGATGAAGATGAGATGAGAGGAGATGATTTACAGGTCGGACATCGTAATTTGATCACTGTTGTCCTCAGGAAAATGCCAATGTGAGCTAATTGGCTTCTCAAAAACAGGTCCATTATTTGAACATTATTAGATGTTTCCTAAAGTCCTATTTACATAAACACGAGTTGCAGGGATGACGTACACTGATGTGCAAGGACTTCATCGCACCCCAACAAGCAGCACCTTGCCTTTTCCAAAATATGATTCAAAGAGAAAACTAGCATTTGTCCAACATTAGCTAATAATTTCTCTCCGCACTCCCCTTTGCCATGAAAAGAGAATCAAACCAAGCGTGCCTCAATGGCAACGTCATATCATAGTTTACATCTAGCTAAGTAGTTTTGTGGAGCAACGGGCCGCATTAAATTATGTAAAAAAGATTGAAACCAACAAAAACATACAATGTTAAAATTTGTATATTAATGAACTGTACCTAACACTTAAAACTAATGTACAAAATAGAAGAGACATCACACTCGATGCAACACACATTTGCAAACTAACAGACAAAATCTAAGCACATTGTGTTTTAGTTGTTTGTTTTATTTATTTTTGGACTATTTTGAGCTGGTTCTTAAACTTGAAATTAGTCTATATGCAAAGACAAACATTAATCACTGTTCAGATTTTGTTAAATAGCTATTACAAATCACTAGCAAAAAAATCTAAGGGGGCCATTTGAGCATGTTTTGAATGGCCAAAATCTTTAAGTAACATCAAACCAACTATAGAGTAGATTTTTCAGGGTATTTGGATTATAGCTAAATATGATAGTGAATGTTGTTAAATAATTTAGCTAGTGTGCTTAACATAAACAATATTACATTGACATTGATAAGTTTGAAAATGTCAAAAACTGATTTGCTTTCATGTTTCAGTAGTGATTCAGTAGTAGTAAATGTTTCAAGTGTTGCAACTCGGGAACTAGAGTGTCCACTTCCAGGTTGGAAAGACACATTCATTCATAATAACACTAACGGCATGTGAGAATATGGATAACAATTGACACATATAGAAACTGAAGTGAAAGTGAAAGTGAAAGGAAAAGCTGTGAGCGGTCAAAGCAGTGACAGAAGTTACCATTAGGAAAGTGGAAGAAGAGGAAGGTTTAGGTGTCTGCCCAGTGTTAAATCATATCTTTAAAGGTTGTTTAAAACGAGAACAAACAATGAGCTGTGGCCCATCAATTCAATTCCGTTATTTTTTTATGTAGCATGTTAAAAAACAAAACAACTTTGTTTAGGTCATAAACAACACTCATTTTAGCATATTTTCGTCACACTCATTTTAGCACTTTTCAGATCGTGTAGATAAGATCTACAAAAATCTAATATTAACTTACATGCTGGAACAAATAAGTATTACAAATGGATATGTATTTAATGAACAATGTTATGCAACAACCAATTGCCCCCATTTAAAAACTGCTTTTTTGTCCAACTACAATAAGGTAATAACTAATGTACAATAACTAACGTAAATAACTGAAATCTCAATCAGATTATATACACACTGATGGACCTCTGATAGTTGATCAGAGAAAACCGAGTAGGCTGGTAGTCAGTCAAATGATTGCATCTACCCTGAGCAGAGACACCCACCATATTATCTTTGACAATGTAACAATGCCAATACAGCACACGTGGATCTGAGATAATGCATTTACATTTCAGTCACTAGGCAGACGTCGTTAAACAGTGTGACTTCAAGTTGTCAGTTAAGGGGTGTTTTGGACCGGGAAGGGAGACCCAGTTCGCAGCCTAGACGGCCCAATCAAACAAACTAAACACTTCAGTTAGATAGTAACTGAACCCACGAGGAATACTGGCTCGCCGTTCAGAGATAAGAGAGCCTTAAGAGAATGAAGTCTTTCCAAACACTTATTTGTGGTGTGTGGGGCCAGAAGAAGCAAATCAAAAGACCCTCTGTGTTTTGAATACCTCTATAACAGGATGAACACGCTGCCTACGAGCGCCTCCTTCGCTAGTAAAGGTAAGTCTCACCTCATCGGACAACGTTGTTGTTGTAATGTCTATGAAAGGTTTGTTAGATTGGACTGTTAAATATCTTACACATATGAAAAAAGAAGTTCAACAAACGTAAGCACTGACTGTGAGTCGGGATACATGAGAGTCTGCTAAATTTATAAAATGTAACTTAAAAATACATGTTTGACTTTGGTTATGAGTCTATAAGAAAAGAGGTTGTCCGGGTTGTCATGAAGGGGTTCCTCGGCAAAGTTTGAAAGATTTATTAAGAATACTGAGAATTCAAGAATAAATCCCCAACTTTTGTCAATAAATGAAGACGGACAGTAAACAATAAATACAGTAATATCTGAAAATTACAGTAAACTACACTACGCCACAATAGAACTGTATTGTAGCACAAAATACAACAATACTAAACACTACAGTCATTACTACACATATGCAGTAATATATGTAAATGATTAGATTATATTTATATACCTGCCAGGGGAGTGTACTTTTATAGGTTAACATTTGTTTTCTTGACTGAATTCTTTATTGACCACTTGAAAGACATACATTTAAAATCCCCTTTGCATTAACAGCTTTTCTCCTGTTGCAGTTCTGAGGAAACCTGTCTCCAGTGAACTAAAGAAAAAGGAGGACGAGAAGGGGGTGAGGGACACGTACAAGGAAGAGATGGAGAGAATGAGACAGAGACATGTGGAGGAGCTGAGGAGAGTGAGGGAGAGGAGGAGAGAGAGGGAGGAGGAGGTGAGGCGAGAAATGGAAGAGGTAGTGAGGGGAGAAAGGGAAGAGAATGACAGGAGGGAGACGAAAAGGAGGGTTCAGGAGCAGGTGAGAGAGATGGAGATCGAGATGAGGGAGGGAGAGAGAAGGGAGGTACTTCTAAAGACTCTGGACAAGAAGGAGAGAGAGATAAAGGAGGAGAGAGAGAAAACAAAAGCTCTCCAAAAGGAACTGATCTCCCTCACCAGGAATGTAGGAGAACACCAAGAGGAGGAGACAGATTTGGAGAGAGATAAAGGAGTAAACCAACTGTTGGCCCTTACCCAGACCATTAAAGCACTGAAACTGAGGGAGGAGGAGAAAGACAAAAAGATGGAAGAGGAACGAGGTGAAAGACAAACGCAACTGTTGGCCCTCACCAGGATGAAGAAAGAACAGGTTGTGAAGGAGGAGATCATGAGGAGCGAGATCATGGAAGAGACAAAAAAAAGAGCGGCTCTCCAGAAGGAACTAATGACCCTCACCCAGACCGTAGAAGAACAGAAAGAGAGGGAGGAGAACAAGGACAGAGAGTTACAGGAGGAGAGAGAGAAAAGTGAAGCTCTCAAAAACGAGGTGTTGTCCCTCAACCGGAAGATGGAAGAAGAGAGAGTGGGGAAGGAGTGGATGGAGAGAAGGATAAGGAAGGAAAGGCAGAAGAGAGACGCGCAAGTGATGATCCACGTACGGAAAATTAAAAAGCTGGAGGAGAGAGAGGAGCTACTGATCCCCATGCTGAGGAAGATGGCAGAAAGGGAGCTGATGATCTGGAGGGACATGAAGGAAATCCAGATGGACATATGCAGGTCATTCAAATTAAATACATAATGTACACAGTGTGGCCTGAAAACGTTGAACGTAGCCTCTCGCGTTTTGTTAGCGCATTGACTGGTATCCTATGGCAACAACTAACATGCTAACGCTAGACTTAGCTTCCAAGATGTGGCCCTATCCTGCCTTGGAGGTGTATACAGGACTATAGTATTAGAATTCCTTTTTAATTTTACTGAAGACTAACTTGGTTGCGGTTTATTGATATTGTCCTCTGCAGATGGTGAAGGAAACCTTATGTGCTCCACACGAGGAAGAAAATCAGTGGAAATGGGTGAGAAATGATCATTGTTGAAGCCACTTTGAAGAAGTGTGTTAACTAGGCGAAGACAATTGAACGGATCTGGGTAGACGCACGGCTGGGATAAGCATCTAGCTCTGCGAACTGAGCCGTGCGGAAATTACACGTCACATTTGATGCCTGGTTCTGTCTATGGAACATGTTGATTTAATCACAAGTTGTTGTGTATTTGTATTTCAGAAAGCACCATTTGATTGACTTCCACAGAGAACAACCACTGTCAATGAGAGGAATATTCAAATGTGTCTTTCCCTGTTGGTTGTTTGTACAATGCTAAATGTTCTCCTCAAAAACACTTTGTGTTGCATTATGTATTATTTCCCTTAATAAATCAAACTGAGAGTGGCAATTAAGACTGATTGAACAACACATTATTTCTACCATTTCTACCATCTTGTTCTTTCTCCATTAATTTCGATGGCAGAATGCAGGTGTTGAACATTCTAAAGACCCCCCTAAGATAAGGGACTTATAGTAATGCACGTTTTATATTAGATGACATTACATTTTTCAAATGTTACCACTAGAGAGCAGTTTTAAATCAATGAATGGCAACAGGGTTTGAGGTTTGTTTGAAAGAAGCTGTTACTAAAAAAGGTATGCTTGCCGCAGAACTCCTGCAGGTATTGACCATTGTTTCTTTAAACCTCTTGTTTTAGTTAAAAAAAAAAAAGTGTCACTGTAAAACAGAACAAATTGATGTGACTATAGCTTATTCAAATAATGCATTGAACAAATCAACTTTCTTCCAAAATAAGACATTATCTTTTAAGTCATTATTGTTTGCAGATCACCGATCCATCAAAATGTACCAATGACACAAGCAGTTTTGATACTCTCGAACATGATTAATGTCTACACATCATGAAAGACACTTTATCAACAAGAAGGACATGTTGATATATGAGAAAGGACATGTACAAGGCCTGCTCATTTGTGTTACAGACATCAGAGAGTCTGTTCTGATTGATTTCTAAATATTGATTAATAGCTGCTGATCAGGTCAGAGTGTTATACAGACTTTATACTGTGATTACGTCTAACCCAAATACTGAAGACAATTAACTATGACACTTGATGGGAAATGAAAACATGCATACTAGTAATTAAAGGGAGCTCAGTTGATCAGGGGTGTGTATACAGATTATTGTTAATTTAAGAAACACGAGCAAACAATGAAATGCGTAAAGACCCATCTGAATTCTATCGATCTTCAAATCTGTTTGACAAAATGCCCCCTCTTTAATTTGTTCTGACTGTTGTTGTTGTTTAGTTTTTTTTCCAAAATGCTCCCTCCCCTGTTTGGTCTGACTGGTTTGTTTGTCAAAGCTTTTTACAGGGAAAGGTTTGTTTGCCAGAATGAAATCACCCTTGGGATTTAATCATGTTCAGTATAGGCTGTGCTTGATTGGGTTTTACCGCTTGCAATGGAATAACAAAGTTTCAAAGAAGGCAAATCCTGCCCTGTAGACAATCCAGATAAAACAACACATTTCAGCTAGTATTTGAAGCAATGAAGACTATCAGCCCGCCGTTTGGGAGATAAGAGATTCCCTCAGGGGTTGAAGACCAACCAACCATGAGGAAGTGATGTGTGGGGTTAGAAGTAGCACGCTAAGATAACCTCAGTGTCTGGAGTTTCTGGTCCATAACCAACATGCTGTCTACTCACGCCTCCATCGCCACTAAAGGTGAGTTCAACATCTAATGTAAAAATATGTACGAATGTTTGACTGTCTAGATTCTGGTGGGAGATGGGCACTTAATCTGGATGTTTGTTAGACAAGGAAGAGTTGCAATATTAACATTATGACCAGTCAGGCACTCACAGATTTACAGTGAATATATTCCTAATCCAGCCTAATCATTCTTAAGTAAGCCCATAATCTGAATAACATTAAATGTATATATCAGTTTAAGCCTTATTTCCAAAAGGGACAGGTACATACCCTCAACAAGTACATTGGGGGTGGAAAAAAAACACAGAAAACATACAAACTTTCATAAATGTTTTAGTTCATATTAGGTATAACTGTTTCCCATTCGGACATTTATATGTACATATGTACAAAGCAGTTTTCTTCACTCAAGATAAATGTTAGGCGTAATGAGATTGGATATTATACTCATGCTAAATGTTAGGGGTATTGAGATAGGATGTTATACTCATGCTAAATGTTAGGCGTATTGAAATAGGATGTTATAATCATGCTAAATGTTAGGCGTATTGAAATAGGATGTTATACTCATGCTAAATGTTAGGCGTATTGAAATAGGATGTTATACTCATGCTAAATGTTAGGCGTATTGAAATAGGATGTTATACTCATGCTAAATGTTAGGCATATTCCCATAGGATGTTATACTCATGCTAAATGTTAGGCGTATTCCCATAGAATGTTATACTCATGCTAAATGTTAGGCATATTCCCATAGGATGTTATACTCATGCTAAATGTTATGCGTATTCCCATAGGATGTTATACTCATGCTAAATGTTAGGCGTATTCCCATAGGATGTTATACTTATGCCAAATGTTAGGCTTATTCCCATAGGATGTTATACTCATGCCAAATGTTAGGCGTATTCCCATAGGATGTTATACTCATGCCAAATGTTATGCGTATTCCCATAGGATGTTATACTCATGCTAAATGTTAGGCGTATTCCCATAGGATGTTATACTCATGCTAAATGTTAGGCGTATTCCCATAGGATGTTATACTTATGCCAAATGTTAGGCGTATTCCCATAGGATGTTATACTCATGCCAAATGTTATGCGTATTCCCATAGGATGTTATACTCATGCTAAATGTTAGGCGTATTCCCATAGGATGTTATACTCATGCTAAATGTTAGGCGTATTCCCATAGGTTGTTATACTCATGTTAAATGTTAGGCATATTCCCATTGGATGTTATACTCAAACTTCTGCATTCATTGCCTACAATGATAATTCACACGGACTGAAATACATTGATTTCAGTCCGTGTGAATTATATTTTTCCAAATTAATATTCTAATGCAGGTGCATAATCTCAAGCAGTAGAACATCAGAGGATGGAGAGTCTCTGGCTGAGTCAGGGACTAAAGATGTTTTAAAAATGACCTGGCATGGACGCCGCAGCAATAACCCCCATTTCTGCTCTCTGCTCCAGTTCAGATGGAGCCCACCTCCCATGGAGTAGACACACATGAGGAGGATGAGGAGGACGTGAAGGGGAGGTACGAGAGAGAGATGAGGAGACTGAGACGGGGACAGACGGAGGAGCTGAGACAAGCGAGGGAGAAAGAGGAGGCGGTGAGGAGAGAAATGGACGAGGCAGAGAGGAGAGAGTGGGAAGAGATTGACAGAAGGGAGACAGAGAGGAGCATCCGGGAGCAGGTGAGAGAGATGGAGATCGAGATGAGGGAGGGAGAGAAGAGGGAGTTGCTTCTAAAAACTCTGGACAAGAAGGAGAGAGAGATAAAGGAGGAGAGAGAGAAAACAAAAGCTCTCCAAAAGGAACTGATGAACCTCATCCAGACCATAGAAGAACAGAAGCAGAGAGAGGAGAAGAAGGAGAGAGAGTTGGAGCAAAGTCTGCAGACAGAGAGAGAGAAACAGCTTCTCGCCCTCACTCTGATCATGGAAGAACAGACCAGAAGAGAGAAGACTATCCAGAGAGAGATGGAGGAGAGCCTGCTGAAGGAGCGCAAGAAACAACTTCTGGCCCTCACCTTGATCATGGAAGAGCAGAACAGGCGGGAGGAGAAGAAGGAGAGAGAGATGGAGAGCCTGTTGAAGGAGAGAGAGAGGAGCGAAGAGGAGATCCGAAGACTGAGGAACGAGTGTGCCCGGACGGGCCCTTCAGGACATCGTGGCCAGACAGTGGCGAACGCCAGAACCGCAGGGAACGGCAACGTTCTAGTGACTCACGTAAGACCCATCGTGGGGTTCTCTCAGCGGATGGCAGGGGTGGCTCTGAACGTGGCGTTGGAGAACGTGAGACAGGCCCCTTGCTCCGTCCAGTGACCGGGCTTGTTTCCCATAGGCGTTTGACGCTGTGGTCATTCGCCAGACCCTGTGCTCCGGAGCGAAATTCAGACGAAGAAAGGTTTAGTCAGAATTGGGCCATGTTGTTAACGGCCTATATTTAGACACAGACGAGGGCTTTTGATAACCTGGCAAATGTTTACTGGGTTGAATGCAGCGGTTGGTGTCGTCACTCCATTGAACCCAGTGCCTGAAACACTCTAGTACCTCCAGTACCTCCCTCTCATTCTTTCGCCTTCTCAAATACTTTCTTCCTACAGACATCGCTCTTTCACTGTCTCCGTCTCATCTCCCACGCCCTCCCTCTCACACCATCTCGCTTTCTTGAAAAAACCCCCGAAGACTCTCTGTCATTATCTCTCCCTCAAATAGCCTCTGGTCTCGCTCTCTCCATCTCGCTTTCTTCCCCTCTCACTCCATCCATTGACTGGTGTATTTTATGTTGATTAAATAACTTGATTAAATCAGTGTTCCTAAATCCTAATCTGGGATAATCCGGTCAAGAGCCTTTGATCGACTGATAGCTGACATGTTTAGGCAAGATTGGGCCATTTTTAGGTCAGTGCGTTAAATATGCTTTTAATTTTTTTTCTTCATAATTTATGTATTATTCAGGCTTTATCATGAATTGTATTTGTCCACTGACCTCACTGAAAATAATGTAGAAATATGTCTAAAATGTCTTTGATGTAAAGCCATTAAATATGTCTTGAATGTAAAGCCTTGTACTTCATAACACCTACAAACAGTTTTCTAGGGACCTTTATATGTAGGCCTGCTCAGTTCTGTAAGAAACGCGGTTAACAGGAACTGCGCGTTCAATAATAAAAATGGATCATTAAAGATTAAATCCAGAGTATAACAGGGTCATGTAAAAGTACAGTCACTCCAATCAAATCAGGATAAATGCAAAAATATATTTCAAAGGTAGCCAGAGACAAAAGGATAATTTTATCTTTCTAAAGGCTCCTATAACCCGTTTCCTGTTCTCGCACTCTGTCGCTCTCTCTTCCCCGCTAGCCCTGCCTATCTGCCTCTCTATCTCGCTCTCTCCACCTCTCTCTCACAGGAATTAGGACAGATGGGGCGAAGAGGAGGGGAGGACTTTAGTACTTTAATTCTCTGAGCATGTGACTGCGAACTGGCACATTTTGAAACAGTTACGTGAGGCTGGTCGGCCTTCAGAACCACGGTCAGCTCCCCTAGTCTCTCAGCGCCGTGGTCAGCCTGGGAATACAGCAGTTGGATTTACTAATTTATTTCTGCTGAATAAAATGATGTGCATGTGGTATAGGATATATTACAATACTCACAGTAATCTAATAATTTGAATTTTTTATATTTAAAAGGAAGTGCAGACTATCAATTTCTGATGGCCCTCCAACAAAAAAATAGACTAAGCTATTATTATTATAAGGTATTATGAAGTCTCTCTAAAGCGAAGACGTTACATCACTAAAGAAGATATTTCTCTATTGCCTCTTTTTAAGACTTGGGAAACCCTGCATGCCTGAGGCAAACTCTACTGTCCTCCACTTTCCCTCCTGTGGACTACTCTCTCCCTCTCTGGTAGGAGCGATCATGGGAACATGATTCTGTGATAGCGGCTATCATCAGCTGTTGGCGCACGAGGTCTCCTAACACAAAACACGGTAGTGCGCCGAAAGAGAGTGAGACTGAGAGGAAGAGAGAGAGGGGGGCGGAGGCACCGCCAAGCCTCTCATTCCGCTCGAGGAAGACGCCCAGCCCATCAAGCATCGCAGTTTGAGTGCCACACGGACAGGCTTAGCCGATAGTTTGGAGAAAATGGCAAAAAGAGATGGAAAGCAAATACAAATTATTAAAACAACAGCCACTGATTTGTTTTTTGTTTTTATATCCCTCCACTCAAATGAAGTAGCCAAAGGCTGTGGGATTTGGGATGAGGTCTGGTGAGCTATTTGTGTGTCTGTTTGACTTGACACAGTTTCAGCAAAAGTGATCTTCTAAACGTGGAAGGGACGAGGCATGCATAACGCGAGCCACCGCCTGGCGGAGAACGAGAGCGAGCGCGAGCGGCCGGCCGACACAAACCCGGATTTACCCGGCACTCGCGCGCTAACCGGCTGTGTCCTCTCCGTGCTCATCCTCTGGACGCTACTGGGAAACTTCACAGTGTGCGCTGCGGTGCTCCGTTACCGTCACCTGCGCGCCAAAGTCACCAACATCTTCATCGTGTCTCTGGCGTTGTCGGACCTCCTCGTTGCACTGCTTGTGATGCCATGGAAGGTAAGTTGCTCTCGTTCTGAATGATTGATAAATGATTGGTAATTGATGTATTGTTATAAAACATCTATGTCATGATTGCTTAGGAAGGATGTCAGTGTCTTAACTGTCATAGCCTCTCCGCCCACGGCGTTTTAAACCTTCAGCTGTCAGGTGTTATTTCATGGCATGTTGACAGTCAAACTCTCTCTTTGAAAGGCAGCAGCAGAAGTGGCCGGGTTCTGGCCGTTCGGAGCGTTCTGTGACACCTGGGTGGCGAGTGACATCATGTGTTCCACTGCGTCCATCTTAAATCTGTGCATGATCAGTGTTGACCGCTACTGGGCGATATCCAGCCCGTTTCGCTATGAGAGGAAAATGAACCGCAGCGTGGCGTTCGTCATGGTCGGAGTAACTTGGACGGTTTCCGTGGTGATATCCTTTGTGCCGGTTCAACTGCAGTGGCACAAGGCCGGGATTACTGGAATTACCGGAAGCGGCGACGATCTTACCGGGGATGTTACCAAATTTAACGGCAGCTGGGTAAATCAACTCCACATGTTGGAAGAGCTAAACAGCGGTACTGTGGAACACTGGAAATGCGACTCGAGCTTGAGCCGGACCTACGCCATCTCGTCCTCGTTAATCAGTTTCTACATCCCCGTGGCGATCATGATTGTAACATACACGCGCATATACCGCATCGCCCAGGTTCAGATCCGCAGGATATCCTCTCTGGAGCGAGCCGCCGAACATGCCCAGAACTGCCGCTCCGACCCGTACGTGGAAGTGGACGCGGATGGCCACGTGCACGCCCTCCACGTGCACCCTCCCCGCTCCAAACACCGGTGCTCCATCTTCCACCCGACCGCCAGCTCCCCAAAGAACTACCACCATTACCACCACCATTACCATCATCAAACCGATGTTCCTCAGCCACACCGCGTCCTGAGGTACTCCATCAGGAAAGAGACCAAAGTCCTGAAGACGCTCTCGGTCATCATGGGAGTTTTTGTCTTCTGCTGGTTTCCCTTCTTCATCCTTAACTGCACCGTACCGTTCTGCCAAGGTAGGCTGCTGCGCCGCCTTTAGGCTTCATAACTATCGTAAACACGTCGTGAAGCTTCGTAGCATGTTTGACAGTTTATCGTGACTGAATTTTCCCATCCTGCCCAGGAAGGCTTCTGTACCGCCATAATGCTTCATGACAATGTTCGTTAACATGTCATAAGGCTTTGTAGGATGCTTCATAATATTCGTTAACATGTTGTAAAGCTTTGTAGCACATTTTATAAGTTGTCATGACTGTTGTCTCGTTCTGCCCAGGAAGGCTTCTGTTCCGCCATAATGCTTCATAATAATGTTCGTTAACATGTCAGAAAGGTTTGTAGGATGCTTCAAATAACGGGGCTGTCCTCTTCTCCCGAGGAAGGCTTGCGTATCGCCAGAACATTTCATAGCAATACCTTAAGCATGTTGTGGACTTGTAGAGTCTGGTCTAGTTTAGTTGATGAAGCATGGCCAGGGTTGGGGGTTTGATTCCCGTGGGTGCCCAGGGAGAACATGAATGCTCTGGATTAGAGCATCTGTGAAATTACATAAATGTAAAGCTTGAAAACCTATTACAACTTGATATAACGCCACACTCAGCTTCTACCAGAGCAGGCTATTGCTCAACCATACTGCTTCATAATAATGTTGTAAACATGTTTAAAGGTTCATAGCACATAACTGGTCCTAACTGTACCATTCCCTCCTGCCCAGGTAAGTTACTGAACTGCCACAATGCTTCATAATTATTTTGTTAGGGCGTTGTGAAGGTTTGTAGTATGTGTCATAGTTTGACATAACTTTGCGGTCTTTTTTTGCCAATGTAGGCTACTATTAATCTTGAACATTAGTACAAAATATTTATTATGAATTACAATTCCTAAAGAACGCAATATAATTGCCTTTAATAGTATTTACAATGTTTTGGAGAAACAGTGTTTTAGCAACACTTACCTACAGTTTTACATTGCTGTCCTAGTTTAGTTTTTTATTGAAGACCCAGAACACTACAATTATTTCTGGAAATGATCATACAGCATTTGTACCACCCCCCCCCCCCCCTCATCCCAGCCTAACTATCCCTGCCTAACTCAGATTAATATGTTCCAATTCATCTACAGTCTTTCATCAGTGTTCCCTCTCATCCCCCCGCGTCCTCGCTCATCCCCCCGCGTCCTCGCTCATCCCCCCGCGTCCTCGCTCATCCCCCCGCGTCCTCGCTCATCCCCGTCTGACTCCCATCCTTGTGTTGTAACCATCATCCTGATTCACTTACGGTACAGCCCCTCCAATTCTTTAAACACCAGGAACAGATTATCCAATGACTGTATAATATGGAAATATCATCATCATCATCATGATTTTTTACTGTTATTACACTAACAGCAACAAGAACAACTGTTACATTAACTGGGTCCTGTCTTCCTCCCTAGATCCAGGCAGACCAACAGTGTATCACTCCTTCCACAGTAAAAGCCCTTCATACTGCGTTAGTGAGACCACCTTTGACATCTTCGTCTGGTTTGGCTGGAGCAACTCCTCCTTGAACCCCATCATCTACGCCTTCAACGCCGAGTTCCGGGAGGCGTTCCTCCGCTTGCTGGGTTGCCGCGGAGATGTCGGCTGCTTTGGCGGCTGGACGACGAGCGCCACGCGAATCGAGACCGTCGTGCTGGCGAGCAACGAGGCCGCCGCCATCGGATCGGGGAAGAAAAACTCGCTGAACGCGACAGAGTTGGGCGTGGCTTACATTACAGGCTTTGGCGCCGGTAGGGGCGGTGTCACCTCCAGGGTTCTGCCCGACCCGGTCCGTGGTAGGATGTTGCCGTCCCCGGCCATAAACCGCAGGGAACTGGTAACGGCATGTCAAACCGAGGTCCGCGAGATTAGGCTCACCGTCTGTGGTGACCCCATAGATCCGGTAAGGGAGAACAGGGACGGCGGGGACGGCCTCTCGGCGACGGCGACGGATCGCAGGGGAACGGTGCTGACACCGGAGCCCCTCCATGACTGCCACGTGGAGAAACGTGACTCGAACACGACAGGAACTAAACCGCAGACTAAAATGATCCCCTCAAATACTTTCTGACCAGCCTGCCAGACGTACTGAAGCGTCGACGTCTCTAGTAATGTTAATGGCCAGGACAGGTTTCACCAAGACGTCCACAGGCCAGTTTGGTGCATGAAACAGTCGGGGGAATTGATTGATGCATGGGGGACATACTTCCTGAATGTCTTGTGTGTGTTTGCGGCTGGGTCGTGTCTTTGTTCTTTTGTTGTGTGTGTGTTTTGCCAACTCGACCACAGGTATGTAAAGGTATTGCAGATCAGATCTAACCTACAGTAGCTACGGTAACGAGGGAGGGAGGGCTACAGTGGTCAACACGGAAAACCACTACTCCCGTGAATTAGGCTGCTGTCAGGGGGGTATATTCCAACACACAAAACGTTTCGGTTTCCTAAGCACGTGGCGAGAGTTTCTCTCGGACACATTAAGGCAGGTTCCTCCGGGGTCTCATCCTGTGTGACCATGCGTTCCGCAACGAAAACCAGTAGATATTTTTAAACAGTGACATGGGTAAACACTGCTATGGGGGAATTATGTCTGAGCATTTCTCTCTCACCTTGGACTTTGTCGACTCGGTGTCTTTTGAAGTGTTTATTACTCACAAGCAGAGACACACAACCCTTGTTTTTTCATTACACTCTTTTCCTATCCATCTACTACAATGCTCACTCTCTCTCCCCCTCTCTCTCTCACCTCTCCATCTCCCTCTCACTGTCTGATCGCTCCCCCCCTCTCCCTCCCATCCCTCTCTCCCCATCCCTCTCTCTTTCACCTCTCCCTCTCTCCCTCCCATCCCTCTCTGACCTCTCCCCCTCTCTCTCTCACCTCTCTCTCCCCATCTCTCTCTCTCTCACCTCTCCCTCTCTCACTCCATCCCTCTCTCCCCATCCCTCTCTCTCTCACCTCTCCCTCTCACTCCATCCCTCTCTCCATCCCTCTCTTCCCCTCCCCCATCCCTCTCTCACCTCTCCCTCTTTCACTCCATCCCTCTCCCCCCTTCCCCATCCCTCTCTCCCCTCCCTCTCCCTCTCCCTCTCCATCCCCCTCTCTCTCTCCATCCCTCTCCCCCTCCCCCATCCCTCTTTCTCACCTCTCCCTCTCTCACTCCATCCCTCTCTCCCTATCCCTCTCTCCCCCTCCCACACCTCTCCCCATCTCTCTCTCCCCCTCTCTCCCTATCCCTCTCCCTTTCTCACTCCATCCCTCTCTCCCCATCCCTCTCTCTCTCCCCATCCTTCTCTCTCCCCCCCTCTCTCTCACCTCTCCCTCCATCCCTCTCCCCATCTCCCTCACTTCTCCCCATCCCTCTCCCTCTCTCTCCATCCCTCTCTCCACCCCCCCCCATCCCTCTTTGCCCCTTCTTCACATAAGCTAGAACACATTAATAATTTGCTAACAACTTCAAATTCCTGGTTAGGGAGTATTCCAACCTACCTCATGGTTGAATGGCACAGAGGACATACATTACAGGTCTAAACCAGCATTCAAATACTAGTTGACAATATTTTAAATACTTCATCTGAGCTCAAACGTGTATGAATGGCGCAGTTCCACATGGGTTCCCCCCTGCTGTACCCTTTGAAGAACCATTTTGGGTTAAATAGCCTTTTGACAGAGATCCACAACGAACCAAAAAGGGTTCTACCTTGAAGCAAAAAAATGTATTCTTCAAAAAGATTCCCCCACATGCAAAGCCAAATAAGCCTTTGGTTTATTTCCAGGGAGCACACCAGGCTAACTCAGTGGAGCCCAGCTAAATTATTGAAAACACTGTCAACTAGTATTTGAACACAACAGACCTGTACGTTGTCTGTGTCATCCAAGCATGAGGTGGGTTTGAGGAAACCCTAACCAGGAATATAAAGTGGCAAACTGGTTTACATTACCTAGATTACCTACATTACTAACATCATTTGAGCCTGGAGACAAGTTGGTCCGAAATAAAGTCTCCCTGATCCATCAACTACCCGACAATGTGAGTGAGTGTGTGTGTGTGTGCCTCAGACCAAATTCTCAACACAAAGGGAAAGAATGAGGAAGATAGAGAGAAAAATGGTGTGTTAGTTACATAACGTCTACATCCCTCTTGCACTCACCCTTCCTCCCACTCTCCATCCCTCCCCTCTTCCCCCCATTCTCCACTCCCACCCACCCACCCTACATCCCTCCCACCCACACATCCTACATCCCTCCCGCCCACTTCCTCCCACTCTCCATCCCTCCCCTCTTCCCCCCATTCTCCACTCCCACCCACCCACCCTACATCCCTCCCACCCACACATCCTACATCCCTCCCGCCCACTTCCTCCCACTCTCCATCCCTCCCCTCTTCCCCCCATTCTCCACTCCCACCCACCCACCCTACATCCCTCCCACCCACCCATCCTACATCCCTCCTGCCCACTTCCTCTCACTCTCCATCCCTACGTCCCTCTCTCCCTCCCACCCACCCACCCTACATCCCACCCACCCTCCATCCCACCCACCCTACATCCCACCCACTCTACGTCTCTCCCACCCACCCAGCCTACATCCCTCCCACCCACCCAATCTACATCCCTTCCACCCACCCTACATTGCACCCACCCTACATCCCTCCCACCCAACCTACATCCATCCCTCCCTCCCTCACACCCTACATTCCACCCTACATGCCTCCCACCCCGGTCTGTCACCCTGTCAGCATCTGTTTGAGGGGAGGCCGACAACCTCTTCTTTTTCTGGGACGCTTTTTGTGAATGACCACGGGCGAGTTCCCAAATGCCTTCTAATCCCTGCGTCAGTGCCCTTACTGAGCCCTACAAAGACCCACGGCCCAGTGGACTTTTAAAGAACAGGGAGTCATTTAGGAGTCCAGCTGAGTCATAGGAAACAAGGTCAGCGGATTTTACTGTAAACATGACAGAAAAGGTCTTTGGAGGGACCAGAGAGAGAGGGATTGGACGGAGAGAGAGAGGGACCAGGGAGAGATCAAGAGAGACTGGGGAGAGTGTGGGAGGGACTGAGGTTATGGTTAGATATTATTTTGGACTGGTAAACAGTAACATTTTGGGAAAGTCTTTAAAAAAAGAATCTGGCACTGAAATAGAACATGCGACCCTTAAAGCCGCTTAGCTTCCATTCCACCATCCACAGACACATTTAGAAAACCAGCATTACATTTAACCGGAATAACTCACCCTTGCCCCTAGTGGCTGGTCTTCATGTCATACAACGTTTATAGATGTATTTTACAAACTGGCCAAACGTCTAAGCTTGAAGTAAATTTGGTGTGAAGCCTCTTTAGATGATGGTAGGGGGGAGGGAGGTAAAACAACAGGAAGGGAAAAAGGGGGAGGGAGGTAAAACAACAGGAAGGGAAAGGAGGAGGGAGGTAAAACAACAGGAAGTGAAAGGGTGAGGGAGGTAAAACAACAGGAAGTGAAAGAGGGAGGGAGGTAAAACAACAGGAAGTGAGCAAGGGGGTATGGAGGCACACAAAAAAGGGGGGGTAGAAAAGGAGTGAGGGGTAGGGAGGCAGAACAACAGGAAGTTGGAGAGAGACAATGAAAGACAGATTCCACATGGGAGGATCTGCCCTTCCAAGGTGCTCTGTCTGGGTCAGAACCACAGGCTGGTTGATGCCCTGCTACATGGCTGTCCTGTTATTTATTCATTCAGCAAACCTCCAGGGCCTCAATAAAACATGCAGAAGCACAACAACCAACGGCTGCCCTTTCCTTCCATCACTGTCTCATATAGCTACACAGCGCTCTCTCAGTGTGTGTGTGTGTGCACGCGTGTGTGTGCGCACAACATTATATAATGGATAATAAACGCAAGAGGCATAGGATTATGCAAAATTAGAAGGCAAAAGGCTTATCTTGGCTTGAGACCCTTTCAGCATTTCATTTTTTTATAACCAACACAGAGACCTAAATGCTTTTTTGTTTTACAAATGGGATAGAATTTACCAGACTCTTAACTGCTTCAATGTATGTCATGGAAAGTTCCAGATTAAATGACTAGTTGTACATCTAGAGTACTGGTGGGTCAATCTATAGCGATGTGTTCAGATCAAATCTGAGATACGTTGACTGGCTGTTCTAAAAATAACACCCAGTAGTTATTTTGATGCGAGGTGCTTAGCAGATACATCCTTTGACAGCTGTCGCCGAACAAGCCCAACACCTCAGAGCTGACTTATACCCATAGCAGTCTATTAAATGTCTCTTACTGAATACCTTTGTCTTTTTGAAAGCATATTTTTCTTGAAAGTTAACGTTTAAAAAAAAAAAAGATTTAGATTTTTCAGAACCAGATGCAGAACACGTTTATTCGTGGTCTACATGTACAGTTTAGCCATTTAGCAGATTCACTTATCCAGAGACTAACTGTAATGAGCGCTGTGATATAATACATTTAAACCATGAGGTAGCCATTACAATTATCTATAAAGTTCCCAGTTTAGCCGTATTTTGCTGCATTCATTTGTCCCTTTTTAAAGTCTGTTTCTCTACAGACTTTTCAAATGTTTCTGTAATTGTAAGCCTGCGGACTGTTTCATATTGTACCCTTCATCGAAACTCTCCCCAATAATGAAAACAGGCTTTTCCCTTTGACATGGTTCACAGTTTTAGCCTCTTAAGACATTTGATTGAATCTAAACGTTTCATTTCAATTTCAAGAAAAATAACTGAAGTCAGATTTTACCTCCCTCCTATTGAATTACGAAACCTCAAATCTCTGGCTGGCCTAACAAATCTGCTTTCCAAGTCCCAGTCACAAAATCCTCTGGGTTTAAAACTCTTCCGCATCGTTAACCCAATGCCACAAAAGGCAAAAAAAAAAAACAAGATTATACGCACTGATGGGCCAGGAACACTGAGCTGGCTTGGCCTATGCAAATGATGACAGGGATTTCGCACTTTATTCGTGCACCCTGCACAGAACAGGGCTGCTTCAGTGAGTACACGGGAATGAAGGCTCGATGACAGATTGGTCTAATGTTACCGTGCTTTAAAGAGAAAGGGGTAGAGGTTGTAGGTGGACAGGAAGTGAGAGGTACTGGACTGATGTTCACAGGAGAGAGAGAGAGAGAGAGATGGGTAAAATATTTATCAACCTGAACTTTGGACTGCTAATGCGAGTGGACGTATATATATATATATATATATATATATATATATATATATATATATATATATATATATATATATATATATATATATATATGTACACACATATATACTGTGTATACTCTCTTCCTGTTTGTTTGTGTGCACATCGAGAGAGAGAGAATGCAGGTAGCCTTGCCACTCTATATAACAGTAAAGAAATGGAAAGCAGACTAGGGCTGAAATACATGTTTATTGACTGTTTCTCCCTGCTGAGATTTACACAAGAAGGAGGAAGTTTATTTCAAATATTCTTGAAAGAAAAAGAGTTCAAACACCATGGACGTTATATATTGACAGGATACGACACCGCGCAGATGTTCGTTAACTAAACTTCATCAAACCTGCTGGTGCCAAAGCAGCTGTCTAGATGTGTGTGTGTGTGTGTGTGTGCGCGCGCGCGTTTGTGTGTATAGTCCACTTTAAAACATTCGTACAAACAATGGGTCCATGGCGATAGTAGGGGAAGCCACTTCAATAGCGGAAGCCAATTTTCCTGCCATCTTTAGATGACGCGGTTCCACGTTTCGTCAGGGAATGCACGGCTCACATCCCTCAGAGGGGCTCACATGAAGCCACCCGCACTCAGAATGCAATGCTCGCACGACTTTCGGGATCAATCCATCCAATTTATTTATAAAGCCCTTTTCTTTTTCTTTTTTTTTTACATCAGCAGTTGTCACAAAGCGCTTCAATAAAACCCTTTTTAAAATACATTTGTCCATTTCCCAAACAATCCAGCAGCTCTTTTGAGATTGTCTCATCAGATAACCTGCCACTGGACCATCCTGAGCTAACATCACCAGACGGCAGTTACAACCTCCTATCGAAAGTTCCTCATCCGCCCAAAGACAAGGTTCTGTCGCCCTTAGATCTCACCAGCTACTCCAGCCGAGTTCTCTCCCCATCTGGGATTTAAAAGCACAGGATAAGTAGCGTAAGATGGATATAGAAGACAGTCAATCTAAAGGCTCTTAATCCCTCGGGGACCAAAATGAGTGCACATTCCAGGGGAAAGCCTTCCCTTGGGACGGCCTCAGCTCAAAGTGCTTTTTTGACCAGAGGAGGCAGCTTAATGGAACAAAGTGTGACTGGAACATCTATTTGCAGACATTTCAAGTTATTGTTATATGCCCAATTATTCCACAGGAAGATGACTTGCAAAAGCCTCATGAGCAGTTGTAACCATCAGGACCCAAAATCGAAGCTCGTCCTCCATTATGAATTGATATTACATTGGTATTTGCAGTATTCAGCCCTCGAGCCTCTACAAGGCGACTCCTGAAAGACTTAGCAGCTAATCGTGTAACAGCCAGCTGGCTTGACACTACCTGCCCGCGTTAAAACGGTGTGTTACTCCATCGCTCAAATGCAATGCCTGTATTGATTAAAGTTTTCTCCAGAGTACTTTTCCTATTTCTTTGGGACTGGCGACTCTTCTTTGACAATGTAAGGCTATAGGGGGGACGGAGGCTTTGCCGTGTTCCTAATCTCACCGATTTGGTCGGAGCAGGAAACACCGAAACATACAAGGGAAAAATCAATGGAGGCGGTACCGAAACTGCTGAGGGTCAATACGCAGATGACAACTAACTACTGATAAGGTACTGAAATTCCATCTTTCCCCAACAACATCTAATACTTTCTATATTTTGGTCGAAATCTTACAAAGGGCTCCTATGAATGATATGTTAAACAAGAAATATGACAGGTAATTAAAGCCAGTATTTGATGTTATTGATGAAGAAGGATGCGGAAGGGATTTTCAGAAAGATGCGGAAGGGATTTTCACCCTCACAGACAGGATGTAACTTTTCAGAATCTATTTTGTATTCTTGCGTGAAGACGAGATCAGACTGATTTAGAGTACTAGAGAAGAGGAGGGATGGAGAGGAGGCTGGGAGGAAAGCCGAGATTGAAGATACAGGAAGAGCAGAAGGAAAGGTAGAAGAGAGAAACAGAGAGAAGAGAGAAACAGAGAGAAGGGTAGAAAAGCCACACAAGACAGACTGAGAGGGGTGGAAAGACAGCATGAGGGAGAATTGGAGAGAGAGAGGGGGGTGAGGGAAAGAGAAAGACCGGTAGATTGCAAAGAGTGTGACAGAATGAGATCAGAGTGAGACAAAGGTGTACAGGAAGAGTGACCGAGTGAGAATCAGACGAGAGAATGGCGGAGAGAGACACAACGTAAATAAGCGAGGAGAGACCATCAGGCAACAACAATCATAGTCCTAAAAACAACACTGGCATATAAATCAATGAGGCAGTCTGAGGTTGCATTTCAAATGGCGCCCTATTCCCTTCCCGAGCTGTATTTCAGACCTGTGCCTATGGGCCACGGTCCTAAAGAAGGGCACTACACATGGGGTACATGGTGTCGAATTGAAACACACTCTGAAATGACCATTTCCTGATGCCCAGGTGGGTTGCCTCTTCTTACTCATGCAGCAAGCCAAACCTGGGTTGCCAGGTTGGGTTAATGCCGATTATTGCATTGGGGAACAGTTTAATTATTTGTCTGCATCTCCAGAAGCCTGTCTCTTTATTTAAATCACCCCCCCCCCTCTCATTTCTCTCTTCTACTGTCTCTGTATTCTCTCTCTCTCTATTTCTGGGTGTATGAATCTCTCTCCCCAGTTATGTGTGTTTGCGTGTCTGAGTGTCTGTCCTCGAGGCCCCTCATCTCACTGTGGCCGGTATAAATAGACCGGTCATCTCACAGTCAGAGAGTTAGAGAGACAGGCAGCGAGAGAGACAGACAGACAGACAGGTTGCGAGAGAGACAGACAGACAGGTTGCGAGAGAGACAGACAGACAGGTTGCGAGAGAGACAGACAGACAGGGACAGAGAGAGGGACAGAAATAGAGATACCGAGAGACAGAGTGCAAAGCAGCGAGAGCTAGAGAAAGGGAAACGTAATCACAGCAGCAGGATTTCTGACCTGTTACCATGGGGAAAAGGCAACCACAGCAGCACGGACAATGTTATAAATGCAACCCTTATTTACCTGTTTATTCTCCCCCTGACATTTATACACCAAAAACTACTAGGTGACTGTTACAACAAAGTACACCCGGTCAATATTACATTTAAAGTGTCTACTCAACTTTCAAGCATGAACAAATTCATTTCAGTTTTTGTTCGAAGAAAGGAAACAGGACAGAGGGAGACTGCATAGCTGCGACATTTCTAGAATTATGGATCAGAGAGCGGTAAAGTGTAAATTAGAAAGGAAGAAAGAACAGAACATTTGAGAACAACAAAGAGAGATTAAGCAGTTGGAAGCGGATTATATGACAAGGGGGTACTCAATAACATGATGCAGGAATGCAAGGCCCATTCAGTCAGTCTACACTGCTACCAAATACAACCGAATGGGGCCCCCTAGTGGGAGAAATCATGTACTGGACCCTTCCTTTTTGCCTGTTTGCACTTTTTCGAGATTAGTGGCTTTGTTCAAAAGGTTAAAATCCCCAGTGGAAAATGATGACTGACCGACGGATGTGCAAGCAGTATCGGGTCGTCGTGTAGGACGCATTGTGATTTGCAGATTGCCCTCCCACACGGAGAGACGATGGCTCTTATCGCCATGGGGACATTATGTGTGCAGCTGTGTGCACTTTGAATCATCATCAAAGGACATTAGGACACACGCTGACAATAAATACGTCCGACTGAACCACACAATAGCCTCCATAATGTTTCAATAATCACACCTCCCTAATAGAGTAAAAGCAACAGGCCTTATTTCCACAATCGACCGCTTTAATGGCCTCATATCGATTAAGTGGCTTAAAGGCGCAGTAAAACATCATGCGAGGATCTTTTGTGTTATGCCTGAGCTTTTATATTCAAGGTTTATTACTATTTCCCTGATCGGCAGCCTTTCTGCTGAGATCCCGTGGAACAGATCCATATTGATTCCAGTGTCCACGTCTTTCATTACCTGTGTTGTGTTGCACCTCTTAGACCTGGCAGATATAAAACAGGGCCTCTATTCATTCCATATTATGGAAGCTAAACTAACAGCGTGATTTGAATGTAATGAAGGCAATGTTTAGCAGACACTGCACTCACAGTAAATTCTGCAATCATCTTTACCCAGTACCGGCTCTAGCCTTTTGGGGGCCCACAGACCAGCAGCCAGATGTAACGTGACTTCAAGCTGACAACTCATGAACTATTGAGAGAGCCACGAATGCACCGCAATGAAAGTGTGTGTAAGAAATATCTTAAACGGGGGACAAGCTGGTATGTAAAATCTATTCGGTAGCCTATTCACAATAACCAATGTAGTTATTTAACCTCAATTAAATAATAAAACTACTTTTTAACGTGCATTTGCAGAGACATGAAAACAGGTGATTTAGGTCAATTTGCAATTTGCATCACACGTCGAAACTGTAACTGACAGCAGAGGAATCAGTGTCATTCAGGGAGTCTATAAAGCATTGCTCACACGTTCAGCATTTTAAATCCTGCCGCCATGACATTAAATTACCTTTTGCAACAAAACGCTCTGACACAACGGCCTATAAGCCAAATGTCATTTCCCAACATTTCGGATATCTTAGAAATGTCCACGTGAGTGGCTAATTGGACGCGCTGTAATTTCTAAACGGTTGATCTAATGTGGATGGCGACGCGGTGTCCGCACATGTTTCACATGTAATGCGCTGCCACACAGAGCCAGAAACAACAAAAACTAAGAATAAATAGAAAATGTGTCACAGTCCAGATGTTTTCTGAGTTAATTGCACATGTATGCCTCCTATAGGGCGAGACCAGGTCGGCTGTGTCCACCACATCAAGCCACCTCAAAAACCGGTAATTCCTGACTAAAATATGCTCTATACTGCACTCATAAACGTATGTAAATGATATATTCACCGTTACCTACTATTCTCATCACCTATAGTATATACTGTCATTCTAGGTCAACTTTGCGTATATAGTGTTCTGGCTGTGTTCACTACCACTTTCAGCCCGATAACGGCAATTAGAATTGTGGATAAATGCACATGAATACGAATGTATATACACAGTCCTTGTCTTGGAATTATTAAAGCTGACTTCTCAAAGCCCGTCCATCAGACATTTGGTGCTAAAATGACCATTAACATATTGTACCCCAATACAATTAAGGTTTGACAATGCTTGATATTGTGGTTCTAAGTAAAATAACTCCTATATAAAACACATTCTCCTCTACCTGGAGTGCTGGGTGTGCAGGTATATGTTTTGAAGGAAACACGGCTGGTCAACTCAAAAAGCTCGGCTCGGCTGCGGTGATTTCAAAACAAGGAACAATCAAACGCGCGATTACAAGCATGCGCAAATGGGCATAATTGGGCTGCTGGCCCCAGCATCTCTATTGGCACGTTTCACGCGACAAAAAACTAAACAGAATCACATTATATGAATGTCTACTCTCCACATGTTTTTATGTAAATCATATTTAATTTTGACTTAAACAACGTTCTTGCTTAGATGCAAATCTGACCATGTGATGGACCGGCATATCTTTTTTTTAATAACAAGTGCGGGTACAGCGTTCCAAACACATCTTCCGCCGCAAATAACAACCGGAGCGCTATTTGTCCAACATTTGAAATCCCGGAGATCCGTTCTGGACATCTACAGCCCACGTCAAGCACTGTATATACAATACATCATGTATAAATGTGAATCTGATTCGTACATAGTACGAGTGAACGATAACTGGCCAACGCGGTGTCAAGGGATATCGCTGACGCCACAATGCGTCTCCAGTCGATGACGTCAGTAACATTAATCTTTATCGCTAGCAGAAAACGCACCATCATTGCACATTAATTCATCGATTTGAAATCTCTACTACATCTTCCAGTAGTTCTCTGATGTAACACTGGTTGTTTTCCTCTAGATGGCGGAAGCAATCAAGTCAACGCGCCTACGTTTTGTTCCTATTGCAACTCGTGCCCTTGTAATCTTCGATTTACTGCAATACTTTTGACCTGTCCAAAAGGGGGAAGAAAAGTTTCTGAAAAAAATCCCAGTTCTCTGCATTTTGTTACTAATGGCCTATTATATTTTAGTGCGTGTTCTAAGTCCTTCCTTTTCTGCCAGTTATAACCAAGAAAGGTCTCAAAATATTATGTCAATGTATAATTCATTATGTATAATTAATTATACCTAAACCAAACATTATTCTAACTTCAATGTGTGTACATTGTATATTTGGTTAGTATGTGTATTTCTAGTCTTAATCGTCTAGTTTGATTGTCAAGTCTCATTCGCTTCTTGTACTGTAGATTGTCTATTTTGCTCTTGTCACTTCGAGGATTGCCTGGGTCAAGTTACTGCCTTGATCATTGAATTAGTGTAGTCTCCATTGGCTACTTTGGGAAAGTCTTGATCACTTTTTCTAGGTTTGCTATTTTGATAAAGTCTTTCTATTATCTTTCTACATCCTCTTATAGTCATCTTTCTTTGCAAGAAACTAAGCTCTCCTTTCTGTCTCCCATTTCATGTTTCTTTTGCTCCTTCATTCTTCTACTCCTACTATCTACCCTCTGTCTGGCACCTAGGCTTCTCTCCTAGAACCTAGGCTTCTCTCCTACCACCTTGATTCCTCTCTTAGGATGTAACCTCCTAGCACCTACTTAAGCTAGGTCCTTTTTCTTAGCCAGTGGTGCTACTTCATAATATGCTATAGATAGGTAGCAGGGCCAGAATGCACTCATAATATAGTAAAAATATAGACAAGACTGGAGTTTAAAAGGATGCCCAGAATGCAGGGTCTCTCTGTGAATTTCTAAGGGGCCCAGCGTACAGGAGCCTATCTACAAATATTTAGGGGGGACCAGCATACAGGGCCCTATCTAGAAATATATAGGGGGCCCAACATGCAGGACTGTATCTATACATATCTAGTGGGGCCCAGTATGCAGGACCCTATCTGTAAATATCTAAGAGGGCCCACCATACAGGACCCTATCTATAAATATCTAGGGGGCCCAAGATACTGACATGTAATGTTTGCTTTATCAACCAGATAATTAAAGTAAGTATGAATATTATCACTCAAACACTTGCAAACATTGTGCCTCTGTAAAACACTGTTTTAAAAAACAGTCCACAAAATTACTAGGTAGCAGTTTCTGTCAGACCCTGG
Source organism: Esox lucius (assembly GCF_011004845.1). Taxonomy (NCBI): domain Eukaryota; kingdom Metazoa; phylum Chordata; class Actinopteri; order Esociformes; family Esocidae; genus Esox; species Esox lucius. Next base: position 18,807,365 of record NC_047593.1, read on the forward strand.
GTCCTCCAAACTGCCACCATCTGCAAAACCTTGGCATTTTGAAACTATAGCAGTTTTCAGCTTCAACGTCGGGATTCAACCCTTGTTTCATCAAAAAACAGGAGTCATCTCACAATGCAACTTTTGCAGGCGTTTTCCCAGACATTCACAGTGTTCACATTCATCTTGGGATGCTGTGCGTGGCGGCTTGAAAATAAATGACCTTTAAAAGTCAAGTCAACGTGTCACTCTATGGCACAAACGGTCTCGGGCAAAAAAAAAAATACCCAAAATAAAACCAGTCTGACAGGAGGTTTCAAGGAGCTTTTAATGTCAAAGTCAAACTTATACACATTTTATCATCATGACCATGATAATCAACATGAAAATCACTGTGATAATCACCATGATAATCACCATCATCAACCTTTCTGTCACATAATCTCACCTGCAGCCTCAATGGTGTCCTATTCCCACCACAGTGGTCTACGTTCAACCCCGGGAGCGCAGGCACAGCGTAGGGAATAAGAGTGTCATTTAGGGACACACCACTCCTCCACGTCTTCATTAGCAAATGCAATTAGTTCAATAATGAATGACAGTTAATAATAGAGCAGCAACAAAGATGCGTTGCCACCCACACAGAACAATTAAAGAAAAATAGAGAATTAAAAAAAATAAAAGTATTTTTTTATTTAATTTTTGTAATCTTTATTTTTTTGTTTTTTTTTAATAAGTGCAAGAATTGAAACAGGTAAAACATGCCATTTTGTCTGTTATTCACGTTGTTCTCGGTTCCGCGGGTCCCTCGGTTCTACTGGGTAGTTTTTACGGTTCTATACATACATTAGATGATCCATGGGGAGGAAGAGTATGAGCAGGGACCCACCCCAAAACGCCCCCTAGTACCTATCACTTAAAGTAGTGCACTATTTTGTCCCATAGCTCAGGTCAAAAGAAGTGCACTAAATAGGGAAAGGGGCACTTATTGGGACACACAACAGGATGTGCCTTTAAATACACAAATATCTTCCTCTAACAAAAGAAAGTTCTAAATGGGTGCAAATATCTCGTTAAGACGTCATTAAGCTTGTTATGATGCTGCCGCCCACTCCCTCTCCGGGCCCATCTATCCGGGCCGAGGAGAATTTAATGAAGTTGTTTTTTAAACGTGCAGTATATAAAAACACACCCACACACACGCACGCACGCACGCACGCACACACACTCTATCTCGCAGGCTCCGCGTCCCCAACGACACCCTGTCCCCTAAGTAGTGGATCACAGCCAGAGGGGCTCCTCGTGTAAAATGTTGTGTACTAGACAGGGGACAGGGGCCCATTTAGGATGCAAGTCAGGTTTATTTACACTGTTCCTATAGGTCTGTATTAGTCTGGGTAAGGAAAGACTGGTAGTAGGGTATTATGAAAGGACAGGAAAAAAACTGCATTAAAACAGCAGTTTGACGCCCGAAGGAAGTGATCTGCCCTGCTGGACACACAGATCCCCCGAGCTGTTTTCAGTCCCCCGTAACAAAGTTCTCTTGGCCGGTTGGTGGCCACCGAGTTCCACTCCTTCTCCCGGTTCCAGGATTTCTTGAGGTCCGGAGGCAGTATTTATTTGTCAGTAGCTGAAGGGAGAGCCAGAAAACCCGACAAGGATTTTGGCATGGGCCGATCCCAATCCGCTTTGAGCACCCTAGCTCGGACCCAACGAGCCCGGAACTGCAACCCGCACAGAACGTTAAGTCCGTTGTGGCATCGGCACATCAATGACTCGGTACTACCAATCGCAGACCTCCAGAGGAGGACAGAAGGTTCGGAGACGGCAGGAGACGAAAGTGGACGTTGGAGTGAGGACGGGGGTGGCGAGAAGGTCAGCGTGTCTGTCTATCAAAAAACAGCATTGGTATAGAAATCCGGGTAGGGCGAGAGAGCGAGAGAGGAACAAACATAGAAATACAACGCAATTCTAATTCTACCGGATTCTAATTCTCGTGGATTCTAATTCTAGTGTTTTCTATGGGAGCCTTCGTGCTACTGTATTTATAAAGACGCCCAGTGGGTTATTCTACGCACCCACCAGAGTATTATACACACCATTGGCCCATCTTACCTGAGAGTTGGTTTGTGTTTAACAAAAGCAATAGTGGCTCTCTCTCTGCACGGGGCCATTCATTCCCCTGGCTTCATTTTGACCGCGTTCCCGACGGGTCGCCTCTCTGGGCTGTTTAGAAGCAGCGTCCGGACGCCACAGTTTTAAGCGTCCGTTCGGCGCGAGGCTTTTTTCAAATTTTCTTTTCAAATGCCGCTGCTGTTAACCTCACACATGGGGTCAAGGTCGCACGCGCACGCGCACGCCCTCTCGCTCCCTCTCATCCACTCCTTGAGAATAACAAGGATGTGACTTCACACACTGATGGTCTCTGTCCACAGCCTTTCACTCTCATCCACGCCTGTCTCCCTGCCTCTTCACCAACACACACTTCTACATATATACTACATGTTTTCAAAGAGGCGTCACCCACCCCCCCCCCACAAAAAAAATAGGGTATCCGGTTTTCAAAAAACCCGAATGAGCATTTAGCCGTTTTCTTTCATGCAGGAAAAAAGATACGTTTTTCTTTTTACAGAACATTTGGTTTGTTCTATGACTTAGCTACTACTTACAGTTAGAGGAATATTTTAAATATCCCTTTAATGTATAGCCAGTATATAGACAAAAACGTCCCTTTAATGTCTTGAAATATGAATACCTATTTAAATACATTTCATGTTTACATACTGCATGAAGGAAAGGGGGTGGAGGGGATCAGGCAAAATGGTACAACTAGTTTTCAGAGAGGCAATTATGTTATTATGTGAAAGTATAGTTCTAAGCATCTATACCCTCTGTGTGTGTGGGTGTATGTGTGTGTGTGTGTGTGTCAGGCTGTGGAGTCATGTACAATGTCCATTACGAATGGGGACAGTGCTATCTCAGTCTAAGGCTATGAGGTGAAGTTTCCCCTAGATACAGATCCCGGAGTGATCTGACATCAGCCTCTGGGTCGGGGATGGTGAAACCACTTGACCACATCGAGGTCTGGAAATTCAACAGAGAGCTGCACACAAAAAACGTCGACCGAATCGTGTCCCGTTATGTGAAAATATATAGGTCCATTATCGGTTCTGCACACTTCCCAGTTTTAGAATGTTCAAATCCTGCCGGAACTGCTAAAGCCAAAATTCCAATTTCCTCCCCAATGTAAACCTGACTTAATTGGCTGACAGCACCTAGGTTCGCCCACGCTCCGTCTAGAGGCAACTTCACCGACTCTAAGATATACATATACAGAGTCTGAGGCAGAGAGACAGCGGAAGTTTCATTTTTCATAAGACAACGCTACAGTAAAATTGGCACGGACATTAGTGTGAACCTTGTACACCGAATGTTAAGAGCTCAGTAAAAACGCAATGTTGTTGTTGTTATTAGCTTTTCTTGTATCCCTCCTCAGTCTTCTTGTATGTTTTTTCAAAATACCTGATGTTTATTCAATCAGTTCTGTTTTTGTAAGTCCATGTCCCCCTTCTAAAGGACCTGACTAAATGCTACGGGAAAAAAAATGTTTGTGATTGGTTAGATTCTGATAATTTTCGTTGTGTGACTGGTTAATATCGCAATAGCCATGTGATGGTTGGTGGGTTAGATTTAAATCACATTTGATTGATTAGCATAATGTCCATTGAAAATGATTTTACAACGACGGCTGTCGTTCAACTGGCTAACCCTCCATGGGTGCTCTGAATGGCCAGATCGATTTCGATCCATCCATCTCAGTGAGTGTCCCATCAGTCCTGAGGCTTGCATGGCATCAGGGCCAGTTCCTTAGTCTTACTTTCCCCACAGCTCCCCCGCTGGTGGGAGGTTAGGCATGCATCTGATTAGGTTTAAAGAGAATAAAAAAAAGAGAAGTTTCCACTTGACACTGATCTAAAGTCAGTATTGTGTTGCTCTGCTCCAATTCTTAGGATCCAGGTAGGAGTACGCTGATCCTAGATCTGTGTTTGAGAGAAACTTCTACCCAGAGTTCTGATTAGATTAAGAGTCAGAATGTCACACCAGAGCACCATCTGCTCTTCCTTTGACAAAGACCATCAATCCATATAAATATGAAGTGTTTAGCATCCAAAAGTTCAGATTAGATTCATTTTTTGGCAAGGAGTTCAGTATAATCAACACCTTTTCTCATTTTTTTTCGACACACCTCGTAGTCTTTTCTTCTTGGAGTTCAGTGTCCTAGTTTCTATTCTTCTTTTTGTAGTTTCTGGATGTCCGTATCCTTTGCTGGTCAGTCTCAACAATGCAAATCAAAAACATGACTGGTCCCATGTCCCCCAGTCACGATCTGCTGCTGGTCAAAGTTCTCAAAAAAATTAAATAATGGACCTTTCCGGTGTTTAGAGAACCAACAGGGTGGATCATTCCATTGAGTCAGAAATGGGGGTGACCCAGCAGTGGAGCGACCCATTCCCCCTCCTCTCACAGGTAGACCTCTCTACGGGAGAGCGTGAGGCATGACGTGGTCTTGTAGTCCCCCGTCCTCGTCAGTGGAATGACCTCTGGGGGGTTGACCCCGCCCTGAACGCCGCCTTCCTCCTCCTGATGCCGTCTCCCAAACCCGGCAGAGCTGAACGTGTCGTACGATGCCGACGTCATCTTCCGGTTGAGCAGGTTCCGGTTGTGGTCGCCCATGTTCCTGTTCAAGCCGTCTCCGCCCACCAGGCTGCCGAGAGGATCCCCGTTTCCCAGCGGTAACCTCTGACCCGCGCCACCGACCCCTACGCTGACCACGCCCGGTTCCGAGCTCCCGGCGCTGCCGCCGCTCACGCTGTCGCTGTCTTCCTCGTCGTCGTCGTCATCGTCGTCGTCGTCGCGGTTGTTGTTGTTGTCGTTGCCGGGGGACGTGAACGTGGACAGGCGGGGCGGCTCGCTGCCGTGGCGCTGGCGTTGCCGGGGTGACGGGCGGATGGTGGCGGGCATCCAGCAGGTGTCAGAATGTCCGAACTCGTCACACTCCCTGGTGCATTTTCCTGTCAGGGCCACATCTGGAAGCTGCCTGGCATCTGGGGGGGGGGGGGGGGGGGGGGGGGGGGGGGGGGGGGGCAGCAGAAATATATTGCACATTTATAATCATTTCCAGAGTAGGCTTAGGCAATATGTAAATTGTGAAGTCATGCTAATAAAGCAATTTCAATTGAATGGAATTGAGAAAGAGAGAGAGAGAAAGAGAGGTAGAGAAAGAATAAAAAAAGATAAGAAATAGCCGGTAGGGAGCAGACACGAAGAGGAGAAGAGGAAAAGCGAGAGAAGGAGACAGACAGGAAAAGTGAGAAAGAGCTATAGAGAAAGAGACACGGAGGAACAGACAGAAATCGTGAGGAGACGAAGGGGAAAAAGAGGAGAGAGGTTGTTTTTATTAAAGAATCAATCACGTCTGGTAGCTGTCTGGCAATCTGTCACTGTGGGATTTAAAGAAATCCCCTAATAATGCAGAACACTGTCATCATATTGGTAATAATAGCAGCAACCAGAGGATGTTTGAAAGAGGGAGAGCTACAGTCCAGACATGACATTCACTGGCCACCGGGTGGCGCAGTGCATTAGAGGAGGCTGTGCTGTCTCAACATTCTCTGAAGACTTGTTGTGATGGGCCCCTACGAGCTCAATCGTGGTTTCTGGCCCGGGAATGAGATCCCCTCCTGCATACGTGTGCTTCCTGGCTGAACCGGAACAGTGTGACCGGAAACAGAAGCGCTTCCCGTGGAAAGCTGGCTCGTAGCGAGATATGGATCGCAGTAAATTCGTGTTTTTGTTTGCTTATTCGGGATCGGTTACATCGGCAACATGGGCTTTCCTCGCAATCCTGGTGACCACAAGGGGTCGCTATACAGCGCCATGGTTCAGCCCAAAAGCTTGGTCCTAGAAATTGGACAACAAAATCTAGTGCATGCGTGACCTCGCTAAGCCCCATGAATGAAACCGGTCTGGACTTGTATCTTAGATCTATAGTCGGAGGAGAAGGAAGGATATAATCTGTTAATATCGGATTAGGAATAACAGATTATTTTTGTTGGAATTAATCTGGTAATAATCAACATCTACAATCGTTTATTAGATTACAGGGAGAGGGGGAGGGGGGGGGGAGTGGAACAGATTGAGATACTTCTTTACTAGATGTGTAATAGAATATTTAGAATAACACATTTCTTACTGAGATATTAAAGATTTTTGCAAGGAAATATATAAAGCAGTCTCAACAGCACCAAACGGTCAATAGGCCAAATGTCAGAGGTCAGTCTGTTAATGAGGTCACCTGAGTCATGACCCTATGTAGACTGATTTCATGTATGCAATTACAAAAAAATAAATATATATATTTATTTTAAGTGGTCTCCAGATATTACTTAAAGCACTCTCTACAAGTCATTTGAGCGGCTTGTGACTGTAAAAAATGTATTTCTCAATTTAAAGGGATCTCTAGACACAGAAGCAAACCTTTGAAGGGTATGCTTTATGACTACAGTTATAGAGGGTAGTCATAGAAACAAGTTCCAAAAAAAGTTGCTCAAAAAAATATATAGACGTTGTGAATAAAATAAACATTTAATTAAAAATATATTTTTAACAACCTTTGCACTCTGAACACAATATGTTTCTGAAGAGAAGTCTCCCAACTTAATCCAAGCCCTATGTCGCTAACAGAAATACAGCAGCAAGAAAAACTAGGAAGAGTTTCGCCCTCTCTGTTTCAATAGGAAGCAGCCTCTGAATGGTCCCGGCTATCACAAACTGGATTTACTCCCAACAGCAGAATACACACTCATAAAAAAGACTTGCACACAGTCACACACAAACATACACATGCACAAATAACACACACACACACACATATAAACACAACATTAAAGTACTGCAGCAAAGGACTAACTGGCTGACCTTGACAAGCAACGGGCGAGCAATGGAACCAAACAAATGAACACACACAGCCTTGGCAATTCTAGACTTTGCTAAAAACGGCCAATAGCAGACGGAATCCGCACTGTATAACCACCCACAGCCAAGCCAGAGGAGAGGGAGGGGAGGGGGGGAGATTGGGAGAGGGTGGGGAGGGAGAAAGAGAGAAACTAGGAGGAGATATGTATTCAGAGACGAGCGAGAGAGGAGGGAGACAAGCGTACACAAATGAGAGGAGAGAGACAAGGAAGAAAAAGAGAATGCCAATGGGAGAGAGAGAGGAGAGAGACCAGAAAGAGAAGGCCAATGAGAAAGAGAGAGGAGAGAGACCAGAAAGAGAAGGCCAATGAGAAAGAGAGAGGAGAGAGACCAGAAAGAGAAGGCCAATGAGAAAGAGAGAGGAGAGAGACCAGAAAGAGAAGGCCAATGAGAAAGAGAGAGGAGAGAGACCAGAAAGAGAAGGCCAATGAGAAAGAGAGGGGAGAGAGACCAGAAAGAGAAGGCCAATGAGAAAGAGAGAGGAGAGAGACCAGAAAGAGAATGCCAATGAGAGAGTAGAGAGACAAGAAAGAGAACGCCATTGGGAGAGAGCGTAGGGAGACAAGAAAGAGCATGCGAATTAGAGGGTGTAAGTACAGTAGTGACTTGAAGTACAACCTCTAACCTCCACTCAGAACCTTGACAAGAGCTTCACATAACGATACAGCAGAGCGGTTGACACTGAACTACCAGGCATGTTTCTCACCGTTCTCCACATGCTCCTCTTCGCCCACGCTGCCCTCCGGGGTGGTCCGGTCGTACCCCTCTTCAGGCAACGAAAGGGCCCCCAGGCGGGGTCCACAGGAGCCCTTACTGCTGGGAGTCTCGGAGTCCTCCAGACCGCTGTCATAGCAGCCGCCATCCTGGGGCCCAGCCACCACCGAGAATGTTACCCGTCGGAGGGTCCCCTGGAGAGACCGGCAGGGATGAGGGGATGGAGAGAGAGGGGGATGAGGGGATGGAAAGAGAGGGGGATGAGGGGATAGAAAGAGAGGGGGATGAGGGGATGGTGAGAGAGAGGGATGAGGGGATGGTGAGAGAGAGGGATGAGGGGATGGAGAGAGAGGGATGAGGGTTTGGATTAGGAGGGGGATGAGGGGATGGAGAGAGAGAGGGATGAGGGGATGGAGAGAGAGGGATGAGGGTTTGGATTAGGAGGGGGATGAGGGGATGGAGAGAGAGGGGGATGAGGGGATGGAGAGAGAGGGATGAGGGGTTGGATTAAGAGGGGGATGAGGGGATGGAGAGAGACGGGGATGAGGGGATGGAGAGAGACGGGGATGAGGGGATGGAGAGAGACGGGGATGAGGGGATGGAGGAAGAGGGGGATGAGTGGATGGAGACAGAGGGGGATGAGGGGATGGAGACAGAGGGGGATGAGGGGATGGAGACAGAGGGGGATGAGGGGATGGAGAGAGAAAGGGTGGTATGATGAAGAGAGAGACCGACATCTGTTAGAATGGGAGTATACATCTGGAATGAGGTGGTCGTTAAATATCACAGGAAATAACAGTCACTTTTTTAAACACATTCCGCAAACTACTTTTCCCATAATTCTACTGAAAACGGACGGTTTCTGTTAGCACTGACCCTGAAGGATCCTTCTGGAACAGAAAACCCACTTCTACACCCTCTCTGTTGCTACATGACTGATTTAGCCCTGTGCAAATTACAGCCCAACTAAATTAGCTTCTCCTTTAATTCCCACTTCAAATCTTAAAACAGGCAGAGAGAGAAAGACATAACGAAAGAGAAAGATGGAGATAGAGAGAATGGCAGAGAGAGAGAGAGAGAGAGAGAGAGAGAGAGAGAGAAACTAAATAACTAAAATATTGCTAAAACATTACAGAACGATGACTCTGAAGAAACGCCTATGGGCAATTTCAGAAAAATGTACGGATAAGACAGATACATTTCATCCATTCACTGCATTTCCCCTGAAGATCACAGTGGAAGCATTATGTCGCAATCAGCGTGAGAGAGAGAACAAGATTTTTTTTTTTTTATACCGACGAACAGAGAGAAAAAGGGGCGAAGACTGGATATAATTAGATAGAAGGGATCCCTCGCTCAATCCATCCGACAAAAAAAAGGAGAGATGAAAGGAGGAGGGGAAGAAGCGAGGAGAGATGAAAGGAGGAGGAAGGAGGATAAGATGTGAGGAGAGATGAAAGTGGAGAGGAGGGGAGGAAGAAGGAGAAGTGTGTCAATCATGGATGTCCTATCTGATACACAGAGAAACAGAAAGAGGAGGAGAGAGGGGAGACAGAGAGACAGAGAGAGGGGAGACAGAGAGACAGAGAGAGGGGAGAGAGGGGAGACAGAGAGACAGAGAGACAGAGAGACAGAGAGAGGGGAGACAGAGAGACAGAGAGAGGGGAGAGAGGGAGACAGAGAGACAGAGAGACAGAGAGACAGAGAGAGGAGAGAGAGGGAGACAGTGAGACAGAGAGACAGAGAGAGGGGAGAGAGGGAGACAGAGAGAGGGGAGAGAGGGAGACAGAGTGGGGGGAGAGAGGGAGACAGTGAGACAGACAGAGAGAGAGAGGGGAGAGAGTGAGACAGAGAGACAGAGAGAGGGGAGAGAGGGAGACAGAGAGAGACAGAGAGAGGGGAGACAGAGAGAGGGGAGAGAGGGAGACAGAGAGAGGGGAGAGACGGAGACAGAGAGACAGAGAGACAGAGAGAGGGGAGAGAGGGGAGACAGAGAGACAGAGAGAGGGGAGAGAGGGGAGACAGTGAGACAGAGAGACAGAGAGAGTGAAATAGAGACGGAGAGAGGGGAGAGAGGGAGACAGGGAGAGGGGAGAGAGGGAGACAGTGAGACAGACAGACAGAGAGAGGGGAGAGAGGGAGACAGAGAGACAGAGAGGGGAGAGAGGGAGACAGTGAGACAGAGAGACAGAGAGAGGGGAGAGAGGGAGACAGAGAGAGGGGAGAGAGGGAGACAGTGAGACAGACAGAGAGAGAGAGGGGAGAGAGGGAGACAGAGAGACAGAGAGAGGGGAGAGAGGGAGACAGAGAGAGACAGAGAGAGGGGAGACAGAGAGAGGGGAGAGAGGGAGACAGAGAGAGGGGAGAGACGGAGACAGAGAGACAGAGAGAGGGGAGAGAGGGGAGACAGTGAGACAGAGAGACAGAGAGAGTGAAATAGAGACAGAGAGAGGGGAGAGAGGGAGACAGAGAGAGGGGAGAGAGGGAGACAGTGAGACAGACAGACAGAGAGAGGGGAGAGAGGGAGACAGAGAGACAGAGAGAGGGGAGAGAGGGGAGACAGAGAGAGGGGAGAGAGGGGAGACAGTGAGACAGGGAGACAGAGAGAGGGGAGAGAGGGAGACAGAGAGACAGAGAGAGGGGAGAGAGGGGAGACAGAGAGAGACAGAGAGAGGGGAGACAGTGAGACAGAGAGACAGAGAGAGGGGAGAATGAAATAGAGACGGAGAGAGTCAGAGATTGATACAGGATCGTATGTGTGATATTGACAACGCGAGATAACTTGGTAATGGAGTCGATTAGCACTGAGTCTGCATTCTGCATTCATCAGGATTGTCACATATGTCTGGAACTAATAGGACAAGCAGGCGTAAACACACACACATTGTGCACATTCTATCACTTGAAAGAAAAACAGCTTTGGGCTTCTTCTCTCCCCCTCTCCCCCCCTCTCTCCTCCTCTCTCCCCCTCTCTGCTCCTCTCTCACCCTTTCTCTCCTCCTGTCTCCATGTCTTCTGCCATTCACAATTACCCCTTCTCTCTCTGTGTCTGGTTTATGATGTAAAGATCAATTCTGTGTCCTTGACTTCACATGACTCCCTCTGCTCTGTCTCTCTCCCCCTTCCTCACCCAGTACTCTCGCCCCGTCACCAGCTGTACTGACCTACTCTCTCTCTCTCTCTCTCTCTCTCACCCCCCACCCCTCTCTCTGTCTTATACTAGCATTGTTTCCGTAACAAGCTTGTCAATGTTTAGCAACAGTGTGTGTGTGTGTTATGAACATAACACAGTGTGTGTGTTTGTATGGATATCTGCGACACTTGTGAGCATATCAGTGTGTGTGTTTGTGTAAGTCTGTTATGAGTATAGCAGTGTGTGTGTGTGTGTGTGTGTGTGTGTGTGTGTGATTGTGTGTGTGTGTGTGTGTGTGTGTGTGTGTGTGTGATTGTGTGTGTGTGTGTGTGTGTGTGTGTGATTGTGTGTGTGTGTGTGTGTGTGTGTGTGTGATTGTGTGTGTGTGTGTGTGTGTGTGTGTGTGTGTGTGTGTGTGTGTGTGTGTGTGTGATTGTGTGTGTGTGTGTGTGTGTGTGTGTGTGTGTGTGTGGGTCAACTCAGTCTTCAAAGTAATTAGAGTGTAAACCTTGTCTCTGCCGGTTCAAAGAGAATTAACAAGGCCTGGTTAATTATGAGTCTGTATCTCACGTGTTACACAAGTGTACATATTCAACGTAGACACACACACACACACACACACACGTTTGTGAGTGTGTATGAATGCAGATGTGTGTTGGTTTATTTTTATTTTCATGTGCATATCTGTTGGTCTATTTCCATGTATATGCCTATATATATATATGTGTGTGTGTGTGTGTTGGTCCATTTCCATGTAACTGTATGCATGTGTGTGTGCATGTGTCTTTTCAGGGTTGGAGGGGGGTTATTTCCTCATTACATGAGTGTGCATATTCATCAAAGTGGATGGGGTATATGCATAAACCACAAGTACAAATATCTAGTGGGATTAGAGAGAAACAGATCTAAAGCCACAGGGCGCCACACACACACACACACGCACGCACGCGCACGCACGCAGTCCATATCAAAGCGCTGCAATATATTTGTAAATGTTTTCCTACAACAGAGGTGTGTTCAGGCTTTTGTTCTATCCTGGCTGCATCAACCAGGCTGACTTTCAAAGGCTTAAATTATCTAAGCTAGTTTATTACAACTTTAATCTTTTTGTTCACTACTGTGTATTTCAATTGTATAGTTCCATAGAAACAATTTGAATAATATGTTTTTTTTGTTAAGCAACTGGGTAAACAACCAAGAAATGTGCTAAATAAATAGACTGATTGTTTGTATAGACACTGACAGGACAGACAGTCCCAAACGGAAGCTATTATCAAAGCCAATACCATATTGACATTGTTTCCTGACCCAGGGACTGAAACCCAATGACCCTGAACTTGTTTTTCGACTAAAATCTAATTCCCCCTGTAGCTCAGGACAGCAGGTTTGTTTCGGGGGGTCACGCGGACCTCAAATGTATACACTCATGATTGTTAATTGTTTCTTAATGAAATTGTCCGCTAAATGACACGTCCCGTGTGTCTGCTGAGCTTATCTGTGTCATCCATTTATCTGTGTCATCCATTTAGCTGCTTCTTTCATTTAGCTTTGTCATCCATTTAGCTGTGTCAGGGTTTGGAGGGTTTTCCTGCTCAGGTTGTGTGGTGACCTGTGTGAGCAGGGGTGAGCAAGCATGTGTGTGTGTGTGTGTCTCTGTGTGTGTGTGTGTCTGTGCGTGTGAGTATGTGTGTGTGTGTGTCTGTGTGTATGTCTGTGTGTGTGTGTGTCTGTGTGTGTCTGTGTGTGTGTGTCTGTGTCTGTGTGTGTGTGTTCCCAAGTGACGACGAATGTCTAACGCTACTTTAAAGTGTAACAACCACGATTCACACCGATGCTTGTGTGTGTGTCCTCAGGTATTTGGAGAACCTCAGGTGTCCAGACACTCATCTTCAGAGACAGGCTGGGACTGCTAGCGGGTGTAGGATAAGCTGAGATTGACCAGCAGGCCTCCACACAGAGTGCTGCCAAGCTAAAGGCAACATGTCGACCGATGCACAGCTTCGACACGCCCCGGCAAGGCTTCATCACGGCAAGGCTTCATCACGGCAAGGCTTCATCACGGCAAGGCTTGGACATGGCAAGGCTTCATCACGGCAAGGCTTCATCACGGCAAGGCTTCATCATGGCAAGGCTTCATCACGGCAAGGCTTGGACACGGCAAGGCTTCATCACGGCAAGGCTTCATCACGGCAAGGCTTCATCACGGCAAGGCTTGGACACGGCAAGGCTTCATCACGGCAAGGCTTCATCACGGCAAGGCTTCATCACGGCAAGGCTTCATCATGGCAAGGCTTCATCACGGCAAGGCTTCATCACGGCAAGGCTTCATCACGGCAAGGCTTGGACATGGCAAGGCTTCATCACGGCAAGGCTTCATCACGGCAAGGCTTGGACACGGCAAGGCTTCATCATGGCAAGGCTTCATCACGGCAAGGCTTGGACACGGCAAGGCTTCATCACGGCAAGGCTTCATCATGGCAAGGCTTCATCACGGCAAGGCTTCATCACGGCAAGGCTTCATCACGGCAAGGCTTGGACATGGCAAGGCTTCATCACGGCAAGGCTTCATCACGGCAAGGCTTCATCATGGCAAGGCTTCATCACGGCAAGGCTTCATCACGGCAAGGCTTCATCATGGCAAGGCTTCATCACGGCAAGGCTTCATCATGGCAAGGCTTCATCATGGCAAGGCTTCATCATGGCAAGGCTTCATCACGGCAAGGCTTCATTACGACAAGGCTTCATCACGGCAAGGCTTCATCACGGCAAGGCTTCATCACGGCAAGACTTGGACAAGGCAAGGCTTGGACACGTGTCCAGAACTCTACTGGAGGGATGTGATGCTGTGCTTCCAACCTGGAAATTCAACAGATTGTTTTTTTCTTTGATGGTGGTTAAGAACTATGCAGATGTCGGGGAAACTCATTAGAGTGGAACTGGGTTGGGGTCTGGTCGGGGGAACATGCCAAACAGGTCTCTTTTTCAGACCCACCGGAACTGGTTCTTCTAGCCAGGGCATCTAGGATAATGAACAACATACAGGCCAATAACCCCAAAGGATTCTGGGTCAATACCTGTAGTATACAAATATGCTACATCCCTCCTATACTAAAACATGTTGACAATCTCCTGAATGTATAGTCTACACACATACTGCATGTAAAGTGTGTGTTCAGGTAAATTATATATTGCAGTAAAAGCACTGCAGACTTCAATCTGTTCTTGGGCCTCCTTTTCTCTTTCTCAACCACTCCAATTTCGCTCTCACTCAGTCTCTTTCTCTGTCCCCCTCTTTTTTCAATCTCTCTCTCTCTCTCTCTGGAACGTCTGCCTTCCTGTCTCACCCCTCTGCTGTCTCTCCTTTTACCCCATCTTCTCCCTCCCTCCCTCCCTCCCTCCCTGCCTCCCTCCCTCCCTCCCTCCCTCCCTCCCTCTATCCACTAGCAGGTGATGTTGAAGTATCTGACTATCAAGATGGAGTCTGTGACAGGAATAATAAACACCACGCAGTACTGCAGAGAAACAGAAAGACGGAGAAAGTGACAGGGAGGGAGAAGGGAGGGAAGGAGAAAGAAAGGAGGAGCAGAGAAAAGGGAGGAGGAGCAGAGAAAATGGAGGAGGAGCAGAGGGTGCAGGGGGGCCAAGAGGGTGAGAGAATATATATATTTTAAATACACAAATAAATGGAAACAGGACGTCAAGGACACTCACTTTTAACTATGCTGATGTGTAGAGTAGAAATACTAATAGTGCCACTAGTAGTAGTAGTAGTAGTAGTGATATTAGTAGTATAATTAGTAGAAGCAGTGGTAGTAATCGTATTTGTAGTAATTGTAGTAGTAGTAGTAGTAGTATTATTAGTGGTAGTAGTAGCAGTAGTTGTAGTCATAGTATTCACAGTAGTCATAATAGTAGTAGTAGTAGTCATAGTTGTATTAGAAGCAGTGGTAGAAATGGTAGTAGTCATGGTAGTTGTAGTACTAGTTGTAGTAGTAGTGGTAGTAGCAGTAGTGGTAGCAGCAGTAGTAGTAGTAGTTGTAGTCATAGTAGTTGTAGTTGTAGTAGTAGTGGTGGTGGTGGTTGTAGTAGTCATAGTAGTCATAGTAATAGTTGTGGTAGTGGTCATAGTAGATTTAGAAGCAGTGGTAGTAGTGGTAGTAAACACTATTTACTATCAGGCATGCTAGTGCCATGTACTGGGGTGAATTTGATTTCTCTGCAGCTTGATCAAATCCCCTGTGAGGTTAGTCTTCAAAATGGCCTGAGTCCCTATTCCATATCTGAAGGACCCGGAGAAACGTCTGATATTTCAGTGTAAATTATGAAATCACAAACACACACACACACACACACACACACACACACACACACACTCCCCAATGGGACAGTCTCCTTAACCCCATTCAGTTCTACTGGATACTGGCACTGCACAAATGATATTGGAAAGAGTGTGTGCATGTGTGTGTGTGTGTGTGTGTGCGCGCGCGTGTGTATGTGTGTTTACAACAGCGTGGACGCTGCATCCCTGCTCCCATTCACAAGAACAATCAAAATCATTATAATTAAGCTACTCAGAACTCCCCCCCTCCCAAACACACACACACACACACACTGACAGCCTCTCGCTAAGCTCTCCCTTTCTCCCAGCTGTACGCCTCGAGTCACACAATCACACCAAATCACTGTTCACAGAGAGAAGAGACTCTGGATCAGCTATCATTGTGTGCTATAAACGTCCGGCTAGAGGAGAATCTCTAAAACAATGGAAGACAAAAGAGGACAGAGGGAGGGAGGGAGGGACGGAGCGATGGATTGATGGAGGGATGGAGGGAGGGATGGACGGAGGGACAGATGGAGCGATGGATTGATGGAGGGATGGACGGAGGGACAGATGGAGCGATGGATTGATGGAGGGATGGATTGATGGAGGGATGGATGGATGGATGGATTGATGGAGGGATGGATGGATTGATGGAGGGATGGAGTGAGGGAGGGATGGATGGAGGGTTGAGGGGGTTGGAGGGGAAATGTGAGACGCCAGCTCAGAGGACGAATGAACAAAAGTTGGATCAGCTTAAGTCTTTTGTGTGTGTGTGTGTGTGGGTGTATGTGTGAGGGGGTTGTCCATGTAAATGTAACCATTTGTTTTAAACTACAGACACACACACACACAGAGGTATCACACAATTTAGAAGGCTGAATTAGATGTTTGTTTAAGTCCCCAGAATGTCAGCTATTACTGTCAAGACGTCTTGCAGCTTCCAAGGGGTGTTGCTGTGGATTGGTGGATGGGCATAACATCTGGTCTCCAGCCCTGAGGCTCACTGGTTCAATCCTGGTGCTAGGCACACCTTTTCTGTTTAAACCCTCACCCAAACCAATCAGAATAAATGCCTAAACTTAACCGTGGCATTGCTTCTGTTTCAATCCATCCCAAAACCCAACCCCTTAACTTAAGTAACGAGGGGTAATGCCTAAATTAAACAGGGGATTTTGTTTACGCAATATAATATTTGATGTGGGTCAGAAATATATATATATTTTCAAAACCAAGAAGGAGCGCAGCGCCAGCCTTGGAAAGGTTTGGCTAAATAAATGGGTTGTAGGTGCATTGTGGCTTGTCCTTCACTGGCCAATCAGAACATCATCAGTGGCCAGTGATGTTGTGGCTTCATGTTGGTGCGTTCATGTTCTCTGAATCTGACCCAAAACAATGATTTATATCCCCAAATGAGTGTTAGCGTCCATTAAATAGGTCTATGTAGACATGTCCCTTGTTTAATAAGTACGTTAACCGGAACATCTAATGTCAGTACATTCAATGTGAAAATACATTAAATATATGCTATTATAATCCTGTATTTGCTTACAATTAAAATACTGTTTAAAAATAATGAAAATACAGTATTTGCTTACAATTAAAAGGCTGTATTAACATCTAATTTAAATACAGTACATGCATGAAATATATACATATTATTCACACTAATATCAAGGCTTTTTTGATAATGGCTCACCACAAACTGATATCAATAAATATTCATTATTGAATGAACCTGAAAGAAGAGTAAACAATGACCATAAACAGGATACTTCTACATATAAGTTTGGTTTTATTCTTTTGAAATTAAACATGACCTATGTTTCCAGAAGGACCGTGTGAACACAGACTAACCATCAGGAGGTTTTATTTTATACCAAAACGGGACCTGGATTGCTTAATGTGGGCTGATAACACAACCTAGATAAAAAGGGGATGTTGATCTTTTAATAGAGCTTTGGGGATGAAAATGCATTTTCCAGTTGTTCTCAAGAGCCACAGTCGTTCCATAGTCTTCAGTACGTGGGATTTTCATGGACTTAGACAAAACAAACTCTGTTCTCTGAGAGGGGGAGACGACGCTTCATAAGAAAAGAGGCCATTTCTATTATTCCATGCATATATGGTTTGTGAGCGTTGTCCCTCAGCGTAGGCTGCGTTGACATCCAACACCCTCCCTATGAAACAACTTAAACAGCCCTGACAACGCTGCATGTAATCTGCATTTCTGATCATGTTGTTGAAGGTCATGTCTTCAATATTCCCACCCCTCCTGTTTAACTGTGGGCCAGTTGCTGGAACTCAGGCATTTATCACCAATCCATGCTGGACAGATCGGCCCGTTGTTGTCTCACGTATAAAAAACAGCCCAAAGAAAACCAGCCAAAATAAATACTTCCTTGTCCGTAACTGACAGCGAAGGCATATGATGAGGCACCATTAACGTTGGTCCTTGTTTTGCTCAACGACAGTTGGCCACGCGCACCAAACGAAACCTTGACCGCGCCCTGTCTGTAACCAAGCCAACCGCTCCTGTCTGTAACCAAGCCAACCGCCCCTGTCGGTAACCAAGCCAACCGCCCCTGTCTGTAACCAAGCCAACCGCCCCTGTCAGTAACCAAGCCAACCGCCTCTGTCTGTAACCAAGACAATCGCCCCAGTCCGTAACCAAGCCAACCAGCCCTGGGGTGAAAGGTCTCAGGCCCGGCCTGGGTGGGACCCCGAACGGTGCAGCCGGCACATGCGGACGCGACTGGCTCGAAGGGGTCCCACGTCCAAGTTGGAGGAGTTATTTCGGCGTCCCGGTGACCCATGGCACAATTTTCCAAACGTCTGTCGCCTAGCTACCGAAAATAATCCAGACTATGGTAGCAACACGGGAGTTATGTGGGAGTGTCATGAAATGGAACTCCCTATTGCCCAAACACTTAACATCTATCCCCTCCTATACCATACCCCCCCCCCCCACCCAGCTAGCCTCTTGCCCTTTAGCTCTAACCCCAAATCCCCTGGTCCCCTAGTCCGTCTCTAAAAGACAGGCTGTGTCTCTTGATGGACAGTGGGAAGAGAGTGGGAGCTGACAGACACACAAACACAGACAAGCACAGACACACACAGACACACATACGCACAAACAGACAACGACTGGGTAATGAAATCAGTTCAGCATACAGTTGGGTGCATTGTGAAGGAACCAGCCTGTTGGTGCCCATCTCAACAAAGACGACTGTTATAGAGTGGAAGAAATGACTGTTTTATAGACACACACACACATGGTGAACAGTGTGTATCACCACACACACACACACACACAGTAAAGAGGGATTCGTGTGCAGTGCTGGACAATGACACAAGCCAATCAAAGGCCATTGAGACATCCGGAGCCAGGGGTGCAGTAACACCAAGGTCCGTCCCAGTCCGCGTCGCCTCCCCCGGCTCCGTTCTCTCCCTCTCCCCGAGTCTCTACCCCCCACTCTTTCCATACGTTTATACTCCCCCTCTGTCCCGTTGTGACACAACGACAGATAGACAAAGATAGGTAAACGGATGGAGTGGCGGTGATAAAAAGAGAGAGGGGTCGAGTGGTAAAACGAGAGAGATGGAGCGAGAAGCAGCAACTCTATTAAGAAACAGAGTAAACAACCGTGTGTCGACAGTGGCTGACAATGTGAGCCAGCAGAGATCATTGAGATCCATCTCGTCCGGTTTGCATTCATGCCAGTCGCTAAAGGATGGTTAAACACGAGGCTAGCACTGCTTAACATTGCTGTCACACACACACACACACAGACACACTACGTGAGAGCGGCACATTAACTCATACATACATTCAGCATTCGGTTCAGGGGGTCTGTGTGTGTGTGTGTGTGGGTGGTTAAATACGTCTATCTCATTGAGCGTCTGCGCGTGCGCGTCCGTGCGTGCGCGTCCGTGTGTGTGTCCGTGTGTGTGTGTGTGCGCGTGTTGTCCCTGTGATAGACACAGTAGAGGAGAAGTGTCTGTCAGGGCAACGCGGGTCACTGTGACAATGGCCTCTGTGTGTGTGTGTGTGTGTGTGTGTGTGTGAGACATGGGGACACGATAGACAGTCGGAGGACACTGCACCCTTTCACTTCTCTGCTAATATTTCTCATGGCCTTTTTTCCTTGACGCAGTATCTCTCCATCATTCTCGCACTTGGCTCTTTTTTGACGCAGGGAAAACATAATCAACTCTTCTCTCTCCCACTCCCTCGGCTGCTTCACTCACCCCTCCTCTCTCTCTCTCTCTCTCTCTCTCCCCCTCTCTCTTGCGCAACTTCTTCCTACCTCACTCCACATATTTCTCCCTCTCTTCTCTCCCTCTCTCATCCCTGTCTCTCTCGCTCTCCCCCTCTCTCGTTCCCTCCCTTTCCCTCTCTCATCCCTGTCTCTCTCGCTCTCCCCCTCTCTCGTTCCCTCCCTTTCCCTGTGTGTACAGTTCTGTATAATTAATTTTGCTTTCATTTTCACAGCATTGTAAAATATTCTTCTACTATGCTAACAGGCATGTGTGTGCGTGTGTGTATCTGTGTGTGTGTGTGTGTCTGTGTGTGTGTCTGTGTGTGTCTGTGTCTGTGTGTGTCTGTGTGTGTGAGTCGATACACCAGAGACAGAGTGCAGAGAGGAAGACCTAGCAAAAGAGACGATACTGCTTAAAGAATCTATCAATATACTCCAGTGTGTTAGTGTGTGTGTGTGTGTGTGTGTGCGGACTGACTGTGTAGATTATAGTCATGGCCAAAAGTTTTGGCACCCCTGCATTTCATTTAAATAATGCAAATGTTTCTATAAAACTGTTCAAATTCAGAAATATTTTGGTATCCACATGTGTATTCACTTGGTTTGCAGTCAAACCAAAAAATCTGAACAATTTACCAAATCTTAGCTAATTAAAAAACATACAAATACAATTATTACAGGCTTCTAGAAGCAATGTAAATAATTACACCTCAATCAGGTGGTTCCCTTTTATTTTGGAATTAAACTCACCTGTGGTCTATTTCAGGTGCCTGCAATATGAAAATCCTCCATCCAACCAGTTTGAGTAAAGGACTCATCCTCCTGTTTGGTGTAATTAGCGGTGAGCAGGGAGAAAATGCAACCAGATTACTGTGTGAGGAGGCCAGACACAAGATTGTGGCTCAGCATGTACAACCTCAAGGCTTCAGGTCCATCCTCAGAGACCCTGACGTTCCTGTTTCCACCATACATAACGTTATCCAGACGTTTAAGGCCCATTCCACTGAGCCAACCGGGGCTGCAAGCAATAACTAGAGTCTAGACCGCACTGAAGAGCTGTTGGAATGGAGGAGAAACCTCGATCAACCTCCTCGCAGACGTAAGCCGACCTTCAGACACGAGGTGGTTTCAAGTCGCACCATCCGTCACCAACGCAGTTAAAGGGCGTCGTATGGCACAGAACACACCGCTGAGAGAACTGTAAGAAAGCCCGATTGCAAATCTGCCAAAACACACTGGAATGTCCCACAGTCCTTCTCGGACATTAGTGTTTTAGTAAAACACAACGAAGCCTCGGAAGAAAACACTTTGCCCAGAGTCAAACATGGATGAGGTCTGGAGAATACCAAGACTTGTTGGAGGGCAATGCTGAACCCGGTTTTAGAAAGCTGGGTCTCCAACCGAGGTCATGGGCCTTCCAGCTGGACAATTACCCTAGACGCACTTCAAAAAGCACCCAGGAGCGGTTCAGGATAAACACTGGACTGTTGTGAGTTGGCCAGCCTGAGGAGAGACTGGGCCAAACTGCCAGTACAGAAATGACTATAGGAAGCTCTTTACTGCAATTATTTTTCCTAAAGGCTGTGCTACAAAATATTGAGTGTAGAGCATCAACAATTTTGTTAATGCTAAAAAATGAGTTAAAATTGCACAAAGTAGTCGGTCTGCACAAATATTTTCAGTGCTAATATAACAAAATACTTTTGACAACCTGACCCTGGCTTTAAAACGTTTGTGTGTATGTGCCTCGCTTTGAATCATTAACCCTTCAAAAATGTACAGTCATTCTAAAGTAATTTCTTTACATGTACAGATCAGTAAAATATCTTGGTTTGCCATGAGTTATTATAACTGTGAGAACTGTTTTTTGTAGCGTAGTGACGCACACGTGCACGCACACACACACACACACACACAATCCAACAGACGGATCTCTGCAGTCACAGCGTTTAAGAACCATGAAAGTAGTTAAAACAACCATATCCTTCTATGCCTATGTTTAAACAAACAGCTTCATTCTCATATTTGCTTTTGTTAATTCATCTGTTCTGAAAAAAAGATGTAGAAAAACTGATATTTTATGATAAACGAGCCGCCCCCCCCCCCTTCTTGCTACCTCAGTGAAGCGTCAGTGAAATCCACTAAATCTACCGTGCTAACGCTGAGAAAACAGCCAATTTGCCAAAAAGAAATAGGGATAACTTTTGACAACAAAGTCCTCTAATAGCACCCAGAATGTGGATAGATTCCAGTGTGAAAAAATATGGTTCTGATGATGGCTTCAAAAACCTCAAAGTCCTCTTAATGGTTATATCTGTCTCATATCTGTCTTCCCTCTATTCACTGGGATGCTCCAATCAAAATGTCCAAGTGCCCTCATTTCGGTGGTATTTAAAAATAAGTTGCTTATGTCTTCAGTCATGTAAATAATAGCAAATCGTGTGGAACGTGTTCATGAAAGGTCTGGTTTTGGCCCTATGCTATTACTTCTTTTCTCCTAGTAGGTGCAAGACATTGTAGACACTCCTTGAAAAGGTGGGTTTTCCAAGAAAATGGACAGCAAACGCTGTTCAAGAGGAAGCTGATTCCACCTTTGGGGGGCAAAGACAAAAGAAGAGTTTTGCATGGGTTTAATGAGTCGCCCATGTTTGCTAATTCCCTCATAGGCAAATATCTCCACTGATATGAATATATGGCACACACCTACTCTATGAGTACTGGATACACAGTATTATATAAAACTACAGGCCTAAATATAGCATTCATATGCCCATCTATACACTGATCTACCACTGACTCAGACAGAGCAGGACAGGAAAGCTCTTGAGAAAAATGCAATGCTAGCCATCTCACAAAGTCTCAGGGCAGTGGTTCCCAACCAGGGGCACTAGGTCCCTATGGGGTTCCAGTTCTGTCCACAGACGAGACCCGTTAGACCAGAGGCTTACAAATGCACGAAGGGTTACTCAGAGGAAGTACTCAGTGGAGGGTGAAATTCAGTACTTGGTACAGTCCCGTCGCAGGGAACCACTGGTCCAGGCGAAGGTATTTTGTCTCCAGCCGGCGTGTTAGCTGAGACAACAGTGTCATAGTTCAAACAGGCCCTTGGCCAATCGGTTTGAAGAACGGGATGCAAACATATTCCCCATGTCACCATTACGACTATAAGAGCCTGCGTTGAAACGTTCTGAGCCAGACGTAGTCGAGGTAGGCCCATTATCCAGGAAGTTATCGACGTATTCCCGCGGCACTAAAGCAAAGATTTTGACAGGGACTGACAGAGGTTAGCCGAGGCTGTTGAGCTCTGCTTGGAGAATTGCTGCTAATTGTCAATCATGGCTTCTCATAAGCCTAAGAGCCACTAAACACTGTGACCAAAGCATCGTCTCTGGTATATAGAAGTACAGTCGGTGCAAAATGTACACGTTTCTACTTGAGAGTGTGTGTGTCAGCTTAAGTATCTGTGTGTATGCACGTGCATGTGTGCTTGAATGTGTGTTTATATCTGTGTGTGTGTGTGTGTGCAGGTATCTGTGTGTGTATTTTCTTACAGATGGTGGGTGAGTGCCCCTTAAGATCTCCAACAGATGGTGTGTGTCTGTGTGAGTGTGTTTGCATGAGTGTGTGTGTGTGTGTGCATGTGAGGTTGTGCATTTGTGTGTCTGAATGGTTGTGTGTGTACTTTCAGAGACTTATCAGGTGGCTTGGTCAGATGTGCTCTTCCTTTTATCCCACCAATTAGACGCTCCCATTTCATCCCCATGGAAACTTGTTTGGGGCCTAATTGGCTGTTTTATTTGCATCACTTTGATTCCAGTTAAGACTGTGTGTGCCTCTCCCTCTGCATGTGAGTGTGTCTCACTCTGCATTATGTTTGTGTCTGTTCATGTGTGTATCGCTCTGTGTGTGTGTGTGTGTGTGTGTGTCTCTGCTTCTGTGTGTACTGGTGTGTGGCTAATGCTTCTCTCTGCATGTTTATCTGTGTGTGTGTGTGTGTTTCTCTCTGTATGTGTTTTTATGAGTGTGCGTGTGTGTCTCTCTGCATGTGTGTTTACTGGTCTCTCTGCACATGTGTATCTCTATGTATGTGTCTCTCTCTGCGTGTGTGTGTGTGTGTGTGTGTGTGTGTGTGTGTCTCTCTCTCTGCGTGTTTCTGCATGTGTGTGTGTGTGTGTGTGTGTCTCTCTCTCTCTGCGTGTTTCTGTGTGTGTGGATGTATCACGGGGCAGGTCTCTCTAATGCATAGACAAAAGAGGTCTAACTTCTCTAGCGTTCCCCACCTGAATCTGTGTGTGTGTGTGTGTGAGCGTCCTTATGTGTTTATGTTTCTCCAAAAAGTCATGACCAGGCAAGCAAGGATCCTTCCCAGAGAATGAACACAGTACTCCCCACTACTGGGGGGTAGCGGGGGGCTGCGGACCGGAGCTGCTTGTGTTGGCCTGCACACTCATACCTAGGTAACGCTTAGATAAGACACACACGCCATCAAGACTTTCTTCGCAGGTTTGACCTTGAGAGGAAAACATCCCGCTATATCTCATGCTCTTTTTCTTCCTCCCCTTCAAACCTTAGCTCTCTCTCTCATCTTCTTCTTCCTCCCCTTCAAACCGTAGCTCTACAACTCCCCTGCTCACCTCTCCCTCTCCCACATCTCTCTCACCCCTCTATCTCTCATTTCTGTCTCAACTAGCTCTCGCTCCCTCTATCTCCATCCTTTTCTCTCCCCCTCCTAGAGAGCGTTCGTCACTCATATCTTGTTCTCCATCTAATTTCAATTGGTTTCTACCACTTTCTAAAGGCAATCAATTGGTCTCTACCACTTTGGTTTCCCTTACCTACCCAAATCAATAGAAAACCTGTTATACGGTAAACCAACAGAAACCAGTTACAAGGTTAACCATGTCAAACCAGTCACAAGGTAAACCATTAGAAAACAATTACAAGGTTAATCATCAGAAACCAGTCACAAACTTTACCATCAGAAACCAGTTACAAGATTAACCATGAGAAACCAGTTACAAGGTTAACCATCAGAAACCAGTTACAAGGTTAACCATCAGAAACCAGTTACAAGGTTAACCATCATGTCAAACTAAGCTGGGAGTAATAATGTATTTTCACACTACGATGACTGCGCCCTAACTAACAACTAACAAAACAACCTACTATCAACTTGTTGTGTATTTTTGTGTCTGTGACTGTGTGTTTGTGTGTGTTTAGATGGAGGCCAGGTTTTGCTGGCAGAACAAAATATATATATATCTCTAAATACCAATCCCCTGCAGCAAAAACACTTTTTCCATCAAAAGCTTCTACTAGTATTAAAAACACAAAAACATCCTGGAAAGAGACAGAGACAGAGTGTAAAAAGACAGATAGAGGGAAACAGAAAAAAAAAGAGAGATAGGGTGACAGAAATAAATATCTCCCTCTCTCTCTCTCTCTACATATATATATATATATATCCCTGTGAGTGTGTGAAAGACAACATTGAGAATGTCTATAGACAGAATAGAACACTGAATAAATTGTATTTACAAAATCAAATATTGGGTTCTACTTTGCCCAAGGCTCTAAAGCCGTTACTTTCATAGACTGGGTTTGGGTCTTTTTGGCAAACATAACTGCCTCTTGTCTATTTCAATGATGCGGTATGGCGGGAGATTTATTTCTGATTCAATTCAATTCACTTAGCCGGCCGCTAAGCTGCTTAACATCCTACAGTGACAACTAAGGAGATATAAGATTGAGAAGCTGTCGGAATTAGAACCAGTGTTACAGAATGCTCCATTGTCCCCTAGAAAACATTATTTGCTATGGAATAATTCTATACTCGCCAAGAGTTCCCGCCCCATCCAACATGGCGCAGGACTAGAAATCTGTTTTAAGCCAGAGAGGTGGTCTCCCATTGGCCTCCATATTCCCTGACGACTGGAAGGCTTGTATGGCTGTGGGTCAAATGTAACGCACCACGTTGAAAAAGGGGTGCTATTAATTCCTATATCACTTATTTGGAATTAATTAGATGTGTTTGTTTTGTTTTAATTCATCTTGCTGCTGTCTTATAGGTTGAAAAGGAGTGCCTAATCCTGTTTATAAATATTTGTATTAAATTTTATGCTCCAAATTAAACACATTTGAAGCCACAATATAGGATTACATATAAATAGGCCTTTCTTAATGAAACCGCTCATGGCTCTGTGTTATTAGAGCCTCTGAATTAATGTAGGCAGGTAAAGGAGGAGAGGCAGGCAAAACACATCCTTTCAACTCTCCCACACACACAGACATGTTTGTGTGTGTGTGTTAATGTGCCAGTTTGTGCATTCTCAGTGAGGGGAAACCTTTAAAGTCTTTCTTGTGTCATCAAATTCTTTGTGTGTGTGTGCGTGTATGTATGTGTGTATGTGTGTGTGTGTATGTTTCTACGTTTGTGTCATGCGGTTGTAAATATGTTCAGAAGTTTATATTTGTGTGTAATTATATGTCGGAGGCACCTGTGTAAGGGTCCATGTGAATGTGTGTATGTGTGTGTGTGTATGTGTGTATGTGTGTGTGTGTGTGTGTGTGTGTGTATATGTATCTGTGCATGTGTTGCGCATACAAAATTAGGAATTTTTATGAGACATCACACCAAACATCTAGGAGACATCACACCAAACATCTAGGAAACATCACACCAAACATCTAGGAGACATCACACCAAACATCTAGGAGACATAACACCAAACATCTAGGAGACATCACACCAAACATCTAGGAAACATCACACCAAACATCTAGGAGACATCACACCAAACATCTAGGAGACATAACACCAAACATCTAGGAGACATCACACCAAACATCTAGGAAACATCACACCAAACATCTACGAAACATCACACCAACCATCTAGGAGACATTACACAAAACATCTAGGAGACATCACACCAAACATGTAGGAGACATTACACAAAACATCTAGGAGACATCACACCAAACATGTAGGAGACATCACACCAAACATCTACGAAACATCACACCAACCATCTAGGAGACATTACACAAAACATCTAGGAGACATCACACCAAACATGTAGGAGACATTACACAAAACATCTAGGAGACATCACACCAAACATGTAGGAGACATCACACCAAACATCTAGGAGACATCACACCAAACATCTAGAAGACATCACACCAAACATCTAGGAGACATCACACCAAACATCTAGGAGACATCACACCAAACATCTAGGAGACATTACACAAAATACATTGTTACATTCTACAACATAGACAGACATGAGGTAAAGATGGCAGACAGAGGAACCGACACAGAAAGACACACACAGACAGACGGACACACACAGACAGACAGACACACACACACACAGACAGACACACACACAAAGACAGACACACAGACAGAGACACACACACACAGACAGAGACACACAGACAGACACACACACAGACAGACACACACAGACAGACACACACAGACAGACACACACACACAGACAGACACACAGACAGACACACACAGACACACACACACACACACACAGACAGACAGACACACACAGACAGACACACACAGACAGACACACACAGACAGACACATGAATCCTTGAAAGTATTGACATTCCAAATGGAACCATATTCAGTAGACTGACATGGCTCCGGTCTGATGACCCAGGATATCTGACCTGTCCAACTCCGTCTGACACACACACACACACACACACATCTCTAACCATTATACATTTCCCCATCAGACATACCTCTTCCTCTCCCACTCCACACCCCTCACATTCTCTGACACATATTCTAGTCCATGTCAATAGAAAAGCTTTCATAGTCCTGTGGCTGGCCAAAAATCGATACCTACTCTACCTCTCCACAATACAAACATGAAGTAGTTAGTCACACACACAAACACACACACAGACACATAGCAGAGCAGAGACACAGGGCTACTATACTGCTATTACACAGTCACTATAATCGCTGTTATTTCTACCATCTCTATCACCTCTATAATCTCTATCGCACCGCCATCATTTCTATCACATCTCTATCACCTCAAACATCTTTATCATCTCCATTACCTCTATCGCCTGTCACTTTTAAATTCTCTATCATCTCAAACATCTTATTCATCTCCATTATCTCTATCACCTGTCACTTTTAAATTCTCTATCACCTCAAACATCTTTATCATCTCCATTATCTCTATCACCTGTCACTTTTAAATTCTCTATCACCTCAAACATCTCTATCACCTCAAACATCTTTATCATCTCCATTATCTCTATCAACTGTCACTTTTAAATTCTCTATCACCTCAAACATCTTTATCACCTCAAACATCTCTATCACCTGCCACTAATTCTCTGTCAACTCTATCGTCTCTATCTCATATATCATCCGTTACCTCTGTCAACTCTATCGTCTCTATCTCAAATATCACCCGTTACCTCTGTCAACTCTATTGTCTCTATCTCATATATCATCTGTTACCTCATCAACTCTATCGTCTCTATCTCATATATCATCCGTTACCTCTGTCAACTCTATCGTCTCTATCTCATATATCATCCGTTACCTCTGTCAACTCTATTGTCTCTATCTCATATATCATCCGTTACCTCTGTCAACTCTATCGTCTCTATCTCATATATCATCCGTTACCTCTGTCAACTTTATCATCTCTATCTCATATATCATCCGTTACCTCTGTCAACTCTATCGTCTCTATCTCATGTATCATCTGTTACCTCGTCAACTCTATCGTCTCTATCTCATATAACATCCGTTACCTCTGTCAACTTTATCATCTCTATCTCATATATCATCCGTTACCTCTGTCAACTCTATCGTCTCTATCTCATATATCATCCGTTACCTCTGTCAACTTTATCATCTCTATCTCATATATCATCCGTTACCTCTGTCAACTCTATCGTCTCTATCTCATGTATCATCCGTTACCTCGTCAACTCTAGACGTCTCTATCTCATATAACATCCGTTACCTCTGTCAACTTTATCATCTCTATCTCATATATCATCCGTTACCTCTGTCAACTCTATCGTCTCTATCTCATATATCATCCGTTACCTCTGTCAACTTTATCATCTCTATCTCATATATCATCCGTTACCTCTGTCAACTCTATCGTCTCTATCTCATATATCATCCGTTACCTCGTCAACTCTATCGTCTCTATCTCATATAACATCCGTTACCTCTGTCAACTCGTTTCTCTAATATCTCGATCACCTCTATCCCATCTACCATCTCTAACATTGTATTGATCAACTCATCTCTCATCTGTAACACCTTCATCACCTGTATGGTCAACTCCATCTACATAGTCTCTATTACCTTTAGAATCTCTAATATCTAAATCTCTATCTCTATCTCCTCTATAGTCTATACAATCTCAATAACTATCAAATGTACACTTCCAACTCACATCTCTATCTGACACCTCCTCTCTCCCCATTTATTTCTCCTCCCCTCCTCCCCTCTACACCTCTCAAATCCATTTCTTTCTGAAGGGCATGTTCGACGCGGGAAACTTATTCACTTAGCTGAAGCAGGTGCAACGTACGAAAGATAAAAATGAAAATAATAAATAATAAAAGAGTTCAGGGTAAACATTACACACACGTTTTAAAAGGATTAAGGCACTTCAAATGTTGTATTATTAGCGTTATACAAAGCCATTCCTCCTCTCTCCCCTTTCTCCCTGTCGCTCACTACTCCACTCCATCATTTCTCTCTGTCTCTCTCACAACATAATTACTAATTGCCTCTTCTTCTGTTTGGCCGCCCTCTGCATTACGTTGTCATCCATCTCGCCTTACCCCCCCACCCCCCCTTTGAGGTGAGAGTCAGGCAGATCAGTTTGCATGCTGACTGTCTAGCTGATCCCTGGTTTTGGTTTCCTCTCCACCTTTGACCTCAATCCCCACACCTCCCCCTGCTTACCTGCCCTATCCATCTCCTCACCTTTGACCTTTCAATACCACTCTCCTTGTCCTCGCACCCCCCTCTCATCACTCGTTTCTTTATTCTGAACCCAAACCCCAACCTCAGCCCCACGACAGGTCAGCCAGTCGAGACCCATCCTCAGGAGATGAAGAGGGTCGGGTCATGGCGTAGGCAGAAAGTGGCAATCCGACGGAGACCGGGCCAGGAGTCAGCCTGACGTGGGCTTTGAAAAGCTTCAGCATAACAGCCGGTTGTCCTCATTAACAGCCCTCACCACTGCGGTGTTACGTCTCTGTCTTATTGTTCTCATGCTTCAGGCAACGCCTTCAATGACAGCCTCAATGTATCATAAGTGAAACGCTGGTACCCCACGCAGGATCTCCAATTGCCCTTTTCCAAAAAACAACATTTGTTTAGCTGGTAGGCTTTAACTAGGCTTTAACTAGGCTTTAACTAGACTTTAACTAGGCTTTAACTAGGCTTTAACTAGACTTTGTTAGTCTGTGGCAAAGAAACAAAACATACGAATTCAAAGTCAGTGTAATCAGAAACAAAACAGCTGATAAAACACGTTTCATTGTAAAACACTGAATCTCATATTCTGAACACTTACATGGCCTTCCATGTGTCACTCGAGTCGATTTCAAACACCAGTTGTTGAGTCACCAGACTCCAACGAGTCATTCAGCCTCTGAATAGAGTGGCCAACCTTTGCACACTTAGCGGAAACTTCGTCCAATTAAACTCGACATGTCACCTAGCAACAACATAGGAAAACCCACATCGTCCTCAGAATAATTTTGGTCCTACAGTGGTTCCATATTTCTACATCTAGCAAAGGAGTTTAGGGCTTGAAAGAGCAGTATTTTTTCATGAAGCACACGAAAAACTAGCATGCTAAACTTAAAGCCAACCACTTAATTTGAAACAAATGTGCAACGCAGTACACTTTGCACTTTCAAGAAGATAGCTACTGTCGAAACAAGTTCATCACCTGTCCAACAACCTTGCAGAGCAACAATTTGCACGTCTGGAAACATGTTGAATTGCAGAACGACTGCTGGGAAAATGAAAAGACGAGCAGAATTTCATCAGGAAGCTGTCAGATTGTCATTGAGCTGACAAGCCAAATATGGTTTATCAGCGCGCCTCAAATCCTCAGCCAATCTAAAATTGCATCGCAGTGGTTGTCAATGAAGAAAATGTTAGCAACAGACAGTAGAAAACAAGTTAAATCAGCTCTTAAAATCATACCTGGCAACCAATTTTTTTTGTACACACATATTTCACGCAGTAGAAAGATGTTTCTTTTGGTTTGTCACCCCCCCCCCCCGTCAGAGTACTGCATGGGGGTCATGAGGTGAGACGGATCGTTGTGCTGCGTCCTCCCCAGAAAATATCATCCCCGCAGTATAACCTAACCCCGGCCCTAATCTCACCCCTGACCTCTCCCAGCCTCACCCGCCCGTTCCATCCCTAACCTCACCGTCATCTGCCCTCTCGGGTAGCATCTGCTGCCTTTCCACCGGCAACCATGTGGCAGAGACTGGAATGGTACGTGCGTTTCTCTGTGTGTGTGTGTGTGTGTGTGTGTGAGTGTGTGTGTGTGTGTTAGAGTGAACGTATGTCCGTCTAGATCTGTGTGTGTGTGTGTATTTGTGATTACGCGTGCTTGTGACAGATGCTGATCATAATTTAATCCACCAGGGAGATTTCATTTCTCTTTACAGATGATGCATCCCAAGTGGCACCCTACAGCCTGAGTAGTGCAGTACTTTGAACAGAGCTCTGTGGAACCTAGGGCACAGAGTAGGGAACAGGGTGTTGTTTGGGACACCAAAGATAAAGCTGCTTTTCCAATCAAACCCTCTAGCAGCAGAAAATCCCCTTTATTCTTCATCCTGATTCCAACACACCAATTATGTGAATAACAGAGACAAGATGCATCCCATTGAGTAGCATTCATCTCCACAAAACATCTTATCTCCATTACATTTAGGGTTATGGGCTAGAAGGTAGGGAATATCGGATATAGGGAATATCGGATATAGGGAATATCGGACATAGGGAATGTTTTTTTTTAAGGCTGGATTACCGTGTCTCACTTCAGATGCAATTCCAGGTGTGTGTGTGTGTGTGTGTACTGAGTAATACAGACTCTATGGCTCCACACACACACAGATTAATACACATAGTTCAGGGAGAGAAAGTGCTCACTGCAGTAAAAGAAGTCTCACTTGTGAAAATGCTGAGTTGTGCTTTGTAAGAGGTGAGTGGAGAGAGAGAAAGAAAGAAAGAAAGAAAGAGAGAGAGAGAGAGATGAAGAGATAAATGAAAGATCGTTTTACCTTTATCACTTGGCTCTGGCAACATTTTCATTGTCACTCATGCCATTAAAGCATAAGAAATGACATCTTCATAGAAGGGAGGGGGGGTGAGGAGGGGAGGGAAAGAGAAAGTGATGGAGCGGGGAGGGGAGGGAGGAGAAAGAGAGGGACATTTTGGGTGTCGGCCAGAGAAACCGGATAGGGATGTGGGTCACTGTTAGACCCACTGGCACCGAACATCCATTACACACACACACACACACACACACACACAACCTCAAACACACACACACACACACACACAACCTCACACACACACAAACAAACACACACACACACACACACACAACCTCAAACACACACACACAAACTCACACACACACAACCTCACACACACACACAAACAAACACACACACACACACACACACACACAACCTCAAACACACACACACAAACTCACACACACACACAACCTCACACAAAACCTCACACACACAGACACACACAGCCTCACATACACACAGACACACACAACTTCACACACACACACACACAAACAGAGAACTGATCACTGTCACAAGGCCATCATGCTATAGTCAATATGGACTCTCTCTCACTACCTCTCCCCCAATACCTCTCAATTTCTAGCTCAACTTCTCTCTCTCTCGGTCCTTTTCTATGTCTCTCTGTCTGCCCCTCTCCTTCCCCTTGCCTATCTCTGTCTCTCCCCTGCATGTAACAACTTCTTTTCTCTGTCTATCATTTTATCTTTTCCATACATCTCCACTCCTCTGTCTTTGTGTTTCATTCTCTTTTAGTTTCTCCCTTTCATTTTCTATCTGTTACGTTCTCTGTCAGACTCTCCACTCTCTCCCACTACAGTCAATATGAACAGACATTCTATTTTACTCGCTTTTCCCATCACCCACTCACACGCTATGTCTCTCTCCGTCACACACGCCCCCCTCCCTCTCCTTCTCTCCTTTCCTCTCACTTCATCTAATTTCTGTCTCTCTGTACTATCTATCACTCTCTTCTGTCTGTCTGTCTCTCTTCTGTCTGTCTCTCCCTGTCTGTCTGTCTCTCTTCTGTCTGTCTGTCTCTCTTCTGTCGGTCTCTCCCTGTCTGTCTGTCTCTCTTCTGTCTGTCTGTCTGTCTCTCTCTGTCTGTCTCTCTTTTCTGTTCGTCTCTCTCCTCTATCTATCAGTCCACTCTGTCCCAAATTTTCTCAGTCAAAGGTTTGGACACACCTACACATTCAAGGGTATTTCTTCATTTTTACTATTGTACCTTGCAAAACAATAGAGAAAACTATGAAATAACACATATGTAGTGAATCATGTAGAGACCAAAAATACACCTTAAGGTTGTATCACTTATAACCAAAGTTCTAAACAAATCCATTTATATTCAAGCTCTTCAAAAATGCCACCTATTTCCTTGATGTCAGCTTTGTACACTCATTGTTTTGATGCCTTCACTATGATTCCACAATGTGGAAAATAGAAGAAATAACCTTTACTGAGTAGGCGTGTCCAGGCATCTCTTCTCCCCGTGTTCTTCTCTTGATACCGCCCTCTACCATGCACATACATGAAAAAGCCTTCCTCAGGGCAGACACAATCACACCTACACTACTTCACAACCCCCCCCCCCCCCCCACACACACACACACAAACTGTACACACACACACACACATAAAAATACACACTTTCAAAATCTAGGGCTTACTGAAGTTATGGGAGGTCACACAGTGGCTGCCTAGCAGTTAATTACCCTCACTAATCAATAATTCATTAGACTGTCCGTGTGTGTATGTGTGTGTGTGTGTGTGTGTGTGTGCATACGAACACCAAACTACCACAGTAAGCATTTTCTTTCCCTGAGAACACCAGATTAAGAGGATTGACTCCGTAATGGATTAACCTCTGGCGTGGGTTTGTGTGTGTGTGTGTGTGTGTGTGTGTGTGTGGGTGTGTGCTCTGCAGGATCAGAAAGGCATGTATGAATTGATTAGCTGAGAAAGCTCTTCCCCTTTAAGGCCCATGTCAGCGGTATTCTGCGAGAGGAGAGAAAGCTCTTCCCCTTTAAGGCCCATGTCAGCGGTATTCTGCGAGAGGAGAGAAAATGCCGAGGTGTCAGTCAAGGCAGAATGGGGGGGGGGGGTGAGGGGTGAGACGTCCATCAAACGTCACGGCACGGAATACTCCCCTGCGGCCTGAGGGTAACCCTGCCGTGTCAGTGTGTGTGTGTGTGTGTGTGTGTGTGTGTGCGTGTGTGTTAGCAAGCTGTCAGCAGCTGTATTTGTCAGCAGGATTTGTGCTCATGAACT
The DNA here is from genome assembly GCF_011004845.1 of Esox lucius. Classification (NCBI taxonomy): domain Eukaryota; kingdom Metazoa; phylum Chordata; class Actinopteri; order Esociformes; family Esocidae; genus Esox; species Esox lucius. The sequence goes on from NC_047593.1 coordinate 18,841,457, forward strand.
ACGCAAAGCGACACTTTTTCAACCATCACCACCATTTTAGCTGTTTCCCGAAAGGAGGGGGGGGGGGGTGCGGGGGGGTTAAGTGGCCAGTCACCAGAACAGGTGTCTGTGGCTTTCAGGATAGAGAGTTTGCGGCAGGGCTCAAACACGCACACACAAACTCTTTAATCGTACACAGGCAGACGAACAAATACGTACACACACAAACACACACAGAGATCCTGGGTGGCTGGCGGTAAGCCTTGCTAAATAGAGTCGGCTGTTTGACATGGAACACACACACTCAGACAACGGGACACTGTCACACTGCACAGGCTTATAGCGCCGACACGCACACACAAAAGCCAGCTTATGAGGCGATACTGAGGGGACTGCAAAAAGAGCACGAGAGAGAGAGAGAGAGAGGGACGAGAGAGAGAGATAGAGGAGGGAGAGAGAGAGAGTGAGAGAAAGAGAATGGAGTGAGAGAGGGGAGAGGAAGAAATAACGCAGAGGAAAAGAACGACTCCAGAGAAAACATCAAAGATCAAAAAGAGCGACATACAACAAGAAAAGGAAAAAAAAAACATCCGCAGCCAACCAACCCAGAAGTAAACCACACTAATAACATCATCATCATCATGTATTGGGCCCGAGTAGTCAAGCTACAAGCTTGTATTACCACTTGACGCTTTAAAACAGCTCCCGAAAATCTTAATATTAATGCATACATTGGTGCCAACCAGTTCCAGTTCAACTACACTTAGCAGGAACTACTTTAACTAAATTATACAACTTCAGTAGTTGATTGCTTTCCTGTCAAGTATGGGTCTCGCTAAGCAAAAACCAAAAAAATGTATGGAAAAACTGAAGTAGAGGAAAGAATTTCCTTCTGTTCATCAGTGCCAGACCCCCCTGAGCCTCATTTGAATGGTGGCTGCTTAGTTCAACAGGCTAAATGCACATTACATTCACATCAGGTGGGATCCGTTCCGGGATTTTCCTCCACACGCGCTAACCAAGCAGCTCGCACGCACTGAACTGCTCTCCGAAAGTAACTTTAGTGTTAAGTGAACTATATAGATCCAACGCGTGGCCTTTCCCGTGGGATGCGGAAATACGGGGCATACCGGCCCCCGAAACCAGGCCAGCCCAGTAAGGTCCAGCTCGGCTCGGTGAATTGGGGTCCCAGGGAGGGAAATCACCCGTGACCCGTTTTCCCCGAGCACCCCCCGGCAGAACCAGCCGCTCAGACCCGACGGGGCAGGATCAGCTCGGTCGACCTACCTGTTTGCTGTACTTGTTTCCCGTCTGGCATCCGTACTCGGAGCACTGGTCCGACCCTAGTGACATGGCGTCGGCGTTCCCGCTCCCCCCACTGCCGCTCCCGCCGGATCCTCCGCTCCCCACGAAGGTGTTGGACGGCGGCAGCTCCTGCACCGCCTGGTGCTTCTTGCCCTCGGCCGGCGGGCTGTGTGGCTGCAGGTGGACCGCCGGGAGGGGCGAGCTGGACTTGTAGTGCCGGGCCAGGTCCGGGCTGGACTGGTGGCGCCGGGAGCCCATGCGGGGGCTCCCGGGGTCACCGTCAACAGCGCAGTAGCGTGCCGCCAGCCGCTCGCTAGCGCCGCTCATGTCCTCGTCCTCGTCGTCGTCGATGCTGGCCATGTGGTGGTCGTTGCCGTGCCGGCGGAGCCCGTTCACCGTGACGATGCCGCTGTAGAGCGAGTGTTCTGTTTTGTTGCCGGCTCCTCCCGTACCTCCCGTGCCATTGCGCTTGTCCCTGCGGGGCTTCCGTCCGCGGTCTAATGTTCCTCCCCTGGCCTGGGGCACAGCCGGCTGCGGACTGAAGAAGTCCTCCTCCGGTTCTTTCTTCCCAGCCTCGTAGCCGTTCTTGCCCTGGGCACCGCACTGACGCGCCGTGACCACCAGGAGGATGACGAGAATGACGGCGGCGGCACCTGCCAGGACGCCAATGGCCACTGAGAGGCGTTGTTTCCCCAGTGCTCTCTCGCTGTCCGGGTCGCCAGCGATGTCCAGAGAGAGAGGGGCTGCTAAACTACGAGCCACCTGAAGGAGAAAGAGAGAAGGAGAGATAAAGAAAGATAGAGAGAGAGGCAAAGAGAGAAAAAGTGAGACATAAAAAAGCAGAGGAAAGAGATGAAAGTAGAGGGAGGTGAAGGACAGAGGATTAAAGAGGTAAGGTAGAGAACTGCAAACACTGTAAATCATTACTCTCCATTGATTAGCAATATTGTGACATCAGAGAGTGGGAAGACCACAAAGCCACCCAGCCAGGGATCAAAGACAGAAGGGTTAAAGGTGGGGTGACTAATTTATGAAAGGACTGAAGGGCAGAGGAAGACAGGAAGAAGGGAAGAAGAAATGAAGAAAGATCAAGGGGCCGGGGGAAGACAGGTGTAAAAGCAGAGCGGGAGAGAAAAAGCAGTGGTGGTTTGGTACTTCTAATAACATTGTGTGGTCACGCCTGAGGTGAAAAAGATGGCACTTGGGAAATGTTCAGTAGTAATGCCTTGCTCAAAGACACAACAGGAAATCTAGAATTTGATAGCAACCGTAACGTTCACCATTTCAGAACCCGGGTTCAAACAAATACTGTCATAAGTATTCGAAAAACTGTTTGGTTGAACGCTGAACAGCAATCTGGACCAGGTACATCCTCCATTGTTGAAAAGCTGCTCCAGAACTGCAGACATCGAACAAATATATGAGGATTACTATCAGCATTGGAGTATTTGGTGGAAGATATGATGTGGTGAGGTCAGCCTAAAAAACAAAGTGTTGGCACGAAAAGCTGTGCTTGGTTGTTCCGTGACAATGTGCCCAATCACCTTTGTGTTGCTGTGCACTCACTGTCTGGGATGTCCATATAGGATATAACAAGGATAACACTTTGGATACGCTGTTAATGTAACGTGAACTGAAACTCACCTTGAATTCTTTAAATAAATCTGCATGTCTGTCTCTGAGGCACTTCGCTAAGTTGGAAGTGGTTCCTCCTTTAGTCTCGTGAGTTTGAAGGCCCCGTTTGCCTAGTGATTTTTGCGAATATGTTACTCCCGGATCATCCGCCTATAACAAAAAGTTTGCGACTCGTACTGTTTTTCTTTCAGACGAGTCGAGGCGAAGCGGCACATGCCATAATCTGACAAGTTTTGGATCCCTGGTAACTATGGTTCTGTATAAAAACCAGTACTGTCATGTTTTCAGGATTTTGGCATCAACTTGGTACCGATTTATCAGTTCTCGTGACATCCCTAGTTGTGGTATCATCATTTGTCAGTCTGAAACAGAAATGCAACACTAATGCAATCTGGTACCAGCTTCTCCAGCCACATAAACATTCATTTATGTCAGCTGATTGCTTCAGGGTTTTTTGACAAGCTCTCCCTGTACTCGGCAGAGCATAAGGTGAGATGTTTAGTCAGTCCTCTGAAGCGTGGTATTATTTAGTCGGCTGTGGTGATGTCGGATCCGAACACGAGACAGCGGTGACAAGCAGTGTGTCAGACTCTTCTTCATCTGCACTGAGGACTCAGCAAGTCATTTTCCGTTGAGAGTTCTGCTCTGTGACAATGTCTGGTTGGAGATGATTGTCCCCTTCAAGGAGATCCCGTGCAAATGTTGACTTGCAGTGCGGTAAACATTTCCTGACGTTTTGGACGAGGCCAATCGTCTGTCATGCCGCGGGATCTCCAAGGTCACTGGAAGACAAGTAGCAAGTCCCACTTATGTTCAACAAACGTCTGTCAACAGCAGTATCAATAAAGTACACTAAATATATGACTTTGTTGAACACTGAGTTATAATATATATTCTCAGAATTCTACAGAGAAACTGTCCTTTCGCTCAACTTTTACAGCATGTACCACCCAACTATGGGTTACAGCCATTCTTTTTTTCTGTCAGTACTGGTATCTAAAACAGCGACCTGCAAGCAACGGCCCCGCCTCTTAGTCTCATTAGGTATAAAAACAGGTTTCTAAACACTGTTTTCAGAACCACTCGTTACTCCACTGCCTAGTTCACCTCCTCAAGGGTACCTATCTAGGTCAGGGCAGTACAGACCGACCTTTAACTTAGTTCTCCTGCAGGCCACAACACTCTGTTAGTCCGCTAAGCTTTAGCATATGTATTAGCCCGCACCATTTACCCAAGACCACATCATTTCCAAGTAATTATAATCCCACCACTACCTTGGCGACCACGACGGAAGCCCCCTGTCAAGGGCGGTGTTCGGTGTCGCACGTGGCAAAGCCTTAGTCACCGCGGTGCTTCCATTGAATAAGTCGCGCATTCACGCCAGAGCGTGGGTCTCAGCAAAGGAAAAATCATTCACACAACTAATTCCTAAAACCTTCATAAAAAGGCTGTACCAGACTGTTCTTGAAAGCCGCAGCGGCACTCATAAGAAGCACTTATCGGGTCGGGTCAGTTGGACCAGCAGGTTGTCGGAGCTGTTCCTGACTGGGTTAGTTTGGATACCTTTGATACCCTCTGCTGACACTCCGCCTCAAGCGAAGGTATTAATTCGCTCATCTAATGCACCTCTTCAGGCAAGGTTAGCCGGCGAGGCGCGTTGACACCGTTTCCGTCTACGCCGTGGTTCAAATGATGTTTTAAATGCTCCCGTTACTTTGGTGTCTGCTTGAGCCTCGAGGGACAGGCTGACGGGAGCTGCATATTGCGGGGCTCTTTACATTAACATCAAGGCCATTAGCCGACGCTCTCATCCACAGCCACTTACAGTAGCAGGCGGGTACATTCTTCTTACCTTTTCTTCACACGACCGTCGTGTTGAATCAGGCGTGTCAGTTCTAGGGCCTAAGAAAGGTTGTGAAACACTGGGTCACGGCAGGGAACAGTTAAGGGATTCAGTGGAATAACCGGGCCTGAGTAAACCAGCTTGAAGCTAGATACAGCAGTTGAGAAAAAGACTAGAGGATCTCTGTTTTCGATGAGGATGAGCCCGGACAAAGAGCTGTGGATCCAAAGACTGCCCATCCACGATATCAACGTGATTAGTGACTTGGTCTTGCTGACGATGGAGTGGGTGTTTATTTGGGGTTCAGAGCCAGGACGGCGGAACTCAGCTTACGTGGCATTTATACTGTAAGTCATGTTCTTTAAGAATCACAGGCTATATGATTAATTTATCGGTCCAAAAATTGATGCAAGAACTAGGGACTCCAAACCACCAGTACGGAAAGGTACTGAAATGAACTGAAAACATTTGAAGGTACAAAATGAACAGAGCCACAAGTCTGTGGGTCATGACCCACTGGCCAGGTATAGAGCCAACAACCAAGTGGCATGGGGTCAGAATAGACCATGATCCTAATGTAGTATTGCCTGGAAACTGTAAAGTGTATGTGTGTGTGTGTTTGTGTGTGTGTGTAATGGGGTCAGTAATTTAGAATAGAGCATGAGCGTAATGCAGCATAGATTTTGCCATAACAACATAGAAAATCAATACACAGAAGGCCTACAAAGGGAAACCCATTAGACACACACACACACACACACACAATCATACATGTGTATATACACACACAAACACATACTAGACCTCAAACACCCATATCCACCCAGGTCTGTAAAACAGGTCTATAAATGCATATCTGACTTTGTGCAGTCAACGCTGGGAATTCTAATTATCCAATATCCTCTATCCTATTGAGTGCTGTGTGTGTGTGTGTGTGTGTGTGTGTGTGCGTGCATGCGTGTGTTTGTGCCTGCCTACAAGCATGCGTGCGTGCATTTGAATCTTCCATTACTCTTTGAAGTCATGTTCTATTACACAGAACACTTTAATTACATTTTAATGTTTTAGATAATATAGCATTACAATTATTTTCTTCCACATCGCTGACACTGCTTTTCTTCCGCTATCGGCAGAATCACTGTGATAACTCTGACAAAGCAGCACTTCAGATTGTATCAACAGCACAACATACCATCTCGCAAGATTGAGAGTGTTTTCATTTTCCAGATACTGTAACAGAATTAGCACAGCCATTTGCCTAGCTCCGTAACACCAAGACTCAGGAACTGTTTCATGGCATTGTTTCAATTACTCCATTACACAAGTTAGCAGTAACATCCTATGGTTTTACTGTATTATACTGTTTTACTATTTTCTGTTCCATTGTCCTACTGAATTATATTACATTCTCTTGCATAATGATATTCAGTTTTCTTCATTTCAGTAGATTTTTTTTTCTACATCCTGTCCTATTGTCTTACTAGATTATATTCAATTGTACAGTGGATTATATTTCATTGATGGAAAATGTTGTTTGTATAGATGTCGGAATGGACAATCCTGGCTAAATACAATTATTCAATATCACTGAATGACCATGGTAAAGCATTCGTTCTCTTGCCTTAGCAGATTCTATCATTTGGGTTCTAGAGGGTCCTATTCTGTTGTCTTGAAATATCCTATTATATCCGTTCCAGTGGGTTCCATTCAGCTGTCTAAGAATAATCTATTATTTCCGTTCCAATGGCTTGTATTTATTGTCTGGGAGATTGTATTACAGGCCATGACTACAGATCATCCTTCTCTATGACCTTCAAAAAAGAAAAATCACCTTCCTAAAGATTCACCACATGTAAAACATTTCCACCCATGGGGGGGAGCACAAAATCTCAGCCGTCAGACACAAACAAACAGTGTTTGTGTTTGCTTTTGTTTAGGCCCGTATTTCCAGCGTTTGAGATTCAGTACCGTTTGTTACTCCACATCAAACAAATTGAAGCTAGAAATAACACCGGCCTACTGCTTAAAAAGCCAAGCACAGTTTGTCATTGTTTGCCTGAGTTAAAGAACACCACTTTGCCTGCCTTCTCCTTACGCCATAGGCTGTGTGTAATTTTCTGGAACATTCTTTCAAATAGCCGCGTGGATTTTATTCGGGCCGTTCAAACTCAGATTTTAAGGAACATGAAGCAGTACGAAGGGCAAGACACGGCGCACAGGGAATAAACGCATGCATGGAACCAGAACGACACGCGGGCAGAAGCTTCTGGATCTTCGATGAAAAGGAGAGTTATTTTCTCAAGGTCTGACAAAAGACAAATCCACAGCCACACCATTCATCATATCCCCTCCATCGGTTCCATTCTATTGTCTTAGCGGATTGGATTATTTTATTCTGTTGTCTAGTGGGTTCTACTGGTTCCATTGGGTCTGTTCCGTGCCATTGTTCCGCTGTTGCCTGGCTCCTCTCCACTCTGCAGTCCCTGTCCCATTCACATTCTCCTCAGCACGCCGCTAGCTCAGCACGCCGCTAGCTCACAGTGACTCCTGCTCTGTGCGCGCATGCACGCGCGTCCTTGTCCATATCCGTGTGTGTTTTTCTGCACTTTTGTGTATTCATATTGCATTTCTGAGTGTATGTGTGTGTGTTTACGTACGTGTTAGTGTGTGTATGTGTGTGTGCATCTGCCTATAAGTGTTCAAACCAAGAGTGCAGCACGACCACTTAGGCTCTGGTACATCTTCATCCGTCCTGACGCGTCATCCCTCGCTCCCCCTCATCATCCGCATCATCCCTGCCTCCCCAGCTCAGCCAGCTCCCACAGGACACACACATATACACACATTCCTAGCCACACTGCCCCACGACTCCTCCACTGTGCTGCACCAAGCTTTGTACTGCTCAGCCTTAAAGGGTAATTTCAAGATTTTCTGAACTTGATGTTAAACGGTTCCTCTCTCATTGAAAGCTCATTATTTTCCACACGTCAGGCGAGGCTGCCGTTGCTTTGCCAATTAGCTAGCCAGTGCCACTGCCCAAAAGGAAGCAATGCCACACTCCAGCGTGAATCACCAGTACACTGGTGTTTTATTGAGGCGCTAGCTGGTGGTTAGTTAATGCAGTCAAATGTGTACACACGGCTGAATAAAGAACTGAACCATGTTTTTTTTTGTGGGTCCTCTCCGCTCACAGACATATTTCGGGGCGAGGAAGCACCTAACACCAAGTTTAAGAAAATAAATGAAATTCTCCTTTAACAATGTGTGTGTGTGTGTACTGTTTAGCACGGGAAGCATTTCTCTTTGTAGGTAGTGATGTGTCTCTCTTGATAGATACTATGAATAGCTGTTCTTGCTCCTCTGCAATGCTTGCTCTTTGGGGTTTAAGGCTGGATATATATCTGTAAAGGATTTTGTGACTAATTGTTTTCTGTTGTAACAAGGGATTCAGTCAAATACACTTGAACAATACAATAGATTTATAGATTCATTCATTGAATGCCTGGCAATGTGTAGCTTTAGTGTAATGACATTTTGAACATCCAAATGGTTGGAGCATAAACACCTGTGTAATGGGCTAAAAGGTAAAGGGTCAAGTCGAATTGAAGGAAGTACGTTTTTTAAATACATAAAATTAGTAGACTAATTTAAATACATAAAATTAAAACATATAATTTTTTATTTAAAAAGCTTTTTTTTAATTTCCTGTTGAGTCACTGAAAAATAGATTACCTTTCTTATTAAATTGAAACTTTAGTTTATTTCCTGAAATGACTGTGTTTAACACCGCCATGGCCACAGCCATGAGCCCGAAACTGCCTGCTGGTGGAGTACATGAATACAGCATGGGCTTAATGTTGGGCAGGAAAATTAATGTGCCGTTTTGCAAGCCCCCCGGATCAAAGTCCTTCATTGAACTGAAGCTGGGGTCGGGAGTCCTTGTGCAGTTACTCCTTGTGCAGTTTTTTATTTTATAATAACTAAGGTCAACTCTGGGCCCCAGTTGACAAGACAAAGCCTGGGACCAGTTACAAGGCCAGAAAGATAATCTAAAATTTGAGAAGCTCCGGCTTACAAACAGAAATTAGATTCCAATAGAACGCTGAAGTGGCCTAGAACACAGCAGAACAAAATGGAATCCCAAAACACAACAATGGAACAATGGATTGTAATGTGTGGAAGTATATGCGGTAATCTAGAACTCCTTTAGATTACACCACGGACAGTTTAGTTTAATTGGAAAAGACCAGCACAGCACAGCACGCTGTACAGGGTAATGGAGAAGAGGTGTGTGTGTGTGTGTGCGTCTATGGAAGGAAGCCAAAGTGATTAGTGAATGAAATGGCAATGCAGCAGAAAATTACTCACCTCTTTACATCTAAACAGCAAGAGTCACAAGTTGGCCACTAAGCATTATGGAAATATACCTTCAGGACCATGTCAAACTTTGTGCCACTAATTGTTTGATTCAACTTTGACCTTGTGTTTTCAGGGATTGGCCTAGGTGCTCTTTGGCAATCCAGCCCAACACTAACTGATTCATCTATTTAACTAATTGCCGACCATTTACGTAGTTTGGCCAGCGTAGTTGAATCACTTGTGATAGTGTTATTCCCTCCATTGGTGAGGCCTGCTATAAGCTGTTCTTATTAAAAGATGAAATGATGGTCCTCTCTTAACTCAGCCATTCCATTATAACATGCTATTGTTCCATTCTAATTTCTTCCATTCTGCAATTCCATTCCAATTTGCCCATCTATTATATTGTAAGTTGTTCTAATCCGTCCCTGCTGTTCCATTAAAGGGTGATGCATTGCATCAGTCCATTCTGGGCTATTGACTTGGATAAGTATAGCCTGTAGAACACAGTGTGCCCTTGACAAATGAACTGACTGCTATGAGTTAGAAAAAAACTATAAAACCAAATGGAATAGCCAAGGAGTCTGATCAGGATGTACAGTGTGTAGGTACCCTACATTAGCATTAAACTCGGCTTTACCAAAAGGCTCCCTACATCCTATGGACACAGGTCAAAAACAGTGTACTTTATAGAGAACAGGATGTCATTTGGGGCACACATCACAGCCCTAGTGTAATCCAGAGCCGTGGGCTAAAAAAGTGCGGTCTGGGCCATGATGAAAGTGAAACTCCTAATTACCTGAGCATCCACCAGAGTGGCGTTGACCAAGCTCTCGTTGATGAAGACGTGCACTAGCGCCGTGGCGCAGAGCGAAGGCTCCCCGCTGTCGTTGACCCGGACAACCAGGCGATGAAGACCCCGGTGTCTCCGCTCCAGAGGCTCCGCCACGGTGATGACCCCGCTGGCCGAGCCGATCTCGAACAGCCGGAAGGGGTTCCCTCCAACCAGCGAGTAGCGCAGGTCTGCGTTGCGGCCAAAGTCGGAGTCTGACGCAGCCACGGTCCGGACGATGGTTCGGGCGCCCGACGCCGGCGGGAGAAGGGTGTAGGACTCGTTCGTGGGAGAGATCACGGACGGGGCGTTGTCGTTCTCGTCGGTCACGATGAGCGAGACGGTCGCCGTGGCAGAGCGAGGAGGGTCGCCGCCGTCAACAGCTCGGACGCGGAAGGTGTAGGTGGAGCGGCGTTCACGGTCAAAGGACGCAGAGGAGAAGATAGTCCCAGTGTTGTTCTCGATTGAGAACTTTTCTTTACACCTTCCTCTACATCCCTCCTCGCCTCCATCGGTCCTCTCCCCATCTCCTCCCTCCACCTGCCCATCCATCAGTGTCTCTTCTTCATCCATCTCCACGAAGAGACTCAACTCTGCATTCTCGCCCTCGTCCGCATCAGTTACTGTCACCATGCCGACAGGGCTGTTGGCAAGAAGGTTCTCCTTCACATAGAATGTGAACACTTCCTGGACGAACTTTGGCGCATTGTCATTTCGGTCAGTCACCATGACAACCACGGTGGCCGACCCCTGCAGGGAGGGGGCTCCCTTATCCCTGGCGATCACCCGGAACTCATACCTCTCCCGCACCTCCCGGTCGAGAACCCCCGTCGCGCGGATGTCCCCGTTATCTGCATCGATGTAGAAAGCGCCATTAACCGACGGATCCAGTGAGTACACAACCTCAGCGTTTTTACCGGAATCGGCGTCCGCCGCCACCACGGTGACCACCCGTTCTCCGGGCTGGTTGTTCTCCGCGAAATGGACTTCAACCACGGCCTGCGCAAAGGTGGGCGCGTGGTCGTTGACGTCCACCACCCTGACCATGAGGGAGCTGTTGGAGGAGAGCGAAGGCGATCCCGAGTCTACAGCCACGATGGTGACGCTGTACTCTTTAGTCACCTCGTAGTCCAGAAGGGCGGATGTGTGGAGGAAGTACTTCTTACGGTTCCTAAGGGAGAAGAATTAAATAAAAAATATAGGTATTTCCTGGGAAAAACATTGCTGCAAAATTAATATTTTTGTATAATGATTTTACAAGTATTAAATCTAGTATATACATATATATATACACACACAATTCTTTAACTTTATTTGGCAAATTAAACATCATGCATTTGATTCAGAATTGTTGCTAGCTAGCAGTTATCGGTATATTTATATGTATACAGTGGATATAAGAAGTCTACACACCACTGTGAAAATGCCAGTTTTTTGTGATGTAAAAGAATGACACAAAGATAAATCATGTCAGAACTTTTTCCACCTTTAATGTGACCCATAATGTGAACAATACAGTCGAAAAAACAAACTGAAATCTTTGAGTGGGGAACATTTTTAATTCACAATAACCTGGTTGCATAAGTGTATACACCCTCAAACTAATACTTTGTTGAAGCAGCTTTTGATTTTATCACAGCACTGAGTCTTTTTGGGTTGGAGTCCATAAGCATGGCTCATCTTGACATGGCAATATTTGCCCACTCTTCTTTGCAAAAGCACTCCAAATCTGTCAGATTGCGAAGACATTTCCTGTGCACAGCCCTCTCAAGATCACCGAACAGATGTTCAATTGGATTCAGGTATGGGCTCTGGCTGGGCCATTCCAAAATGTTAGTCTTCTTCTGTTGAAGCCATGCTTTTGTGGATTTGGATGTGTGATTTGGGTCGTTGTTGTGCAACTTCCTCCTCGTCTTCAGCTTTCTAACGGACGCCTGAAGGTTTTGTGCCAAAATTGCCTGGTATTTGGAATTGTTCATAATTCCCTCCACCCTGACTAAGGCCCCGGTTCCAGCTGAAGAAAAACAGCTCCCAAAACATGATGCTGCCACCACCATCCGTCACTTTGGGTATGGTGTTCTTTGGGTGATGTGCAGTGTTGTTTTTGCGCCAAACATACCTTTTGGAATGATGGACGAAAAGTTCAACCTTGGTTTTATCAGACCATAACACATTTTCCCACGTGCTTTTGGGGAACTTGATGTTTGTTTTTGCAAACTTCAGCCAGGCTTGGATGTTTTTCTTTGTAAGAAAAGGCATCCGTCTTACCACCCTACCCCATAGCCCATTCATATGAAGAATACTGGAGATTGTTGTCACATGTTGTCACTTGCCAGAAATTCCTGCAGTTCCTTTAATGTTGCTGTAGGCCTCTTGGAAGCCTCCCTGTCCATTTTTCTTCTCATCTTTTCATCAATTTTGGAGGGACATCCAGTTATTGGTAATGTCTCTGTTTTCTCCACTTGATGATGACTGTCTTCACTGTGTTCCATAGTATATCTAATGCTTTGGAAATTATTTTGTACCCTTCTCCTGACTGATATCTTTCAACAATGAGATCCCTCTGATGCTTTGGAAGCTCTCTGTGGACAATGGCTTTTGCTCAACTGAGATAATGTCAGGAAAATCTTACTGGTTAATTCTGAACACAGCCACATTCCCAGTTATAAGAGGGTGTGCACACTTATGCAACCAGGATATTATTTAAAATTTTTACCCTTCGAAGATTTCAGTTTGTTTTTCAATTTAACTGTTCACATTATAGGTCACATTCAAAGTGGAAAAAGTTCTGACATGATTTATCTTTGTCTCATTCTTTTACATCACAAAAACCTGGCCTTTTCACAGGGGTGTGTAAACTTTTTATATCCACTGTATATATGTACTATGCTGGAATTCCCCCGAAATGTTACATTGTACAAACACTACGAAAATAAACCCAACCAATACATTCCAAAAATAAGGTTTTGAAAATTGACAGGACTGCGTTTTCATCTCACCTGTCAAAAGCATCATCCGCCGGCAGAGGCAACAAGGCTGCTTCTCCAGCCGGTTTTAATGTGAAGGGAACGTCACCAACCACCGTACATGTAACCGCTCCATTCTCCCCCTGGTCGCGGTCAGAAACCTGAACCAGTGCAATCGGCGTATCCACAAGAACATTCTCAGGCACCAAAGCCACCCCGTCCCTCACAGGGATTCGTCCGATTTTCCTGATCTCCACGACGGGCACGTTATCGTTCTCATCTCGTACCGCCAGGACGACGGTCGTCCGGTCAGTGCGCGGCGGCTGACCGCGATCCCTCGCCGTGACCGTGAACCTCAGCTGAGCCACTTCCTCCCGGTCAATCCGGTGAAGGACGCTCAGCCATCCGGTGGCCTCGTCCAGTCGGAGAAGACGTCTGACGGATTCCGTGGCCGCCCCGAAGACGTACTCTACCTGGCCGTTGACACCGACGTCGCGGTCCGAAGCTCGTACTTGGAGGACAGGGGTTCCAGGCGGCGCATTTTCTGCCATTTCAGCCTCATAGACAGCTCTCTCAAAGCGCGGGCTGTTGCCATCAAAGGAAAGAAATGATGTTGTAACAAAATTACAATTGTCACACTTTTCTAGCTAGCTACTAGCAGTGTATAGGTGCAGACACTACAGACACCTTACGAACAAGCCATTAATGCCGTGTGTCATTTTCCATGACCTCAAACGCACATACACAGGGGTGTACATACACACGCTTATATACACACCAACACATCCCGGGCACATACGCAAGCAGGGAAATTTTGGTCTCACCTGTTGTCATTGACGTCGGTAATGGCAACGCGGAGGAGAGCCTGGGAAGATCGTGGAGGGTTCCCGCCATCGCGGACTCGCAAGACCAGTTCGTAGGAGTCCCGCGCCTCACGGTCCAATGGGCCTTTTACGATCAGCTGGGGCTGCTTCTCGCCATCGGGAGTGTCGGCAACTTGGAGCTCAAACACACTGCTTCTCACACCTCCTCCTGCGCCTCCTCCACCTCCGTTGTTATCCACCGCTCCTCTCCTCCTATCGCCCCCTCCTGCGCCTCCGCCGGCTCCATCTGCTCTTCCCATTGGTCCGCCGGCTGCTCTCCTCGTCGACCCTGACCCTGACCCCACTGGCGACCCGGAAGAACCGCCATCTTGAATCAACTCATAACGGTCGATTCCGTTGCGTCCGAAGTCGCGGTCCGTTGCGGTGGGTAACAGGTACAGTGTGCCGATTGGCCGGTTCTCCTCGACAGAGAGTGTGAGTACAGGTGATGGGAAAGAGGGTGTGTTGTCGTTGATGTCAGTGATGACGACGCGGCCCTCAAAGAGATCCACCCAGCTCTGCAGCGGACCAATCACAGACACTTCGAAGTCCAGGAAACACTCATTTTCGTCGAAGATCAACTGACACTGGGTCAACTTCTCCCTGTCAATCCTTTTCTGTCCCGTCGACAGTTCCCCAGTAACGTTATCAATCTTGAAGAACTCAGAGCCACTCTCCAGGGCAAACGTGACATCCCCAGAGCCGGTGCCGGCGGTTAGGCCAAGGTCGGCAGCCACGTTACCGATCTTGACGTCCGGGGGACCCTCCTCTGCCACCCGGTAACGGAGCGCTGAGTCGGCTAGCGGAAGCTGAGTCAGCGTTAGTAGAGGTACTATAAGGCAGAACAACGCCCCCGGTCCTGTTACCAAGCAGCAGAACAATGATCCACCCCCACCAACACCTACTCCTGTCCTCCTCATGGCTCTATCTCACTCCCTATCCCCTGTCTGTCTGGATATTTACTTGCTGTATACCACTTTGTTCTCTTACCCTACGTGTGTCTGTCCTATTGTATATCACTGATATTCTCTCACACTCATTCGAGCTCTCTCCTTTCTTCTCTCTCCCTCCCTCACTCCCCTCCGCAGTTTAGGCTGTTAGGGTCCAGGAAAGCTTTCTCTCTGATAACTGTGCAGTTCACTTAGGTTGAAGTGTTTTCTTTCTCTTACTTTATTGTTGAGTGGTTTAGACATAAACTGTTTATAATTCCTCCAAATCTCTTGGGGATGTTCAAAGCACAAACATATCCGAAAATCCCTCCAGCAGGAAAAGAGAAGAATAAAACCAAATCATCCACTCAAATTAATGAATCCAATTCACTGTATATCTCGCTTGCTCCGTTTTATGGTAGAGATATTAACGTTATTCCAGTCCTGCCTCTCTCGAGGACTCAGTATTTATAGTTAACAATTTTATTAGTCCATTAGTAATTTCGCTTCATTCCGGTCTCGTTCCGGTAGAAGGGGATCTCTCGGCGGGTTACACGAGTTGGAGAGAAACTGCAATGCAGCACTACCCACAAAAGAAAACTGTCCACGACTCTGGCTCAGGACACCGGATTAGAAAAGAAAAACACATAGAACTTAGATCCAAAAAGCGGGGGGAAATATGTTTTAAAAAATGTATAGTCTTCTGATAGGTTACTTGATTAGAGCTAAATGTTGGTCTTCTTACCTCTTGCTCTACCGCGTGAATCGGGGAGCTGCGCGTGTGCCTTTTTCCCGCAGTGAAGCAACGTGCCAAGCCGTTGATCGGATGCCTTCACGGAACTTCACGAGACAAGAGTGCTTTTCACACCGACTTCCTCAGGACAGAATAATAATCTAAACGGAACCAGGAGCCTCGAGCTCACATCAGCAACGGTTCTTGTCAAAAGTGAAGAGATCCCGACGTCAACAAACCGGTAAAACTATAATTCCGTGAGCGTTTGTTGGGATGTTTCGGTAATGAACCGAGGAAAACTGCGTCTTTTCCAAGAGTCCCGCATACCCTTGTTCGATTCCTCCCTCTCTAGTTCTCTTTTTTCCTTCTGCCTCTCTCACCTGCACGTTCTACTGCACTGCATTTACGTGCGGGGCTTGCTGCTGCTTGCTCTAAAATGATGCTGCAGTCGCGCGCTCTCTCTACCCCTCTCTCTCCCCGTTCACATGCAACATTTCCATAGCCCGTAACTTGATCGTTCAGCTGAAACGGGAGAACGGAACGAGAGGCAGTGTTGGGTCGCTCAGTGTGTGCGTGCGCGTGTGCGTGCGCGTGTGTGTGCGTGTCGGTTACGGGGTGATCAGAACCTCTTCTCCTGGCTGTCACTGCATAGATTAATGTCTTGGCGTTTATGGTACTCAGGGCGGTATGAGATGAGGGGAATATCTTCTTTTTTTTTTTACAAAAAAAGACAGAGGGATGGAAAGAAGGATAGGCTATTGCATGTCAGAGAAATATCATTTTTAAATTAACTTACTATTCTGCAGAATCGGCATTTTTTCACTGCGCTGGACAGGCTACGGGACTGGGGTTTAAATTGAAATTGCCTGCCGTAATAACCTAGTCTCACACTCTTTATAATGATTTAGATTTCTTTATCCAGTTATGACTTCAACAATGCATCGCAATGTCATCACACAATCGGAAGCACGTGGTCCTCTCGTGACGTCTCAAAGTAACTTAATCTTTATGCCACGAACTGTTAGATGTGTATTAAAAACTACAAAGCCCTTCTCGCTAGAGGTCATCTGATAGGGCAAACATGTTAATAATAATATTAATAAGAATAAATTGGCTATTATGATTACTTTTATGTATATCTATATATATATATATATATATATATATATATATATATATATATATATATATATATACATATATGGCCTATATTTTTTTGTAATTGTATATATACATATATATATATATATATATCAAAATGTGTCATATTGATATAAATGAATATTAGTCTATAGTGTATGGCCATGAGTTGTTGCAGTTGTTTTTAAGTATAAACCTAGTTATTCTCTATTGAATATTTAAGTATAGCATTTCCTTTTGTCTGACTACTGCACGGTGCGCCCTCGCACAAACATACACACCCACACACGCACACACACACACACACACACACACACACACACACACACACACACACACACACATACACACACACACACACACAGTGTACTGAAGACGTTACAGCCTCAGAATCTCTGCGCAGCAGACTGACCCGCAGCATGCTCTGCTGGGTGAGCGCAATGCAGCAACCGGCTCCTCTCTTGCTGTGTACTAGCAGCGATAGGGAGAAAGACAGACAGAGGTAGAGAGTAGCCTACGAGATTGGGGGGGGGCACCCCACCGCAATCCTCTTCTCTCCCTCATCACACTCCACCTATCCGTGGTTCTGTCATTAAATTATTCCGGGCCAGGTCCGGCGGAGGTTGTCAATGTTTCATCCAACCAACCAGTAGTCGGTCCGGAGTCCGGAAATGTGTGTGTGTGGAGCGTGTGTGTGCGTGTGTGTGTGTGTGTGTGTGTGGGGGGGGGGGGGGGTTCCCCACTCTCTCTCGTCATAACGCCGTGAGGCGGGAATACCGACTGGAGGCGCATGCCATGTACAGTATGCTGAGAGACAGCCGTTAAAGCGGGAAGGAACGGCGTAATATGTTAACGCGACTCTCTCTCTCCCTCACACACACACACACACACAGAAACTGAGTCACTCTCTCTCTCACTGCTGCATCGGCAGTCTGTTTAGCATTCCTGCGTCGTCGGCACGCGCTGCCTCCCCTGGTGCTCCCGCGCCCTCTGTTCGATCCGCGTGGGCCTTTGATTTCCCTCGAAATCAATCGACGTCTTGCACTGGGTGCGGGTAGGTGCAGGGGCGGCCTGGGACAGAAATTCAGCCCTGGCACTGTAGCCACACAAGCAAACATTACCCACTGACACACACATTCGCCACCAAAGCTTACTCAGTGACTGGCAGACGATGCTTATTACTTTTTAAAGAGCAAATGTTAAAAACAAATGTACACATACAGTACAATATATTTAAAAAACAGTGGCTGTGCATCTGAGTCTGTTATACTGCTGTTG
Source organism: Esox lucius (assembly GCF_011004845.1). Lineage (NCBI taxonomy): Eukaryota > Metazoa > Chordata > Actinopteri > Esociformes > Esocidae > Esox > Esox lucius. Next base: position 18,859,319 of record NC_047593.1, read on the forward strand.
TGTGCTGTCTGTCTCTACATATTGTCTACTGTCACTGTCTTGATTGTCATTTTCTACAGTATGTTGCTCTTTGTTGTCACTGTGTACAGGGCCGGCTCTAGCCTTTTGGGGGCCCTAAGCAACATTTTATTTGGGTCTCTCTCTCTCTCTCTCCTATTGGTCGAGGGCTCCCTAGCAGTCAGAGCCCTCCTGGCGGTCCGGGGGCCGACCGTTTATGTTGCATATGTCTGGAGCCGGCTCTGATTGCCTGTCTGTCTGATTCTCCTTGTTATAATGCACAGTTAAGTTTAAATGTAACTACATGTAGATATCATTAGGATTATTGTCACACGTTTTCCCCACTAATCTAGAGTTAATTACAAACTCAAAGTACATTTGTGTATCACTGATTCCTTCCTGCCTCTACCACACTCCGCCCTGTCTCTGCTAGGCCTACATTAGCATCCTCCCTCACAGCACTGGTACTAGAAGACCAGGGGACTCTGGCTCTACTGATTCCAGCAACATCCAAGTTAATTCAAAATATTAGAACACATCAATGCCATGTTTCTTTTTGACTCACAACACTGCTAACTCATTTAGCAATGAGTGGCAGGCTGTCAATGTTTATTATCACATGCCCAGGGTTTAGGGTGTAAATGTTGCAGCAAAAATGCTTTCTCACAGGCTGCTCTCAACACTTGAATACACATGAATACTAACAAGCAATAATAACCATTATGATAGGCAATAGGAATACATACACAGAGAATAGGAATGTGTAGAATAATATAGAATATAAATACTACAATAATATGCAAAAACTATAGATATTAGCAGCAGTCTTTGAAATGTTTAAATCCTTTGTGATACACAGTTATTTGTGAATTATAATAAAGTATGTTAAAATGTGTGTGTGTGCTAGTGTGAGCTGTGTGTGCACGCGCGTCTGTGGTGTAAAGATGTGTGTGTGTGTGACACAGGTACCTCATATCTGAAGGGTTAATTAAGGATTAATTAGAGCCACAGTGTTAAGAAACTGGCAGCATCTGTGTCGGTGTGTCTCTCTCTCAATGTTGTCTTCCTACCTCCACTGCACTTGACTCTGCTGCAGAAGCTTGGCTGGAACTTCCTAGTTGTGAATAGATGAACACATGATTCAGACCAAGGAGAACATAAGCAGGGCCGGTGCCAGGATGACATGACTGAGGGTGCATTTTGTATAAATGAGGGGGCGTGTCTAATCACTGCCCCCCCCCCTCCCCGAAATGTCTGGTGATATTTCAGTTATGCAATTCAGTGACACGCTAGCTAACAGTACCATGCACAGAACCTTCAAGAGGCATGTGCCGAAACTGAAAAAATGGGCAGAGTTGTCAGCTCACACGGACAGACAAAAAAGTCTGACGACGCATCGCCATCGGAGCGCGTGACACACGTAAAGACGGACGACGTGTCCCATCGGTGTGTGTAACATACATCACTGAGACGGACGGGCACATGCCAAATGGAAAGGGCACTATATAGCAAAGGGGCTTGTGCTCTGCACAGGTTGTGCCTCACCAGTGCACATGCCCTGCTATGCTATTGTCCCCGGTATGCTACTGTCCCCACCTACACTACTGTCCCTGGCTACGCTACTGTCCCCGCTACGCTACTGTCCCTGGCTACGCTACTGTCCCCGCTACGCTACTGTCCCTGGCTACGCTACTGTCCCCGCTACGCTACTGTCCCTGGCTATGCTACTGTCCCCGCTACACTACTGTTAGCAGCGTCAGACTTTAGAGCCCTTTTTTTGCTCTCTCAAACTTTTTCAGCATCACCTTTTTTTTCTTATGGTCCATTATTTAGCTATCGTTTTCCGTTCTGAACATATTAACCTAGCTCTACTGACTATCTCTTCGAGTTGCTCTCTCTCTCTCTGGTGATGCGTTTTGACTGAAAGTCCCCAATTTGCTAGAATTGCCAGATGACTAGTCCACCTCTGGGTAGGTGTGTGTGTGTGTGTGTGTGTGAATGTGTAGTATGTCTGTGTGCGCACACCCATCTCTGTTCTGCGACGGGTGTGCCTACAGCGTGAAGGCCTGATTCAAGGCATATAGCGTTACTAAGCAAAAGGAGGGACATGACAACAACACCCACACAGCACAACAGAAATAATTCAAAAGTTCCGTTGAAGATGGAAGAGAAATATAGATATCCCCCTCCTCTCTCCTGAATCCCATTATGAGTGTACTGCTATACGGGAAATACTGGATACTGTCGTTATTTCACTGATTCTCTTGGAACGAAACGGCAGGTGAATAACACGGCGTCATAGCTAGAGATTTTCCTGATATTCTGATGTGTGTAAAACTGTCGTTGAAGGAATCTCTCACTCACTCACGGACGTTTGGTCTTTTCCCGCTGTCAAACAGAATGCGATCAATTGTAAATGTCAGATGTTTTTAAGAAAAGTACGGTGCAAAAATGTTCAGCGACGCAAACTTGGCGCAAGGTGACGCAAAGTATAAAATGTGAAATGTACAGTAGACAAATGCATAAATGGGGCCATGTTTTTTGTTGTTGCGCCATTGTGAAGTGGCTAATTAACAGCCTGAACATATCTTAAGAATAATCTCATTTATCTAAGCCTATGTCTGTATTTTGGGTTTTGAACTTACAGGCCCTTCAGAACAACCTTAATAGCTTCCGTAGAGACACAGAGAAATTGAGGGAGAGGAGGGAAAAAGAGTGAGTGGGAGGGATATGAAAAGAAAGAGAGGAAGAGAGGAAAGAAAGCCATTGGATGATGACGTTAGTGGAGAGAAAAGGAAAGATTACGAGAGGAAAATAAAGAAAGATTAATGAAGACATCACTGGACAGGTTTCAGTCAACAAACTACAAGCTTTACAAACACACAGTCCAGTATTAAGGTTAGGGAACACAGCATTTTTGCGGTACATGAAGAGACTTTCTTCGACACACATACAGACACACACACATGCACACAAATGAACACACAACAAATTGGGTCCTGGCCACCACTCTCGCTCTCACTTGTCAACTCTGGAATGAAGGTATGAGACCCAAGACGACCTGACAATGTAGTGAGTGCCCACACACACACACACACACAGGGTTGGGATATCCTGTCCAACTTCCTTACCACATCTCAAAACGACTAATACTCATATCAACTTTATATAGTACCCCAAAAGACAAATATGTGTTGAACCCCTAAATGTTTAACATTATTCTTTTGTGGTGTTTTTTTTTTTATATTATTGAGAACCCTAGGGTTCAACCCAGAATGTAACACAACTTGGATCCCTATAAAATAATTTATAACTGACAGCTGATGCTAACAAATAATAATATGTTCAGCTAAAAATATGATGAATGATATGAAAACAAACAAAGATAGACAAGCGTCGTTCTTGGATGTGATTGTTATTGTACGCTAACACGGCTTGTAAATAAGCACTTGTTGCTCGTGAGGCTCGTCTGGGCTTGACAAAGGAGCGGTAACACAAGTTTGCTTGATCTTCCGAAATGAGCTACTCTGCCAGAAATGAAGACAAAATGCTCTGCGTGCTGTGTCATTGTTATAAAGAAGACAGGGGAACATTGTGTACTTGTTGTCAGCGGCAACCGAAACAGATCCTCTCCATCTGACAGTTGGGTTACTGCCAGACTGAGCCGAACAAATATAGTGTGTTAAAAGTCACGTAATAATTAACTGAGCTTTCGCATCTCTAAGAATAATCATGCATAATTCATTATTGAATAATTAAGATGCATTACATGGCTCTCAGTCAGCTCACTGCCTATCACATGCATTTAACAGAGGTCAGGGACAGTGGTCTAATGGCTAGACTATACTGAGTAAGAGTTTGAAGAGTTGGCTAGCTAACCTGGCTAATTAAAGTAAACTAGACTTTTCCGGTCTAAACCGTGGGCGGCACGGCTTGCTAGCTAAAGTTTACATGCGGTGCCAACACATGTTAACAAAAACAGGCAAGTCGCTCTGCGGATGTGTGTTTTTATTTGATCACGCCACTGCAGAGTGCCCCGCGGAACCTCGTTATCAGCCTATGGCTTCCGTTCATAATGGCGGCGTAGAGTCCATCTTAGGCCAAATATTCTGTAACAAAGAAACAGTTCTACTTGTCCTTGATGCTCAAATCCAATTACGCGCACTTGGTGGATGATAATGAAAATGCATAAATGCTGTACATGTACGAATAAACAGCCAAATTAAGTCATTAGCAGTCTGTTTACCACCAGACCCGCATGCAGGCAGGAGTCTATCTCTGCCCTCTATGTTGCCCAGCTCCCTTTTATGTGGAGATGTACTTGTTCTGAGCTGCAGTTTCTCTTCTCGTGGTCCCAGTCTGCCAGTCGTAAAGTAGTCAAGTTCCCCCGGACCCCCGCCCATTAGTGCCCGTTGGTCTTCCCTGTGACGGAGCACACACACAGCTGGGGCCGTTTTTCCGCCGAGGAAGAGGCGAAGCCAGAGGGTTATCTCAGGTCGGCCTCGCCGCCCCCGCGCGTCCTATTGTCAGGTCGAAGACACAGACCACAGGCATCCCGTCATTAGCTCTACCTGCGGATCTCCGCTGTGAGCCACTCTGCCCTTTGCAGGGAATGGGTGTGTTCACCCGGTACGGCCCGGCCTGATGTTTTCTGCAGGTATACAGTACAAAACCTATAGAGGCAGAAAGGGATTTTCTTCCCCCCACACCAGTCAATAGTGAATTCGACAAATGTTTTAGCTGAGTTTTGAACGGAAAGGAACATTTTGTACTACTCAAGGGTTCAGTTTCTGTCTGGTAGACGTTGATGCAGGGAGAGGTAAAAGGGGTTTTTCAGGGCAGTAATGTGCAGCTATTTAGTAGACAGTTTAGAGGTGTGGTGATGTGGTCACTACAGTGTTATTAGCCTCGATGGAGCAGATGGCTGAATACTGAGGACCACGGAACGGGCAAAGAAGCCACTCAGGAGGCAGTTTTTTTCTAGCATTATTGTCCTGCCTGGCAGGCATGACTGTTGGTTTCTGACAGTTGCAAATGTTTCAAAGTGCCTTTCACAATATGGTGAGGTAAAAATCAGAGAATGACGCTTGTATGGAGGTCAGCCACAATGTACAGTGTGTTCCTGTCGTCTTTTCAATCACGTTTATTACCACTAATTCCTGTGCGCCTAGAATGCTATGGGTTATACTAATGTAAGCTAGCATTTAACAGTCACTTCTAAATCTGAAATGGACGTCTTATGAATGTTTTGCTGCTAAACCAAACCAAATACATCAACATTGAACTTGAGTCAGGAAAATGTGGGCCAAACATTTTCAGCAGATAGTTATATTGTATTCTATAAAATAGTTGTGTTCTACTGTATTTTAACAGAAATTGGACATAACCAAAGTAGCCCAACTGGTCTCAGACTGGCCTTGTGCTAGTCTGGGGTAAACGTAAGAGATGCTAAAGACAGAGGGAAAACAAAAGAAAAAACGTTATTAGCCAGTTCCATTTTTCGGATCACCCCACCTCCCCCCGTACATGTTGCAGTAATGGATCGATCCACCCAAAAGAGATTTTTGCGTGTGTTCGTGAAAGAGTAAAGAAGCAATATGAATAATAAAAAGGTTTAAGTGCTGGCTTGCCTATTCAGCTGAGCAGGTCTGCTCCCTGGACGGAAGCACTGGCAGGTTCCACCGGAGATGGTGTTGGAGGTCACTGGGAGACACCTGGGGGTCACTGGGAGACACCTGGGGGCCATGACGGGGACATTGCCCTGCAAACGGTGCCAATCTCGGGGTGTGCGTTAAATGGGTGTCCTGACACTCAGTGGGCACTAAAGACCACATGGCATTTATGCAGTAAGAGTAGGGGGGTTAATCCGGTGTTTTGGCTTAACCTCCACTCTGGCCCTCATTTCAGTATGGCCGACTAATCATGACCTGCTTCCTATTGGCTCATTTATCCCTTCCCCTCCCCTCTCTGGGAGAGATGTATGCTAGCACTTAAGCTGAAGGGTCTTTGAAAGGCAATGGGTTCTAAGTGGAACCATAATTTTCCTGAGAATCTTTCTCGGAAGGAAAGGCTTGAGACATCAGTTGATTCTTTGGAAGAGAGTTCGCAATTTAAATGTTCTTAACATTTTAAATAGCTACAGTGTTTAAGATGTTTTTTAACAATTAATTAATCAGTTATGTATGAAAAGAAAGGTGTACTATTTTAAACTCTACCTGTATAGCAATATCTGGTTTTCCTTTAATGATGTTACATCAGCGCTAACATACAGTACGTTTATTTGTCATTAACGTCTTTCAAATCAATATTTTTGTTGACTTTACTGTCCAGAATGGACTTTGAGTGAACCAGCTGTGAATGTATGGTACAATGTTTGACCCAGTTTGACCTAATATTCTGTCTGTTAATGAGATTTCTAGTTTTGATAGAAATTATTAACCAGAGTACAGTTTGAGCCTGTCATTTCAATTCTGTATTGCGCAAATCACCCCAAACCAATTCTTCTTAATCAGATTTGCCAGCAAATATATGGTGTTGCTGTATAATTCGAGACATCAATCGGCTAATCAAGTTTAACCTTCCAGCATTTGATTGAGAACCAGCTCTACTGGTTACCATCAAAAGAGAAAGCACTTTGAAAACTTCAATAATTTCATTAAAGAGTACATTCTGGGATTTTAACTTTATCCCATTAGAAGTAGCTAAATTTGATCGAATTAAAGTCTCCTGCTGCTGGTGTGTGTTTGTGGTACGTGTGTTCATGTTGTGTGTATGTGTGTGTTGGTGTGTGTGTGTGTGTGTTCATGTTGTGTGGTGTGGGTGTGGTGTGTGTGTTCATGTTGTGTGTGTGTGGTGTGTGTGTGTTCTTGTTGTGTGTTGCTGTGGCGCGTGTTCTTGTTGTGTGTGTGTGTGGTGTGTGTTTGTATGGCGTGTGTGGTGTGTGTGAGTCTCTGTGGTATAGAGACACCTCCTGTGCACTAACAACCCCTCCATCTTATGACCTCTCTGATCACAAACACATACGCACACCACATACACACACCCAACCACCGACAAACACACAGACACACACAGACACACACAGACACACACAGACAGACACTGAGGTGATGGATAGTGTTATTAGCAGAAGCTCTTCAGGGCCATGGAGGTGCTTACCAGAACAAACACATCTGACTCTCTGTGCTTCATCATCAGGAATTACAATACAATACGCATACACAGACACACACACACACACACACACACACACCTCGCTGTCGAGCCAACATCAGCCTGCTAACACACATACATGCTAACTAGCCCAGCGTCTAAACCTAATCCAAATCCCTAACCCTAATTCTAACCGCAATCCTAACGTTAACCAAAAACATGGCAATACAGGTTGAACGTGTTGTACTCACTTTAGTTTATTTCGGTCCCTATAAAGATAGGGATATTGAGTACACACACGCAAGCGCTTATTTCCCACCATCTTTCCATCTCTCTCTTATTTATACCGTTTCGTCTTCCTTTCTATTCTTAGAATTTAAAGTTTTGCCTGGAGAACCCACTTCATCATCATATATCATGAACAGATCATTGGGTGCATAGGCAAACAAACCCAGACACACACACACACACACACTCACACACACACACACTCACACACACACACACACACTCACACACACACACACACACACACACACACACTCACACACTCTGGGTGAGGTGACTAGGCAACATGATATAGAAAATAAACTACAGCAGCAGGGTATGTGATGAGTATCAAAGTGTGTGTGTGTGTGAGTGTGCGTGGGCATGTTTTACTTACCTTCTGCTACATCTCTGTCCCCAGAAGGTAAGTTAAACAGGCCCCCCCACACACACACACACACAGTTTGATACTCATCAAATACACTGCTGCTGTAGTTTATTATCTACATCTTGTTGTCTAGTCTCCTCATCCAGTCAGAACAACAACAGGCTGAATGGTTGATCAGTTAATAGAAAGTCTGAACACAATTCCTCTTCTAGTGCCCCCTCCCCCCTTATCCCACCCCCTTTTCTCCTCACCCATTGCCTCCCCCTCCCTCCCTCTCTCTCTCCTCACTACCCCCTTTCACACACTCTATCTCTCTTACCCTCTCCTCTCCCTCTCTGCCTTGCCCCCCCCCCTCTCGTTTCCTGACCATGTAGATCTCATTATCTGTTTTGCTCATTGCATTGATGCATTCATATTTTATGCATAATGTGGTCCTTTTGGAGCCTGTGTGTGTGTGTGTGTGTGTAGCTTGGTGAGTGTGTGTGTGTGTGGACCACTGTGCTTGCCCGTGTGTGTGACAGTAAGTGTGTGTTGTCAGATCAAATTCTGCCCTCACAGCTGTCGAGCAGTCTCAGACTAGCCATGATCAGTCTGTCTGCCTCTCAACCTTCCGCCTCTCCTTATGGCTTCCTTTTCTTCCTCTTTTCTCCTGTCTCTTCACCTCGCGTCGTCACCAGCCTCTTTTCTCTCTCTGTTCTCTCTCTTTCTTCCCTCTCTCTTCTCTGTCTCTTCACTGTCTCTTTACCTCCGTCACACTCTTGCTCTTTCTATTGCTTCTCTCACTTCTTAATTATCATTCTCTTTCACTTCAATTTAACCCCCCCCCCCCTCCTATTTCTAGCATTCCCTATCGTTTCCTCTCCTCAAATTCAGATATTGATCTTTGAGGTTTGAACATTTTTAAAAATTCTAAATGAATCTACCAGAATGAAAACAGGGAAGAACCACTGCAGGGAGGTTAGGCCCTTTACAGTTCGTCATCTTTCCAAAACATTCATCAGTGTCATAATATTTGGACTACCAATACTCACTGGCATAATCTGAACGCTTACTTCTTATTTGCTTGGTAAGATTTAAACCCTGGTCGCACAATAACACAGCAAACAGAGAAGTGGAGACTTTAGCGCTGCTCCATTGAGTATTTTATTGTATGACTTCTTTAGAGGCGTTGTACCTGTGTTTCTGTTCATGGTTGAGTTACTTTGCCATCAGGACTTATTGGCACTCCTTAATGAGTTCAGAATGTGAACGAATCCCTCCGGTATTTACGACTTCAGAATTGCTCATTTTCCATGTACCGCTTCTTTACTATTGCAGAATTGTCAAGGAACAGCACCCAGTGAATCTCTTCCTAAGTGTCAACAACTGGTGTCAACAACTGATATCTTCTTAGCTAAAGTCTTCTCATTAGCAAAGTTGTTAACACGTGAACAAAATAGCACACTTGCTAAGCTTTAACTATCACGCCAGCAGCAGCATTAAGCTTAAATCTACCATATAAATGACATATTTCCTCCTGACCAGATGGTAGACTAACAAACAACATTGAGGAACCATAGTTATGCAGCATAGCACTTACAGGAAGACAATGTTCCATTGTGTAGCCTAAGTAGAATACATCTGACAAATGTGCTTCGTTCAGGCCTACAATTAATGTCGTTTTTGCATGATATACCGTTCACCCAACATACATTGACCAAATCGACGCAGACTGAAATATCCTACATTCATCCAGGTTCCCAGCACAACAGGATGTGTCTTCGGAACTGACCACTAGGGACAGCAAAGAGCAATAAACCCATCAGTTAGGTTGGCAGTTTACCAGCGCATTGTTTTGCTTTGGTATGGGCGGGTCACTGCCTCCAGCTTCCAGGACAATGTTTATGTTACATTTACCTTTTGTTTGTTTTAACCCATTCCCCTTAACTTTAAGAGTAATTCCCCTTAACTTAAAGAGTCAGAAAAATGCCTAAACATTAGCATGGATTTGTATTAGATTTAACTTTATCTTTAAGGTCTTGTATTGAGTTTTCATTAACATTTACATGTTAGAGGTACAGTGTGTGTGTGTGTGTGTGTGTGTGTGTGGGTCTGCGTATTTTAACTTTTACGTCCAAGTCATCCAAGTACAATAGCAATGCTCGTACCAAGTGAGCTACAAGTGTGTTTGTGCGTGTTTATATATGTATGTGCGTGTTAATGTGTGTTTGTGACAGGCTTAACGGTTGCCCTCTTAATTTGGCCCCTGTTACATCCAATCACATCACGGTGGGAGAAATCACACAACGCGATTCGTCCCCGTTACCTTGAAGTCTGTGACGTTTTGGTTGACACATCTAGACCCCCTCCCCCCCCCCCCATCCAACTGTAGCTGAGCAACAGGGGACAATCAGCCGATTGCATAGCAGCCATCACTGACTACACACGATACAAACAAATAGTGGATCGCTGCGTCAAGAGGGAGAGAAAGAAGAGAGGAAGAGGAGAGGAAGAGGAGAGAAAGCGATGGGGACAAAGACACAAAGGGAGAGGAAGAGAAAGCGACCGAGAATAGAGGGGTGAAGAGAATTTGAATAAAAAAACCCAGAGAGGGAAAGAGACAGCGAGGATATGAAGAACATTGTAGTAGATGGCAGTACACACACACACGCACGCACGCACACACACACACATTTACATGCAATTTTAGTAATTTAGCTGACACCGACAGACAGACATTTACATTGAGGTAATTTAGCTGACACTATGATCCAGGGGGACCTACAGCAGTGAGTGCATATATATATTTTTTACATACATTACGGAGAGCATACATTCATTACCTGGATTAGTTACAGTGGTCGTTAGCTACGTGGGGGGTGTGGGGGGGGGGGTGTGAATAATGACCAAGTCGGAAGCTGAGGACGATTAGTTGCCTCTGGGTCAACATCCCCCCTTATATGAAGGCGCGGTCCGCTGAAGACGAAGACTTGCGCGCTTCTTTTGAAGAGTCGAAACGTCGACCCGCCCGGTGACGGCGGCAGCCTGAAGATGAGGGGCAGGCCCTCCCCGTATGTCCCTGCCGTCGATAACACAGGATCATTATGATGAAGGATGTACTGTGGCGGTGCTTTTGCATCTGATGTGTGTCTACTGCCCAGGCCTGAAGTCAGCTGGCGATCATGGTGGATTTACCTCACCGGCCCGGCGGGGCCACATTCGCGTCGTTGCAGAAATGTCCCGGCTATGCATGATGTGAGGAACGAACTGGGCTCAGGGTTTCAGGAAGGCCCCCGAACTGTCCGAGTTCCCGTTGAAAATGTGAGGCGAATGGGCCAACCTCTTGAGAAAATGTCAAATGTGTGTGTATCTACTCTTGTGCTTGTGTCTATGTAGTATTGTGTGTTATTAACACACCTGTGTGTGTGTGTGTATGTGTGTCTATATACATAGGTGTGAGTTACTGCCGAGTGGGGAGAACAAGTCGAGGAGCTCGGCAATGAGTATTTATCCAGGCTTGGTATGATTGACATTTCCAAACTGCCTGTGGTCACGATGATAGAGGGCTGGCCCTGGCGAAGCCAATGTGCACATCCAACAACAACAGGCTCCGAGGGAAACGGGCAGCGAACCTGTTCGAGAGGAGGCTTAAACACACACACAGCGCGGGACACCTTCTTTACCCGAGCCAAACAGAAGGCGCCTTGGTCCTGAGCGCCGAGTGTATTTTACGCGCCGCTAACGCACCTGATACGCCTGTACCAAGCGCGCCGTGACAACACAACTGCCGGGGAGGTAGCGGAGTCTCCTGGCGTACTGGACCGGACACGGACACCTCCCGTGGGCTTTAAGGAAAACGGACCAGCCAGACTATTGGGCCGGCGCTCAGACGGATTCAGGCAAACACACAGACTTGAGCCTCTGACGGAGTCGTGACAGAACCCGTTCGCGGGAGCTTCCGTTACGCTTGATGGAACATGGCGTCCTAATTCAAGGACAACACTGCGTGGGCTCAGACAGAGGCCGGGGCGGCCAGAGTCTAATGTCAGAGGCTCTGTCGACCGGGTTTTGAATGGAGGCTGACGGCGCTGTGCCATGTACTTTTTCTACACGTGACTTACTTTTAAATGGGATAACAGCTCACCAGCCGCACACGCCTGCAAGCAATCTTGTGAGAAGGCGATGTTGGTGTACGGAATCCCGGGTAGGCCCCTCAAATTAGGACTGAACAGCCTAGGTTATCAGGGCAAACGTGCAGTGCTGATATCTGGGAGGCTGGATCATGTCCACAGACAGGCGGTGCTGATATCTGGGAGGCTGGATCATGTCCACAGACAGGCGGTGCTGATATCTGGGAGGCTGGGTCATGTCCACAGACAGGCGGTGCTGATATCTGGGAGGCTGGATCATGTCCACAGACAGGCGGTGCTGATATCTGGGAGCCTGGGTCATGTTCACAGACAAGCGCTATGTGGCCTTTAGATTGCAGGCCCACATACGCCGAAGGTGAAACAGCTAGCGAGGCAGCGCTCCGGGTCAGAGGTCATGGGCAGGTGTCATCTGAACCCTTAGGTCTCCTTGCACACAAAACTGGATGTGTGTGTTTGTCTGTGGTTGTGTGTGTGTGCGTGTGTCTACGTGACTACGTTAACTTGGTTTCACCCTGGGTGCTGGCTCGTGATTGGATGAGAGCTCGGGTTGGCACCGCAACAGTTTCCGCAGAATGCCACAAAACAGAAGGCCTGGAGCTCCGGCAGCATCTGCCCCTCTATCAGTGCCAACACACACACACACCCACACACATGCGCACACACGCACGCACGCACACACACACGCACGTAGGCACACATCCAAACTAGATGATTGTCAATCCTGTCCATCTACCCTCAGTCAGTGTCTCCTGTGCCAATGTAGTCACTGTCTTTCTCCCTTTAAATCTCTTTCTGGCATTTATCACTCACTCTCTCTTTCTCTTCACCCTTTTTGTCTTCCTCCTCCATCCGTCATATTTGGTTCATTTGTCTCATCCATGTCTTCATCATTCCTTTGTCTTTGTCTACAGTAGATCCCGCTATCTCTATCTCATTCACTCCCTCTCCCTACCTCTTTGTGTGTGTCTGTGTGTGTTCACATGTGTCTCTCTTAGTCTCCTTTAAATCTGTTGTTTTATTTTCTCTCTCTTCAAATCTGTCCACCTTTCCCTCTCTTTGCAAAACGCTTCCCTTATCTAATATTCATCTATTGCTCAATGTCTTCACACACACACACACACACATGCGCGCACACACACACACACACACACACACACACAGACACACAGACACAGGTTTCCCCACCCACCGTGGTTACAACCTGGAGATAGAGTCATAACTCACAGACTGACCTTTCCCACGCCTCTGATCCAAACAGACTGAGATAGATAGAGAGATAGAGCGAAAGATCGGAGAGAGGGAAGAGAGGGATGGGAGAGAGGAAGACAGATGGGGGAGGTAGGATGGAACGTCTGGGGGATAGAAAGAAACCGTGAAAGAAAGAGAGAGACTGATAGAGAGGGTGTAATAGAGCGGTAGCGAGAGAGTGATAGAAAAAGAGAGAGCGAAGGAGCAAGTGTGGGAGCGAGAAAAATAAAAGAGGAGGGGCGTTGTGGGCCAAGTGTAATTGGATGCTTGTGTAGCTTCTGGAGAATAAAACTACTTACAAACATAAACGTTTATTTTTGGGATCTCCATAAGGAGACTTTTGTTTCGTCTTTGAAGCAGCTCTGAACGTTGATGTTTTGAAGGTATCTCAACTGCATTCGTTTTTTCCCGATCGCTTACAAGCATCGAACAATACAGATGTTACAGAAAGAAAAGTCTTCACACAGTCAGCATAATGGAAGTGTTGGCGAAACAAACAAAATGCTTTCAATGAACACATTCCCCAAAATCCATGAACTCTTTTCTCATTCAAACTCTACAAAACAACATATTAACAGTACATGTTTTCTCAAATGCATCACACACTGACCTCAAAACGTTTCAAAACACATTCAAAACAGAATGATGGCAACTGGTGTGCATTTAAGCAGTAACCAGATTGAAATATAAAGAAAATGTTTGATATTTGTTAGAAATTGTTAATTATGTTAGAATATTTAGTCAATCCCAACACAGTTGATTGCAGTTTCAACTGAAAACCGACCCAAGTGTTGTACACTGTGCCCTTTGAGAGAAACGGCGAATTTGTGAAAGAACTCTGGTATCAATATATCCAGGTAAGATGTCTATTCAATAACCAAACAGGGTATTTACACATTTACATCTGCGGTTTCGTGTAGTGGTCAAATAATGTAGAACAATGTGAACATTCTTGGGGTTATCAGGGCGCAACCTACAGAGAGATGACCTAAACAGAGATGTGTCTGTTGTTCTCATTATCTAGGCACATTCACTTCCAATGAAACGTACATATTGTAATTGGCAATGCTCAGATTCCACAGTAATGCTCCCTGTTGTTAGTGTTTTTTAGCTCAGTGTGTTATGAGTGACAGTGTGTGTTTCTGAGTGAGAATTGTTGCCAGTGTTTTGGTGGAACAAGCTTGTTTTGAGACAAGTAAGCAGTCGAGAAAAACCGTCAATGGGCCAGAACATTTTGTGGAGGGGTCCTCCTCCGATTATAGGCTCCTTATCTGCTCCTGCTCACCCTGTCTTCGTTGAGGTAAAACATTAAGTATCTCAAAACACCAAATCTGAGCAGGGGTCCAACATTCTGCCTTCATGTGGAAACAGAGGTTAAACATTGAATGCATCCCTAGGATTTTTGTGTGTGGATGTTTTAGTATCTTGGGGAGCGCAGCCAAACTTGTGATGCCATTACCATGATGCCAGTACCGTGATGCCAGTACCGTGATGCCAGTTCCGTGATGCCAGTACCGTGATGCCAGTACCAGAACCAAAGTTGAAGTAACAGTTTGGATGTTCTCTGGGTTAGATACCGTAATTCCACGTCTATAACCCACAACGTGTATAAACCGCCCCATTCATTTTCTAACTTTGCGCGTATACAAACAATCATCTGTGAGAAAGTTTCTCAGGTGGAAATGGTTTTAAAATGTAAACGTGTGCATGAGCCACATCCACATGTTTTCTGCTGTGGTTGAAAATGTTTTCAAAGCCTGTGTATAAGCCGCGCGGACACATACGGGAAACTACGGCACAGCTTTTAAATGGTACGCCTTATTCTAACCAATAGAAAATCACTCAGTCAATTCATCAGTCCAACTTCTAAACATTTCCACTGCCATTAGAGTACTGTCAGATGGCTGAACCCCAGCAAAGATTAAATGACCTTTGATTATACTTACAAACTATTACAAATAATTCTCAGACTGTCCCAATACATACATACACACGTGGTTTTGTTCATAAGTCTAGTTTCTCACCAGGCACCAAGCTGGAGGCTTGGAGGTGTAATGCGTCATCTATACCAATGTGTCCCGAATGGCAGACTACCCCTGACCAAAACTAGTGCGCTGCTAAGGGATTAGGGGGCCATTTGGAGCGGCACTAAACACCAACGAAACCCAACTTCCTGCCAATCTCCACAAATCTCTGCAAATTCCTCAAAAGCCATGGAAACAACGTTTCCATGACCACCGGCGGCCATGGAACCGCTGGCAACAGAAGCCCATAATAACCTGGAACCGCTTGGGTGCTAACATCAAAACAACAGACCTCAGACCCGACAAAATACACCCTGACGCACTTTGAAAATACGTGTGTGTCTGTGCGTGTGTGTCTGGGTGTGTGTGTTTGTGTGCGTGTGTGTGTCTGTGCGTGTGCTGTAAACATCTGTTGTCCCCAAAAAGTAAGTAAAACTCGAATCCCATTAAAAATACAGAGTTAGGATTAGTGGTAAAATTGGGGTTACTGTTAGCTTTAGGCATTATCAGGTATGTTTACGCATCAGGGCGTGGTCGAGTTTAAGGTTAGGCTTAGGGTATGGTTTAGAGATAGGGAACATGGATGTCTGGGTTAGGACTCAGGTGCTGACGAGGGTAGGAGGACAGAAGTGCGTATGTGTTCAGATGATGTCAAGTCTGTCATCCCTAGCAAACACACTCATGCACCTCTCCGCGTTCCTTTGAAACAGACACACGTGCGCACGCACACACACCAACACACGCACGCACGCACACAGAAATGTATGATGTGCTCATAACCAAAAGCTGAATTATAGATCATGCTCCCTGCCATAGCTGTCAGAGAAACGGAGTCTGTGTGTGTGTGTGTTTCAAAGGAATGTGAAGTGCAAGCCACAGTCTGATAGACAGGTCGAGTTTATGCATCCCTCACCATGAGAAGGCCCCCACACCATCACCAGACCGCAGTCATCATCCCCCCCAACGCAGTCATCATCCCCCCCAACGCAGGCATCATCCCCCCCAACGCAGTCATCATCCCCCACAACACATCTGGGGCAAATAAATGATCAGGAAGCGCAGCGATTATTGAGAAGAAAAAGGAAAACTTGAATCAGTGGCCGTGTCTTTCTCTGTATCGTTGCATCTCCTGCTGAAGGAGGAAGTTGTCCTCATTCCAAGCAGTCCTTTTCTAATCACCATTCACTGGTGCTGACCTCCGCTAAATGGACACATTCACCTTTAGAGGCCGCGTCGAAGGTTTTGCGAGAGCACGCCTGCAAAAGAAAGGGACGATCAAATCAAGATATGGCACCGGTGCATTCATTACTAATGTGGTATGTTCTGTTCTGTAGTTGACCGTAGGGTCTGGGAGTGTCTGACGGCACTTTGCCCTTGTGGTGGTTTCTCTGTTGGCAGTTTTGTGCCCTTCCCCTTTTGACAAGATCTTTGGTAAATGCTGCAAGATTCTCTCAAAATCTCTCCCTCTCTCTCTCTCTTCCTCCCCCTCTCTCTTTCTCTTTTTCCTTCTCTCTCTCTCCCCTCTCTCCGCTTCTCTCGCCCTGGCTCCTTCCCTCCTGCTGACATGGACATAATTTCTGCTGACAGTATGAGCTCTCGTAGATTACCACCTTGGCCTTCTAATTTCTGATCACTGAGTGTGTGTGTGTGTGGGTTTGTGTGTTTTGGCGTGTGTGCAAATCTATGTTTGTATGCAAGGAATTGTGTGTGTGATTGTGTGTGTGTGTGTCTGATTGTGTGTCTGTCCATGTAAGGCACTTTGGGCTGTAGCTTTTTTGCTAATCCATATATCCTGCTCAAAATAACGAAATCCTCTTCATCCGGCTCCCTCCCTCACCCCCTCTTCATCCTGCTCTCTACCGCCTCCCTCACCTCCTCTTCATCCTGCTCCATACCGCCTCCCTCACCCCCTCTTCATCCTGCTCTCTACCGCCTCCCTCACCTCCTCTTCATCCTGCTCCATACCGCCTCCCTCACCCCCTCTTCATCCTGCAGGAGTAAACTAGATGCATTAAAACCCGCATGGGACTTATTAGAGAGAGAAGGCATGGGGAGAGTGAAGGAGGGAGGGAAGAATGGAAAAAGGGGGGCAGAGAGTTAGAGGAGTTGAGGGGAAGGAGCAGAGAGAGGAAGGAGGAGGTGAGGGAGGGAGGGAGCAGGGCAGAAAGAGGGAGAAGGAGGTGTGGAATGAGGTACAGAGAGAGGGAGGAGGTGAAGGAGGGGGGCAGAAAGAGGAGGAGGTGAATGGCTAGTAGGGTTACAGGGCTCCATGTGTCCTATTCATCTATGGTCCTCTGGGACAAAACACTTTGGTCTTTTACCTGGAAGTACTGGGCTGGAAGTACTGGGCAGGAAGTACTGGGCAGGAAGTACTGGGCAGGAAGTACTGGGCTGGAAGTACTGGGCAGGAAGTACTGGGCAGGAATACTGGGCTGGAAGTACTGGGCTGGAAGTACTGGGCAGGAAGTACTGGGCTGGAAGTACTGGGCTGGAAGTACTGGGCTGGAAGTACTGGGCAGGAAGTACTGGGCAGGAATACTAGGCTGGAAGTACTGGGCTGGAAGTACTGGGCAGGAAGTACTGGGCAGGAATACTGGGCTGGAAGTACTGGGCAGGAAGTACTGGGCAGGAATACTGGGCTGGAAGTACTGGGCTGGAAGTACTGGGCAGGAAGTACTGGGCTGGAAGTACTGGGCTGGAAGTACTGGGCTGGAAGTATTGGGATGGAAGTACTGGGCTGGAAGTACTGGGCTGGAAGTACTGGGCTGGAAGTATTGGGATGGTGTCTGAAAGGCCTGTCCAGGGGGTTATGATCAACAGACTGTGGATGGGAGATGAGGAGAGGGACGGGGGCAAGGAGGGTAAAGGGGCAATGGGAAGATGGGAGACGGGTGAGAGAGCGTGACAAAGCAGGAAGGAAAGAGGGAGAAAAGAAGGTGAGGGAGGAAGCCTTTTTATTGAAGAGAGTGGAAAGAACGAGAACGGGGGGGATTGACAGAAAGGCAGACTTTAGGGAGAGTGTGTGTGTGTGTGTGTGAGAGAGGAATAGAGGGGGACCAGTAAAAGAGCAGTAGAGTGAAAGAGACATGCAGAGAATCAGGCCATTCATCTGTGGGACTGGAGAGGGATGCAGTCAGAATGCAGGGTGACGCTGTCACTGAACACTATGAAACAGGACTGCAGTTCTACAACACACACACACGCACACACACACACGCACACAGACAGACCCAACACATACTAATCATGCCAGAGGATACACATGAACATTCAAGACAGAACCCTGTTTTTAGTGTGTGTGTGTGTGTTTGTGTGTGTGTGTATGTTTCTCTTCAACCTGTTAGGTAATTAGTCTCAGGGGAAGGCCTGCCTCTCTCTTCAGCTGCTTTAAGCCCTAATAAGCCTGTACACACACACGCACACACACACACACACACACATATACTTTAACAGACAATATTACGCACAGTATTCCAAGATTAATTTCTCAAGTTGACGGAAGTGAACATGACACACACACACACACACACTCCCTGAAACTGAAGCTAAAGCAACCAATTGTTTAGCACTGGTTAAGCAAAGCATCAGGGTTTGGTCATAATTACAGATTATGCTGATGTCTTAGGTTTTTGGGAAGGGCCGAAAACAAATCAAAACAGAAAGTGTCTTGAAAACATCATTCAGAAGCAGCACTCATGCGTGATATTTCGATTTTGGTCTCATCAGACTAGATAATCTTTTTCTTCATCCTCTCAGAGTCATGCCATGTGCTTTTTACTTGTCATGTGGCTTAATATAAATATTATTTATATATATATATAGTACAGACAAAAACAATAAAACCTGCGTCACTTTTCGAATACTTACCGACTTTTGACATCAGTGGGAAGATACTTCAATTAGATTTGGTTCATAAGAATGTCTAGACGTATCAATAATCCTGACAGATATTTGAGGATTATTATAATTTTTTTTGGACACGTTTCAAGGAGTCATTCAGAGTATACGCAAACAAGCAATGTATATCAATTAGTTTATGGCAGAATGGATCTTAGAACTGAATCTTATGGGCCCGTTGATGTACTTCCCAGTATAAAAGGAAATGACAATATTATAGGCATATAGAGATAGATAACTGTCTGTACAACAGTTTGGACAGCTGAATTATTTCTACGGACAATCGCGCATGCCTGACTAACCCAACAGCTTTGCCCTTTGAAGTGATTGACGATTCAGTTGGAGACATCGTGACTGGTGGTGCTCCTGGTCGATTGACGATTCAGTTGGAGACATCGTGACTGGTCGTGCTTCTGGTCGATTGACGATTCAGTTGGAGACATCGGGACTGGTCGTGCTTCTGGTCGATTGACGATTCAGTTGGAGACATCGTGACTGGTCATGCTTCTGGTCGATTGACGATTCAGTTGGAGACATCGTGACTGGTCGTGCTTCTGGTCGATTGACGATTCAGTTGGAGACATCGTGACTGGTCGTGCTTCTGGTCGATTGACGATTCAGTTGGAGACATCGTGACTGGTCGTGATTGACGATTCAGATGGAGACATTGTGACTGGTGGTGCTTCTGGTCGATTGCAAGGTGACATCATAATAAAAACCACACCACGGACCAATAGGCTTCCAGACCTGCTACACCCACAGGGAGCTCATGCTGGGCTACTTTATGAACAGGGGTTACAGGTAAACACATGGCAACGTTCCTTCTTAGGCTTAAAAGCTGTGCCGGCTCCTGGCTTTTGGGGGCCCTAATCAAAATTAGATTTGGGCCCCCCTATACTGAATCAGTCAGGGTCTGTAAGCGACCACTTATGTTGCTCATGCTTAGAACCGGCCCTGCTTCCAAGCTCATTTTTGTTCAACGTTGTCATGGCTGTGAATGTTGGCACCACCAATCATTATCTCCCTCTTGGCCAGGGGCAGAGGCCATTGGCTGTTTTAAAGGTGAGGCAGATTTTAACCGATTTCATTATGTTGATGAGGCCGTGTTTACACACGGGCCCCGATTCAGATTTTCCCTAGTAACTGGTCTTTAGGCAAAGCTCTTTTGCCTGTAATTGAGTTAAACATCAGGATTTGTCCAAATCCCAATTGATCCACTACGTGTGTCCATCATAAATCTTGTGTTTTTTACCTCTTTGCTACTTCCCAGTTTCACTTCAGCATATCTGTGGTGATGTGATAATTCAGACACGTAATGTTTGTTGGAGCAAGGACAGTTTAATCCAAGAAGTGCCGCTTCTCATGACGGATGCCCCCACACCATCCAAGTTTCAATATACCCACTGGGTGTACCTCTCAAACACGGGGGTACCCCTCAAACACGGGTGTACCCCTCAAACACGGGGGTACCTCTCAAACACGGGTGTACCCCTCAAACACGGGGGTACCCCTCAAACACGGGTGTACCCCTCAAACACGGGTGTACCTCTCAAACA
Organism: Esox lucius; assembly: GCF_011004845.1. Classification (NCBI taxonomy): domain Eukaryota; kingdom Metazoa; phylum Chordata; class Actinopteri; order Esociformes; family Esocidae; genus Esox; species Esox lucius. Next base: position 18,879,978 of record NC_047593.1, read on the forward strand.
CGGGTGTACCCCTCAAACACGGGTGTACCCCTCAAACACGGGGGTACCCCTCAAACACGGGTGTACCCCTCAAACACGGGTGTACCTCTCAAACACGGGTGTACCCCTCAAACACGGGGGTACCCCTCAAACACGGGTGTACCCCTCAAACACGGGTGTACCTCTCAAACACGGGTGTACCCCTCAAACACGGGGGTACCCCTCAAACACGGGGGTACCCCTCAAACACGGGTGTACCCCTCAAACACGGCAGGCGGGATCCAGAGTAGACCTCAGAACATCAGATCACAGAGGTGACATTATGGGGTTTGAAGACGGCAAGACACTAATAAAAAAAGGCATAATTGCATTCTGTCTATAAATGGGGTGGGGGTGGGGGTGGTGCTGGCACCTAAACACACACAGACACTGTCCTTCTGGGAGTTGTGGTACACACACAGACATTGTCTTTCTGGGAGTTGCGGTAGCATCCGTGGTGTATATTCTGGGGATTGCCATGACGATGTATCACTCACAGTTCATCTTCAGGTTAGCGGTGGATTACCCAAGACACTACTAACGCAAGAATGAATAAAGCCTCGAGCCGAAATGTTTTGGAGAAACAAAAGGGATGTGTGAAAGTCTGTATCGATTTTGTGGCTCTGGCACAAAAGTACAAGTTGTGGTGATTTCCTGGTTGCAAAAAACCTACGCAGAGTTTGCTCAAGTTGCATTCATGTAAGAAAAAAGGCACTAAATAGTGTAAGGATGTAAGACATGGGACCAGGTTTCGTTTTTGCAAGTCTCAGGTTTTAACCTTCAAGTCCCAAGTCAAGTCCCAAGTCATAACGGGCAAGTCTCCAATAAGTCTCCAGTTCAGATCGATTGTGCTACACGATGGAGTTGATCAAATCTTTTTTTGTTTTTGAATTCTGGAATTAGCTAAAAGGAACCTATGTAAGCTATGTAAGACAAACAAAATAAATATGCTCTCTACTTTGACAAAAACTGTACTAATGGGAGCCATTGAATGCAAGAATTATCAAGAATATGACCAAAAATAATGAGCCCAAGAAATTAGGAGATGGCAATCAAATTGATAAATATGCATTGAGGAACATACTTTATAAACGTCCATGAAAGCCGATTGTTGCTGAACTAATCACCAGGAAATTCCTTGAATAGAATTTAGTTTCCCCATTCAGCTAACGTTATTTCAACAGAATTTAATTCTGACAAAGCTCACGTTAGCTAGCTAGATAGGCACAACACCACCGTAATGTCATTCTTACCTGTCTTTGTGGGATTTCAGGGGTCTCACAAAGTTAGATGTTGTGACTATCACATCAGTAATTTTAGTTTTGCATGTTTTGCAAGCTGCTGTCATTTTCCTCCACACCATGACCAAGTCCTTGAATCCAAATGTAACAACTTTCAGAACAAACACAGATGCCCTGAAGACTTGTTCTCAATCACATCCAAATTGACCACCTAACATTGTGAGCTGAACGATGGGCCTAGTTTGAGTGACCCTGACAAAATTCCAATTAGAGTCAAGTTGCAAGGGTTTTCTCTTAATAACCAAGTCAAGTCTCAAGTCGCATAACATGTGACTCGAGTCGTACTCGAGGCCAAGTCATGTGACTCAAGTCCACATCTCTGAGCAATGTAACCGTCTTAATTGCTGTGTAATATAAAGCATTTTCCTTGAAAGTTAATATTGTTTTTACAGGTGTTAAACTGGTGGATGGAAACGAAAGTAAAACATCTATTTCTGCGACATGGAGTTTGCAGAGAGGGAGATTTGTTTTGAGCGAAGGATCATGTTGTTGCAGTTCACCGCTTTTCCACAAGGGGTACAATTCCTTTTACTTTTACAGCCAATGCATTTATCAAAAAAAATAATGTTTTTGATGTTTGATGTTTACCCTAAACGGTCCATGGATTATTTATTTTTCCCTTTAGAAGATCTTGACAAGAAACAGCAAGTTTGATTCACAGGCGTCAAACTCATTCCACGGAGGACTGAACCTCTGGCAGGCAAGTGGAATGAAACAATATTTCATTCTGAATTACTGAATTACATCATTTGGATCCATGTAAAAAAAAATCTAGAGTTGGCACCGTGGATTTCCATGGTAAACAAGGACATTACATGCCTCATTTCAGTTGTGCAGAAGGATTTCCGCACTAGCTTGACAGGGACTTTACAGGGCCGAATCACCACTTAAAATATGTTTGTTTAAAGTACAAAAACCAAACAACAGTAACATCGGCGTTAGGGGGAGGTCAAGGGGCGCGGCCAGATAGATCAGCTATGCCATAGATAGTTTCGCCATTAGATTGCCTTTATCTGGCCTTTTCTGCCTTTATTGCCTTTACCTTTGTTGGCCACAGGCACCCGTCGTGAACGTCCACGCGTGGTAATGGGAAAACGCATACTGTTGTAACTATGCTGGTTGAGTGATGTTTAGGGAGGAGACTGCATTTCCCTAGCGCCCAATGTGCATGACCTTGTCTTGTGTGTGTGCGTGCGTGTGTGTTTGTGTGTGCGTGCAGGCGTGCGTGCGTGTGCGCACCCGCACGCGCGTATATGTGTCCTTGTCATGACTGGCTCTTGCCTAATCATCTCGGGACATCTCAAACATCCCCTTAAAATTGAACATGAAAGGTAACCTTCTCTATTTTTACTCTCAACAGTGGAGGGAATGGTTGTCTGTGGGGAAAAGCTATGACAGAGCAAGTTAGAGAGGAAGAGAGAAATAGGAGAAAGAGAGAAAGGAAAAGCGATGTAGCGGGAAAGAGAGGAATACATATATATAAAAATATCCCAATATATATATATATATATATATATATATGTAGAGATAGATCTAACCTGAATTATGAGTGTGATCACAAGAGAGCGACAGAGCATCAGAACGTGTGGTGACGCCTCAAGAGAGACGCCAACAAGAACACTCACTTCCTGACAAATACCAGGAAGAAGGAGGTTCAGTTGAATCAAATGAAAACATAGTGTTGGTTTTGATTAATACAGCACACACACACACACACACACACACACAGTCTTGCTCGTACACACGCCGGAAAGCAGCTCGCTAGAGACAAATTAAAATCCCAGCACAAACACACACACACACACACACTCACACTCTGAATTGCCTTTTATTACATCTACGCATACCCAGAATTGTGCTTGGCATACATTGGTGCTGTTAGCGGCAGACACGCAGCCAAAGGAAAAACTAAACGTAGACAAAGTTTACATTTATAGATAAGCTAACGGGATGTGGGTGGTGAAAACACAAATCACGACACAACCGTTCATCATGACAGATTCTTAGTGCCAGTACGTGTGTATCTGTGATGGAACCAGGGGGCTGTTCCTAGTGCCAGTACGTGTGTATCTGTGATAGAAGCAGGGGGCTGTTCCTAGTGCCAGTACGTGTGTATCTGTGATAGAAGCAGGGGGCTGTTCCTAGTGCCAGTACGTGTGTATCTGTGATAGAAGCAGGGGGCTGTTCCTAGTGCCAGTATGTGTGTATCTGTGATAGAAGCAGGGGGCTGTTCCTAGTGCCAGTACGTGTGTATCTGTGATAGAAGCAGGGGGCTGTTCCTAGTGCCAGTACGTGTGTATCTGTGATAGAAGCAGGGGGCTGTTCCTAGTGCCAGTACGTGTGTATCTGTGATAGAAGCAGGGGGCTGTTCCTAGTGCCAGTACGTGTGTATCTGTGATAGAAGCAGGGGGCTGTTCCTAGTGCCAGTACGTGTGTATCTGTGATAGAAGCAGGGGGCTGTTCCTAGTGCCAGTACGTGTGTATCTGTGACAGAAGCAGGGGGCTGTTCCTAGTGCCAGTACGTGTGTATCTGTGATAGAAGCAGGGGGCTGTTCCTAGTGCCAGTACGTGTGTATCTGTGACAGAAGCAGGGGGCTGTTCCTAGTGCCAGTACGTGTGTATCTGTGATAGAAGCAGGGGGCTGTTCCTAGTGCCAGTACGTGTGTATCTGTGATAGAAGCAGGGGGCTGTTCCTAGTGCCAGTACGTGTGTATCTGTGATAGAAACAGGGGGCTGTTCCTAGTGCCAGTACGTGTGTATCTGTGACAGAAGCAGGGGGCTGTTCCTAGTGCCAGTACGTGTGTATCTGTGGAAGCAGGCAGCTGTTCCGCTGCCGGGTAACTGTCTGAAGGTGTTTTGATCCGGAGACCAGAGTGATGGCTGGTTGCTGAGAGTCACAGCGTGACAACGGACACTGTTCAGGTGGCAGGATACATCGTTCAGGACTGACATGTAGGCAGTTGACCTGTGCTCGGTGCACTCCGCCTACCAAAGGATGCATTTCGGAAATGCTGGGAGGCCAAGGTGGGAGGGGTTAACCTCCCAGAACAGGACGTCTACGACAGGCAGTCACAGACCGATTCTCTCCTGACTAATTTGTCTCCTTACGAAACCGACCGTCACAGCCCAACCTCAAATGAGAATGTGTGTGTCAGGCTGGCGCTTTGTGATTTGTCCAATTCCTTTCCAGACAGAAGAGGGGTCCCTGCTGGCGAATTGATTTTCCAGTAGATTGTTCTTACCACCACTACTGAGTCATGCTCTCCACCTACCTTCTCAGAATGGATGCGTTGACTATGAACGTGGTTGATCAATGTAAAATTCGGGTACTTATCTGTTATCTTATCAGCCGGTAGCTGTTCAGAGTTGAGAGTTGTCCTTTTTCTGTATGTCAGTTGTAGCTGGGTTGAGAAGAAAACGACACAACGGGAGCTGGAGGGAAGCCCGTGGGCATTTACTACAACAGACATCGCACTCAGAAACAAGAGAAACAATTGGAAAAAAAACAATAAAAAAGCCTACAGAAAACTGGAGTGCAGACTTTGGCTTTTCTCCTTCTTGGCAAGCTGGTTAAGCTGTGTGACCCTCTGCTCTAATAAACGCACATAAAAATGGGAATGCACACGGGACTGGCAAAATGTCTTAATAAATCCATTTTTGTTTCTTTATCCTTGTGAGGACTTTTGATCCTAATTTAATCTGTTAAACCAGAACGCAGACACACACATTCAGCAGCCCACAGCTTCTCTACCGACATGCTCTCATGTTTTTCAGAACATGTTTAACTAGAAAAGTCCTGGCAAGGTGTTATGAAGAAACCACCCAGTACCCTAACTCACTTGACCCTGAGAATTCGCTTCCAGTCGCACAGACATAACTTCTGACTGAGAGCGGACGATTGATTCTGGAGACAAAAACAGCCGGCAAATGTCTCTATTAATGTTCGATAGTGCATTCTGGGTGAAAGAAGTCCACATTTGTGTTGCGCTCCAAAATATGAAAAAACAACAGCAACAACAAACACTACAGCCAGGCTGTCACACAGAGGCGACATGATCTGCAAGATTAGATATATGATGCACACACAGTCACGCACACACAAACACACACCCACACCCACACACCCACACACACACCCACACACACACCCACACACTTGACAATTAAAACGGACCCAAGCCTGTTGACCCTCAAGCTTACATCAAACACCATACATTCATTAAAACAGCTCACACACACAAACACACACACACACACACACACACAGGGCCTGTAAGCTTCAGTGGCACAATCCCACTGTCTGTCTGACTGTCTCTCTGCCCCTGGCTGACTGTCTTTCTGTCTGACGGTCTGTCTGACTGCCTGTCTGTCTGTTGTTCTGTCTTGCTAAGTGACTCATGCTCAATTGATTGGAGAAATGATTCGGATTTTCCATAGAGTGAAAACCAATGAAAAGAGGATGCTACATCTTTGTTCTTTCTCCAAGTCCCACCAAACAATTCTGTTCTCTGAACGCTGCTTCTCCCAAGGTCTTCCATACATTAGTTTCTGTCTGTGTCACTCTCTGTCTGTGTCCCTCTTCCTGCCTCTCTTTCTTTCTTCCCTCTCTTTGTCTGTCCCTACCTGTTTTCTCTCTCTTTTTTTCTCTCACATTCTCACCCTGTCCCAATGCGGTTCCTCTCTATTTTTCTTTGGTAATATAATTTCAACCTAACATTTTTAAATATGCAATAAGATACATCTTTGGCCCGGTAGCACTGAGACACACACACGCACGTACACACACACACACACACACACACACACACACACACAGCTGACACAATATAGACACAGTGGCAGGGCTGACACAACATATTCACAACATTGATGGGATTTTAGTAGAACGTTGTAGCCTAGTTAGAGTGTTTTCCCCCGGAGGCTGGTGAGTGTGTACGTGTGTGTGGGTGTGTGTGTGAGTGTGTGAGAATGTGTGTGTGTGTGTGTGTGTGTGTAAGTACAATAGCAGTGCAGTAATTTAACAGACTTGAACGCTCGGGCGAAATTTGACCTTTGAATAGCTGGTAGAGAAAAAAGCTTTTAATATGAGATAGGATATCGTGGAGACACACACACACACACACACACACATGCTCACACACACTCAAACAGTTCAATTCTCAGACCTCTCTGATTACGCTGTGTCAAATGCCAGACAGAAGATTGTGCGCGCGCGTGTCACTGTGCTAAATCTGGTGGATCTGCAGTGGAAGTGATGGGCACAGGCAAAGGGTGATATGTGCTGATCGAGGGACTTTACAAAGAGCTGCAGACTGTTTTTCAACCGATGGGGGGGAGGGGGGGAGAGAGAACTGGGGACGGACAGAGAAAAGAGGAGAAAGATAGGGTCAAATGGATGAGAGGGGACGGAGGAGAGGGGAAGAGGAGGGAAATTAGCAAAAGCAAGAAGCTACAAAAATGAAAAAGGAGGGAGAGAATGGCAAGATTAGATCCAATCAGCGAAACTAAAGAGAGATGGGGAAAGAGGGCAAAGGGAAGGGAGGGAGGGAGAGAGGGAGAGAAGACAAACGATAACAGATACAAACACGGGAGGGAGATAGGGAAGGTTAGGAAAGGATGTTAGGGAGGGAGGTTAGGGAGGGAGGTTTGGGAGGAGTGTTGGGGAGGGAGGTTTGGGAGGGAGGTTAGGGAGGAGTGTTAGGGAGGGAGGTTAGGGAGGGAGGTTAGGGAGGAGTGTTAGGGAGGGAGGTTAGGGAGGTTAGGGAGGGAGGTTAGGGAAGGAGGTTAGGGAGGGAGGTTAGGGAGGAGTGTTAGGGAGGGAGGTTAGGGAAGGAGGTTAGGGAGGGAGGTTAGGGAGGGAGGTTAGGGAGGGAGGTTAGGGAGGAGTGTTAGGGAGGGAGTGTTAGGGAGGGAGGTTAGGGAGGGAGGTTTGGGAGGGAGGTTAGGTAGGAGTGTTAGGGAGGGAGGTTAGGGAGGGAGGTTAGGGAGGGAGGTTAGGGAGGAGGGTTAGGGAGGGAGGTTAGGGAGGGAGGTTAGGGAGGGAGGTTAGGGAGGAGTGTTAGGGAGGGAGGTTAGGGAAGGAGGTTAGGGAGGGAGGTTAGGGAGGAGTGTTAGGGAGGGAGGTTAGGGAAGGAGGTTAGGGAGGGAGGTTAGGGAGGGAGGTTAGGGAAGGAGGTTAGGGAGGGAGAACAGAGTTATTTGATAGAGGTGGCAACCAAGGTCAAGTCAGTGGAGCAGGGAGATCACTGGGGGAGGGGGGGGTGAAAGATAGAGGTGGCTGCTTGTTCCCTAGAAAAGTCCTTGGCAGAGAAATGTTCTCTCTCTCTCTTTCACACACAATCCTTCTGTCTCTCCACCTTTTTCTTGCTTTTGCTACCTCTCTGTCCTCCTGGGTTCCTCCCTCCTCCCCCCTTTCTCATCCCAAGCGTGTTTCTTTTCTCTCTCTCCCCTCGACGTCACAGGCCTTTCATTTGCAAAACACCACTCAGCAACTATGAGACAGAGAAATAGCGGGATGAAGAGATGAAGGGGCCGGGAAGAGAGGGAGAGGAGGTTAGTGTCCTTCACACACAGGGGTTTGAACCCTTCAGAGTGAGGAAGAGTGCGGTGAAGAGAAGGATGAGGTGCAGGAGGGAGAAGATTGATAGGGAGTAAGTGGAGAGAGAGAGGATAAAAGAGAGAGAGAGAGAGAGGGGGAGAACTTTGCAGGCCATCCAAAAAGGTGAGAATCTATTCTAAGAAATCTATCACATCATTGGTCTCTTCTCTATGAATTATTTACACAGGTTTCACCAATGTCCTTTCCACATGAAGGGTCCTGTGGGCTGATTTCCTAAAGGCCCCGCTTTCTAAATAGAGTGACCGGATCAAAAAATACCCAGACGCGGGACGTTTGGTTTTTATGTACATTTCTAACATTTCACGGTGTATTTTTTTGTTAGGACCGTTATGAAAGAGAAGGCTGAAGGGGTTTCTGGCTGAAGGTGCGTCGGGCCCGGACTCAAACCATGTGCCGCGGCTGTAAATGTGTCCCGGAAGCAGCGGCTTAGAACGCGGTACTGCGCCGGGGCTTAAACAAGGTAGCCTAAGAAGGGGTCAGACAGAGGTCGCGTTGGTTAGCATCACGGGGACAGGAGGCTTTCGGGAAACTCCCCCGCGCCGCACACCATGTTTTTTTCCGTTGCCCTGGAGTCTAATGACTCGCCGTGACCTGATGCGGTAACAGCCTTTGTTTAGTGCCGTCGTTCATTTCCATTTAATAAGTACAACCCATGTCATAAACTACAGTTGAGGTTACGGGCAGTGTGCAGCTACAGTTGAAGTTACGGGCAGTGTGCAGCTACAGTTGAAGTTACGGGCAGTGTGCAGCTACAGTTGAAGTTACGGGCAGTGTGCAGCTACAGTTGAGTTTACGGGCAGTGTGCAGCTACAGTTGAAGTTACGGGCAGTGTGCAGCTACAGTTGAGTTTACGGGCAGTGTGCAGCTACAGTTGAAGTTACGGGCAGCGTGCAACTACAGTTGAAGTTACGGGCAGCGTGCAGCTACAGTTGAAGTTACGGGCAGCGTGCAGCTACAGTTGAAGTTACGGGCAGTGTGCAGCTACAGTTGAAGTTACGGGCAGTGTGCAGCTACAGTTGAAGTTACGGGGCAGTATGCAGCTACAGTTGAAGTTACGGGCAGTGTGCAGCTACAGTTGAAGTTACGGGCAGTGTGCAGCTAAAGTTGAAGTTATGGGCAGTGTGCAGCTACAGTTGAAGTTACGGGCAGCGTGCAGCTACAGTTGAAGTTACGGGCAGTGTGCAGCTACCGTTGAAGTTACGGGCAGTGTGCAGCTACAGTTGAGGTTACGAGCAGTGTGCAGCTACAGTTGAGGTTACGAGCAATGTGCAGCTACAGTTGAGTTTACGGGCAGTGTGCAGCTACAGTTGAGGTTACGAGCAGTGTGCAGCGTTACCGTAACAGGACCAGGTTTCAAACTGCCACTTGTCACTTGCACCGATGCTTTTAAATCTGATAAGGGGTCAGGGGAACGAGTGCGCACGCAGAAGAGAAGCAGGAGGGATAGAACTGGGTTACCGAACCCCATAGGATTTCATTTCATCATCAAACAGGAGGACAAAATGAAATCACTGCATAGCCGGGGTTTAAGAGTTTTATTAGGCTCACATGGCACAAGTACTTCCTGGTGAATGTTGACATCTGACGGAGAGATACAGAGACACACACAGAGAGAGAGAGAGAGAGGGAACATGTAACTGCTTGACCAGAGTGTGTGAGAGATGGAAAGGGAGGTTGGAATTAAAGAGTGAGCGAGGGGGGGCAGAGGGAGAAAGGAAACGAGGGGGGGGGGGGGGAGGGAACGAGAGGGGGAGAGAGGGAGGGAACGGAGCATAAATACTCGATAAGACTCTGACCGTTACAAGTTGAACAACAGCAGATTTGCCCCGAGGCAGTATAACTAAGGAGACACGCGTGCACCACACAGAGAGAGACACGCACACGCACACGCACACGCACACAGACGCAGGATCTTAACACAAACCCGCTGGCACACAGTTCACCCACATGCGTGTGTCTGCGTGTGTGCTGTGTGCAGCCTCCTCTCTAGGCTGGCAGAGGGAGGCAGACATGCAGGTTGCTGTGGATTTTCTTCCTGCTGTGTAAGCGTTTTTTATTTTTTTTTCATTTTTTGCCATATTAAAATTATATGTGATGATGGATGATCCTTTAATAGACATCTCCCCAAGGCCCTCACACAGAGTGTGTGTGTGTGTGTGTGTGTGTGTCTGTCAGTGCGAGAAAGCGGGTGAGGATTGAGGGGGGATGTGACAGGGGGCTGAGGGGTGGGTTAAGAGTGGAGGTCAGAGTGAGAGGGTGTCTCCTGTCACTTTACAGAAGTATAAAAGCATGGCTGGGGAGTTGGAGGGGGTGGGGGTGGGGGGGGGCTAAAGTGGTGTGGGTCAGGTTCGACATTCGTTCAGAAACATACACACGGCCCTCCCACACAAAACACTCTGGAAAACACGCTGTCAGTTTTGGAGTGCTGAAAAGACTATTGCCGTAGGCACGATTTGTCCCGTCCAATAGTGGAGGAGAATGTAGCGTAAAATAGAAGGATGAGTGAAAAGGGCTGACCATGTTTTTTTTCTCCTTCTGGGCCATCGAAGGGCAAGCCCGGGGGATGCCACCCCCCCACGTGCACGCACGCACACACACACACACACACATTCCCACTGACACTCACTATTTTGAGATTTATCCGGACTGCGTTTTAGCTGGTCATTATACTTCGCCACCAGGCCAACCCAATGTAAGATAACCAATGTTTGTGAGCTAGCCGCTAGCTAGTTAGCATGAGCAAACGCTGGTGTAGCTAAGCCATCCAAACTTTAATTGAACAATATTGAATAATTGATCGTGACTTCTCTGGGGACATTTACAGAAGAACAGCCTGCCAGGCATGTAAGGAGACAGGATTTCAGGAAGAGTGAACTGTCTTCAGCAGGTCATTCCTGACCGGTTAACACAGCTGAACCCGACCTATTGCTTTTGCTTTGTGCTTTCTTCACCTCTGTTTGCATAAAACGATTAAACTTACGAAATAATACATGGTAGACAATGGTGTTTGACATTAAACTGTGACTGCAAATGGCGCGCCTGTGTGTTGTTTATCTTAGTTTTTAGGCTCTTCATTCAGAAGGAGGCAATATTCTGACAGTGTTCTATATCCAACCGGGATTTCTGAGGGTACTACGGCAGGTTCCATTTACTCCAGGCAAGGAACTTCCTCCCAGAATGGGGTCATGACCCCTCCACTTCCTGAAATTGCATTGTTTCTCCCCCCTGAGTTTTATAATTTCACTGTAATACAATAAAAGCTGCCACTTTAGGACCACCAGACATCTGAGAATTCAGCCAAGCTGCGAGAGAGCCTAGCTACCGCTGGAGAGTTGAGAAAGCATTGGTCTCTGTGTGTGTGTGTGTGTGTGTGTGTGGAAGAGACAAAGCAATATACTGGTGGATAATCTTTGCTTGGTTTATCCAAGTCTGGCTCACTGCTCTCTGAGTCAGACACTGGCTGTTCTCTCTCTCTTTTTCGCCTCTGTAGCTGGCTGGCTCTATCAAATCAAATTGTCTTTGTCACATGCTTCAATAACTGCAGGTATTGACGAACAGTGAAATGCTTACTTACAGGTTATTTTCCAAAAGCGCGGGTAGATGTAACAATAAATAAGAGACAGAGGAAATATATACAATGATATTAATAATAAACTAAACAAATAACACATCGATGTGCAGAGGCATGAAGCAATTTCGTTTTATGTACTGTAGGGTGAATACTGTGAAAATCCGACACATGGCGAAATGGAACATGTTAGTGTTCTAATGGAAACCTTTGAAAACACGTGTGCAGTTTTCACTACACTCAAAAGGTGTCCCATTTACGAGGCACTCCTCCTACACACAGCTTAGGTTAGGAGACAATGAATTCAACATCTGAATAAATACAGAATCCAGCACTGGCACAAGTCAACACATTAAATTCCCCAGCTAACTAAAAAAATAAAAATATGGGAGAAATACTAATTACCAAACAAAAAACATGAAGACGCCAAATCAAACAAAATTGTTAAATGAGGGATGGAGGGAACGGGCAAAGAGAGGGAACTAAACCGTTCAAAATTAATGAATGGAACTTGGAAAGCCAAAGAAAATTGGGGTCAAGGTTTGAATCATTAAGATCAAACTTAGAAAAAAAGAGGGCCAGGGAGGTTATAAGTGGTCATAGCTGTAATAGAAGTCAGGGTCTCAGGAGAAACAAGGCTGACTTAGAGGGAAGCAAAGTAGGTTAAGTTTAGGCAAGAATGCCACAGAGGTTAAGTTTAGAAACAGGATCTGGGTCAGACAAACAAGTTCCAATAAGATAAAAGCTAGACTCCAAATTGCAAGTAGTCAAAGTAGACAATCACCATGCTCCCAAAAGCAAGTGGCCATCTGCATTTATCATATGACTGTTATCATACCACTGTTATCATACCACTGTTATCATACCACTGTTATCATACCACTGATATCATACCACTGTTATCATACCACTGTTATCATACCACTGTTATCATACCACTGATATCATACCACTGTTATCATACCACTGATATCGCAGTTGATGACCTAAATGCAACATAGGGAAAACCCATCTCTCTAAAACACATATAGAAAAGGCTATATGTGCAAAAATACATTTCAATCATAATTGCTTAAATCCCTAAAAGAGGGAGACAAAAAAAGGTTGGGCCAGGTAGAGTAAGAGTCAGGGGGGTCCATCATCACATCCATCATCACATATAAGCCGTTAGGGTCGTAGGGTAAGGGTCAATGGATTAGGGTCAGGCAGAAGTGGCAGCAGATACTTAAATTAACAGTATAAACAGTAAAATACGATGAGTGTGACAGTAAGTGTACATGCGTGTTAGCACGTACATGTCATGCATGAACGTGTGTGTGTATGTGTGTGAGGGCTTTTGCACGCATCAGAGTGTGTGGGAGGACCTGTGTAAAGTCTAGTTGTTGGCAGGTATGCCGTACGCAGTTCACAGACCTTAATCACCGGTAATTCCCCACAGTGGGAACGAGAAAGGTCTGTGGCTTGGATGGATAATTTACTCTGGTTAAGGCCTTTCCATGATAAACGTCTGTTTGACCCCACCGTATAACTCCTGGTGTGAGCGAGTGCCAAGTGTCGGTTTCCCCTGTGCTGCCTCTAATAATGCTATGCTAATTGCCTATCAATTCGACTTGTCATTCCCACCGTGTCACAGGGCTCGGCAGGTTGCCTCTCGGTATACAGCATAATGTTAATGTCAGAAGAGTCTGATGTTGACCGGCGTCCCAGCGCTGTCGGGAAGCCTGGGGAAACGAGTGTGTCTGGGAGCTTTGGTGAATTCCACGATGGCAGAAAATGAATAAAAGTGCTAATCTCCCTTGAGTTCTTTAATGCAGTATAATACTTTAAGATACTGTACACTCTAGGAACTGAACATGTTTAAACCGTTTTTCCTATTAAATCTCGATTTCTATTTCTATGTGTTATTATTTCATGATGGTCGTACAATGGATCATTTTGAAATTACATTTTCAGTTTTGGGACTTATGTTGGTATAGATATTAGATATTTCATAATGCAGAAAAAATAAGTACACCCCTAGCTTCAATGGCTGAAATAACTTCCTGTCTACCAGTCTCTTACAATGACTGGAAGGAATTTTTGCCCACTATTCTTTATAGTACTGCTTCAACTATGTCTTGTAAAAAGTATTTATGGCAGACAAGGCCCGCTTCAAGTCGCCCCACAGCATTTGGATTGGTTTGATATCTGGATTTTGACTTGGCACCATTCTGTTGTTACTTTGCTTGTGTGTTTGGAATCAGTGTCCTGTTGCAAGTTTCATGTTTGGGTCCACGTCAGCTTTTTGACAGATTGCCTCACATTCTCCTAAAGTATTCCCTGGTAAAATATGTAATTCATGGCTCAAAAAGAAAAAAAGGCAAAGCAGCCCCAACCCATAATGCCACCGCCTCCATGCTTATGGTTGGTTTGAGGTTCTTTTATTAAAAGTCAGTGTTCAATTTTCGCCAAACATGGCATTTGCTTTTTCGACCAAACAACTCCACCATATTTATGTTGTGGAGCTGTGGCCCTGACTATCTTATCGGTCAAAGGTGCAAACCCAGTACTGAATAAGTGAAAGTTACGATGGTGTGAGAAACAAATGGATTAAAATGTATTTTCTATATTTTCCTCTCAACTTGAGCCTCCAACAACAAAATCGTGTGGACAGTATGGTTGTTGTCATTCTATTGCAAGAAAAAATGCAGTTGCTTATCATATTTGTGCTTATAATTTGTTTAGTTACCTGATTTAAACACAAATCATAACTTTGCCATTGCCAACATAATTTCTAAGGAAGTCTTAAAGGTAGTTCATGTGACAACTGCGACCTCTGCTGGTTCACCTCCCCCTGCAGTGGGCGGGCCCCAGCGGTCGACGTCACCGGCCTTCTGACACCACCGTCTCATCATACATTTCACCTGTGTCTCGTTTAGTGCACCTGTTCCTCATCATCGCTGTTTCCCCCGGTATATATGTTCCCTCTGCTCCCCCTGTCTTTGTGTGTGATTGTCTCTGACGACCAAAGAGCTGTACGACGCTTCGTCACCTGTATATACATATCTTGTATTGGTTCGTGAGGATACCATTAAAAAGATCCTTCCACCACGCCTTCTCCTGCTCCTCCTTGTCCAAACCCCGAAGCCGTGACAGAATCACACACCAAGACGACAAACAAGGATATGGAGCAACAAGGAGCCACAGGCGAGACCGGTGTTGCGGAGGTGGTAAAAGTACATTCAACCTTGCTGGCCAGCCTAGGCGCCGCGATGGACACTGTGTTGAAAGCGGTGCAGCGCCTAGAGCTGAGCCAGTGGAACCCCGCAGCACCGGCCGTCTCTCCACCTCCCCAAGCCGCATCGCCCAGCATGGGAGCGATGCCCATTCCGCTGCCCAGGGCCTACGACGGGGCGGCGGACCGCTGCCAGGGTTTCCTGCTACAACTGGACATCGCGCTCCAGGCGATGCATCCTGCGCCGACCGAAGCCCAGAAGATCTCTTCACTCGTCTCCTGCCTGTCTGGGAAAGCCCTGGAGTGGGCCACCGCCGTTTGGAACATCGAGCAGCCCACCCAGGGCAGCTACGCCGAGTTCACCCGCCGCTTCCGAGTCGTGTTTGACCATCCTCACGAAGGGAGAGAGGCGGGTGAACGACTGTTCCACTTACGGCAGGAGACGAGATCGGCGCAGGAGTTCGCTCTGGAGTTCCGGACCCTGGCAGCGGGATCGGGGTGGAACGAGCGGGCTCAGATCGACCACTACCGGTGTAGCCTTCGCGAGGACGTCCGGAGGGAGCTGGCTTGTCGAGACGTGTCCCTCTCCTTTGACCAACTGGCGGACATGTCCATCCGTCTCGACAACCTGCTAGCTGCCCGAGGACGTCCCGGAAGAGGCCCGCCCGTTCCACCCTGCCAACCAGACGCCGCCGTCCCCATGGACCTGGGGACGGCTGCGCTGTCGGGCAGGTGTAGGGGAGGAGAGGTGCGGAGTGCCTCCAAGAGGAAACAAGGCCGTACAACCACGCCGCACCGCACCTCCCTCCCCGAGTCAAGAGGTGACAGGCAGGGCACTTCCGCATCACCCCAGGTAGCACATGCACATTCACCACTAACCTCTTCCCTCTCTATGTGCACTGTCCCTGTTAGGTTCCCCGGCTTTCCGCGGCTCTCCCGGTGTAAGGCGCTGGTAGACTCAGGCGCAGCCGGAAATTTCATGGATAAGTCTTTTGCCCTGCGGTCACGCATACCCCTCCAGGCCCTCGACACCCCCCTGCCCGTGAGAGCTCTAGACAGCCGGCCACTAGGGTCAGGTCTGGTCACGAGTTGCACTGTTCCCCTCCTCCTGGTTACCGACAACCGACACAGTGAAACCATATCCTTTCACATAATCGACTCACCCACATTCCCAATAGTTTTAGGTTTCCCCTGGTTATCCCTACACGACCCCGTCATCTCCTGGTCTAGTCGACGTCTGTCGGGGTGGTCGCGGAAGTGCCAGGGTAGGTGTTTGGGTGTTTCCGTTGGCTCGACCTCGGTGGAGAGTCCAGACAGTGCGCCCGCCGTGCCCATTCCCCCCGAATACAGGGACTTGGCTACGGTTTTCTCCAAAGCCAAGGCTGCTGTGTTGCCACCACACCGGCTGGGGGATTGTGCGATAGACCTCGTTGACGGAGCCGCACTCCCGAAGGGTCACGTGTATCCACTGTCTCGCACCGAAACGGAGACTATGAACGCCTACGTTACGGAAGCGTTGGAACAGGGATACATTAGGCCCTCCAAGTCACAGGTCTCCTCGAGTTTCTTTTTTGTGAAAAAGAAGGACGGTGGTTTGCGCCCGTGCATCGATTACCGGGCGCTGAACAAGATCACCATTCCGTTCCGCTACCCTCTCCCTTTGATCTCTGCGGAGGTGGAGAGGATGCACGGGGCCCGCTTTTTCACTAAATTAGACCTCAGGAGTGCCTATAACCTGGTGCGTATCCGGGAAGGAGACGAGTGGAAAACCGCTTTTAGTACCACATCTGGCCATTACGAGTATTTAGTGATGCCGTACGGGTTGATGAATGCTCCTTCAGTCTTCCAGTCCTTCGTCAACGACGTATTCCGGGACTTGTTGTGCGAAGGAGTGGTAGTGTATATTGATGACATCTTGATATTCACTGCTACCCGCGCCAAACATGTCTCGTTAGTGCGCAGAGTGCTGGCTCGACTGCTGGAGCATGACCTGTACGTGAAAGCCGAGAAGTGTCTGTTTTTCCAGTCGTCTGTGTCCTTCCTGGGATATCGCTTTTCCAGCACAGGTGTGGCTATGGAGGAGCCTCACATTGACGCCGTGCGTAATTGGCCGACCCCAACCACGGTCAAGGACGTGCAACGTTTCTTAGGCTTCTCTAATTACTACAGGAGGTTTATCCGGGGCTTTAGCCAGGTCGCGGCTCCGATCACCTCCCTTCTGAAGGGGGGGGCGACCCGGTTGAGGTGGACCGTGGACGCGGAGCGGGCGTTTGTGGAACTGAAACACCGTTTCACCACCGCTCCGGTCCTGGCCCATCCCGACCCGTCGCTCCAGTTCATCGTGGAGGTGGACGCGTCCGATTGTGGGCTCGGTGCCATCCTCTCCCAGCGGACGGGGTGTCGTAACACGCTCCGTCCCTGTGCCTTCTTCTCCCAGAAGCTCAGTGCGGCGGAGCGGAACTACGACATCGGTGATCGTGAGCTGCTGGCCGTGGTTCGAGCTCTGTCGGCGTGGAGGCACTGGTTAGAGGGGGCTAAACACCCTTTCCTCGTCTGGACTGACCACCGGAACCTGGAGTACATGCGGGCAGCGAGGAGGCTGACCCCTCGCCAGGCAAGGTGGGCTATGTTCTTCACCCGGTTTGTGTTTACTCTCACTTACAGGCCGGGGAGTAAGAACGTCGGGGCTGACGCGCTGTCCCGCCAGCATGACACGGAGGAGAGGCCTGTGGATGATGCTCCCGTGCTCCCGGAGTCATGCATCGTGGCACCGGTGGTATGGGAACTGGACGCGGACATCGCCCGAGCGCAGCGCGACGAGCCCTCTCCGCCCACATGCCCTGAGGGCCGTACGTATGTGCCGGCGTCTGTCCGTGACCGCCTCATCTACTGGGCGCATACATCTCCCTCCTCCGGTCATCCTGGCATCGGGCCAACAGTGCGCGCCCTGGCCGGTAAGTACTGGTGGCCCACTTTAGCCAAGGACGTGAGGGTATACGTCTCTTCCTGCTCGGTGTGCGCCCAGAGTAAGGCACCCCGGCACCTACCTGTGGGCAAGTTGCACCCCTTGCCCATTCCACAACGACCATGGTCCCACCTTTCTGTTGATTTTTTGACTGATCTCCCCCCTTCCCAGGGCCATACCACCATCCTGGTCGTTGTGGATCGGTTCTCGAAGTCCTGCCGCCTCTTGCCCCTGCCCGGCCTTCCTACTGCCCTACAGACCGCGGAGGCCCTGTTTACACACGTCTTCCGGCACTATGGGGTGCCCGAGGACATCGTGTCTGACCGGGGTCCCCAATTCACGTCTAGGGTGTGGAAGGCATTTATGCAGCACCTGGGGATCTCGGTCAGCCTGACCTCGGGCTACCATCCCCAGTCCAACGGGCAGGTGGAACGGGTCAATCAAGAAGTGGGTAGGTTCCTCCGGTCCTACTGCCAGGACCGGCCGGGGGAGTGGGCAGAGTTTCTGCCGTGGGCGGAATACGCACTGAATTCTCTGCACCACTCCTCCACGGGAGTGACGCCTTTCCAGTGCGTCCTGGGCTACCAGCCGGTCCTGGCGCCGTGGACGCCGAGCCAGACCGGTACCCCTGCGGTGGACGACTGGTTCCGGCGGGCAGCGGGCACATGGGAGGCAGTACAATCCCGCCTCCGGCTCGCTGTCCGCCGTCAAAAGACCTCTGCAGACCGCCACCGCGGGGAGGCCCCGGTGTATCGGCCGGGCGACCGGGTCTGGCTCTCGTCCAGGGACCTGCCCCTCCGCCTGCCCTGCCGGAAGCTGGCCCCGCGGTTTGTGGGGCCTTTTAAAGTCCTGAGGAGAGTCAACGAGGTAACATATCGGTTGCGCCTTCCCCCCGACTACCGTATAAACCCTTCGTTTCATGTGTCTCTCCTCAGGCCGGTGGTGGATGGTCCCCTCCAGGGGTGTGAGGTGCGGGAGGTGCCCCCTCCCCCTCTGGACATCGAGGGGGCCCCGGCGTACTCTGTCCGCTCCATCGTCGACTCGAGGCGCCGGGCGGGGGGCCTCCAGTACCTCGTGGAGTGGGAGGGGTACGGCCCGGAGGAGCGGAGCTGGGTTCCGGTGAAGGACGTCCTGGCTCCCGTCCTTGTCCGCGACTTCCATCAGCGTCGGCCGGACCGCCCTGCTCCGCGCCCCCCGGGTCGGCCCCGAGGCCGGCGTCGTCGCGCGGCTGGGGCCGCGCGTCAGGGGGGGGGTACTGTGACAACTGCGACCTCTGCTGGTTCACCTCCCCCTGCAGTGGGCGGGCCCCAGCGGTCGACGTCACCGGCCTTCTGACACCACCGTCTCATCATACATTTCACCTGTGTCTCGTTTAGTGCACCTGTTCCTCATCATCGCTGTTTCCCCCGGTATATATGTTCCCTCTGCTCCCCCTGTCTTTGTGTGTGATTGTCTCTGACGACCAAAGAGCTGTACGACGCTTCGTCACCTGTATATACATATCTTGTATTGGTTCGTGAGGATACCATTAAAAAGATCCTTCCACCACGCCTTCTCCTGCTCCTCCTTGTCCAAACCCCGAAGCCGTGACAGTTCAGCTCACCTACAGGAAAGGGTTCTTAAATCCTCTGACTGTTATTACTGTCTGAGAACACACCTGCTTCAGGAACCAAAAGGCATAACTCAAAAGGGGGAAAAAAACTATTATGGAAGGAAAAGGGAAGTAGAGCCGCGTAATGAGTTTATCTTCAACTGTCTTGGCTGATGGGCTACAATTAAATGATGGCATCTGAATTCACTGCTTTATGCTAATGCCCTGATTCCCACTATGACATCCTGTCCTTGAATGCAAACACTGTAACAAGACCCTGGAATTGATTCATCATTCATTTATACTGGGAAACTTATCAAACCTGAGGTTAAACATTTAATCTGTGGTAACATGATAATGGTATTGAGAAAAAATCGCCCTGGCTTCAATCAAGGTTCTAAATGTTGTAGCCTCCTTAGACCGGAATTGGGCCCTATGTGCTTCAAGTGTTCTGGACACAGCACAGATCAAAACTTCATATTGGACTCTGAAGGAGCGTCAAAGAAATGTCTCCAGTCACCTGTTAATTCATTGTTTGGTTAATCATAAACTCAACTGGTTGTCTGAGGATGTCATTAAATAAAATAACTGTTACTCTGTTTTTTTCCTAAAGCAATGGGGATATTGAATAGATCCAAGAATCTGTGAAGTTTGCAGTTGTGTAGAAAATCTCTCTCTCTCTCTCGCTCATGTATACAAGACATACACTCACCTAAAGGATTATTAGGAACACCTGTTCAATTTCTCATTAATGCAATTATCTATTCAACCAATCACATGGCAGTTGCTTCAATGCATTTAGGGGTGTGGTCCTGGTCAAGACAATCTCCTGAACTCCAAACTGAATGTCAGAATGGGAAAGAAAGGTGATTTAAGCAATTTTTAGCGTGGCATGGTTGTTGGTGCCACACGGGCCGAGTATTTCACAATCTGCTCAGTTACTGGGATTTTCACGCACAACCATTTCTAGGGTTTACAAAGAATGGTGTGAAAAGGGAAAAACATCCAGTATGCGGCAGTCCTGTGGGCGAAAATGCCTTGTTGATGCTAGAGGTCAGAGGAGAATGGGCCGACTGATTCAAGCTGATAGAAGAGCTACTTTGACTGAAATAACCACTCGTTACAACCGAGGTATGCAGCAAAGCATTTGTGAAGCCACAACACGCACAACCTTGAGGCGGATGGGCTACAACAGCAGAAGACCCCAACGGGTACCACTCATCTCCACTACAAATAGGAAAAAGAGGCTACAATTTGCACGAGCTCACCAAAATTGGACAGTTGAAGACTGGAAGAATGTTGCCTGGTCTGATGAGTCTCGATTTCTGTTGAGACATTCAGATGGTAGAGTCTTTGGCGTAAACAGAATGAGAACATGGATCCATCATGCCTTGTTACCACTGTGCAGGCTGGTGGTGGTGGTGTAATGGTGTGGGGGATGTTTTCTTGGCACACTTTAGGCCCCTTAGTGCCAATTGGGCATTGTTTAAATACCACAGCCTACCTGAGCATTGTTTCTGACCATGTCCATCCCTTTATGACCACCATGTACCCATCCTCTGATGGCTACTTCCAGCAGGATAATGCACCATGTCACAAAGCTCGATTCATTTCAAATTGG
Source organism: Esox lucius (assembly GCF_011004845.1). Classification (NCBI taxonomy): domain Eukaryota; kingdom Metazoa; phylum Chordata; class Actinopteri; order Esociformes; family Esocidae; genus Esox; species Esox lucius. The sequence goes on from NC_047593.1 coordinate 18,900,875, forward strand.
TTTCTTGAACATGACAATGAGTTCACTGTACTGAAATGGCCCCCACAGTCACCAGATCTCAACCCAATAGAGCATCTTCGGGATGTGGTGGAACGGGAGCTTCGTGCCCTGGATGTGCATCCCACAAATCTCCATCAACTGCAAGATGCTATCCTATCAATATGGGCCAACATTTCTAAATAATTCTTTCAGCACCTTGTTGAATCAATGCCATGTAGAATTAAGGCAGTTCTGAAGGCGAAAGGGGGTCAAACACAGTATTAGTATGGTGTTCCTAATAATCCTTTAAGTGAGTGTACATTATATTGTGTGGGTGTATATACAGCTTAAAAAATTAAGAGACCACTGCAAAACAATCAGTTTCTCTGGTTTTACTATTCATAGGTGTGTGTTTGAGTAAACTACTGACAACATTACTCCCAAATTCCAAATAAAAATGTTGTTTAGAGCATTTCTTTGTAGAAAATAACAACTGGTCAAAATTAGCAAAAAAATATGCATTGTTTTCAGACCTCAAATAATGCAAGGAAAACAAATTGATATTCATTTTTTCAACAACAGAATACTAATGTTTTAACTTATTTGGTGGAATAACCCTGATTTTTAATCACAGCTTTCAATGCGTCTTGGCATGCTATGCACCAGTCTGTCACATTGCTGTTGGGTGACTTTATAAATTCAAGTAGCTTGGTTTTGTTTGATGGCTTGTTTCAATCCATCTTCCTCTTGATCAAATTCCAGAGGTTTTCAATGGGGTTCAGGTCTGGAGATTGGGCTGGCCATGACAGGGTCTGGACCTGGCTGTGTGGCATGGAGCATTGTCCTGCTGGAAAAAACAATGCTCAGAGTTGGGGAACATTGTCAGAGCACAAGAGGAAGCAGGGGCTCTTCCAGGATAACATTGTAGCATCCCCAGATGCACAATTTCACAGTGGGTGCAAGACACTGTGGCTTGTAGGCCTCTCCAGGTCTCCGTCTAACCATTAGACGACCAGGTGTTGGGCAAAGCTGAAAACTTGTCAGAGATGACCTTACTCCATTTCTCTATGATCCAATCCTTATGGTCTTTTGTAAATTTCAGCCTGGCTCTTCTTTGCTTCTCATTGATGAAGGGCTTTTTTCTAGCTTTGCATGACTTCAGCCCTGCCCCTAGGAGCCTGTTTAGAACCGTGCACTTCACCCCAGCTGCTGTTTGCCATTCTTTTTATAGGTCACTTGATGTCATCCAACATTGAGTTACATTCAGATGAGTTGACGGTCACCAACGTCGGTCAGTGGACAGTCGTTTTTGCCCTCTGCCAATCTGTAGCTTTGTTGTCCCCAATGTCTGTTGCTTGACCTTGTTCTTATGAACCGCCATCTTTGAAATTTTCAGGATGGAAGCAACCTGAAGCTCACTGTATCCATCTGCCAGTAAAGCCAGAATTTAACCCTTCTTTTCCTCACTCAGAGCTTTTCTTTTTAACTCTTTTGTCATGCTGAATAGTTATTTTTGTATTCAAATTACCACTTTTTTTGCCATCCAGCTGGTCCTATGGCAAGAGGACAGTGATGACCACATTGGTGGTTTTTATACTTTTCCTTGTTTAATTACGTTTGGTTCAGGTAATCACCTAATCAGTACCTCATCCAAATCATCAACCACCATCCTCATCCATCACCCTCATCCAAATCAACCCCCATCCTCATCCATCACCCTTATCCAAATCATCAACCATCATCCTCATCCATCACCCTCATCCAAATCATCAACCATCATCCTCATCCATCACCCTCATCCAAATCAACCCCCATCCTCATCCATCACCCTTATCCAAATCATCCACCATCATCCTCATCCATCACCCTCAACCAAATCATCAACCATCATCCTCATCCATCACCCTCATCCAAATCAAACACCATTCTCATCCATCACCCTAATCCAACATCATCAACCACATCCTCATCCATCACCCTCAACCAACTGTACCTAAGCTAGCCTACCTGTCTGTAATGGTGTTCGTTGTTACTCCTAGTGGCTGGGATTGAAGGTGGACAGTATATTGACATCTTGGGGACTTTGACAGACGTTTAATTTTGCCCAGGAACTGGGAGTGACCCAGCTGTGTAAAGAGAGCACAGAATCAATACTGGGTCAGAGGAAAAATAAACACCCAGTGGGGGGAAATAAAACTCATGAGGAGAACATTTGTCCAGGTCCCTTCTACATTTTAAGGACAGTTGCATAGTAAGAAATGAATTAGAAATGTTCAGTAACTTTGTACGAATGTATGCCTGTATGAACATGCTGAAAATCAGAGTACAGAGAAAGATGTAAAGGCATGTGTGAGTGTGTATTTCCTGTGAGGAGCGCGAGCTCCCTGAGGGGATTTCTCAAGACAGATCTAACAGCAAGCACGAAGGTCCATCCATACAAGTTATGCAATTGAACGCAAACAAACACACACACACACACAGAAACACACACAGACAAACAGACACACAAACTGACACACACACACACTCAGATGCACACACTCCCTCAGTTCTGGATTTGCACTTTATTGATTGTGTTACGTCTGCAAAGAGGTGAGCAGAATATTAAGAGATAGGAATAGACTGCCGCACTGTGTGTGTGTGTGGGGGTGTGTGCGCGCTGTGTGTGTGTGTGTGCACGCTGTGTGTGTGTTTATGTGTGTTTATGTTTTGTGGCAGAACTTGGATGGATGCATGTCCTCCATCTTCATTTGTATGTAACAGAATGTCAAACAGTTGTTTGACACCTGTCAGCCAGGCATTTCTTTTTCAGACAGAAACTCAATTTCAACCTTTAGACCACACACTCAGACCCACACACAGACCCACACACAGACCCACAAACTGACACACACACAGACCCACACACAGACTGACACACAGACCCACACACACACCCACACAGACCCATACACAGACCGACACACAGACCCACACAGACCGACACACAGACTGACACACAGACCCACACACACACCCACACAGACCCATACACAGACCGACACACAGACTGACACAGACCCATGTACAGACCGACACACAGACCCATACACAAACCCGAACAGACCGACACACAGACCCACACAGACCCACACACAGACCCACACCCACACAGACCCACACCCACACAGACCCACACACAGATGCACACACAGACGCACTGCTTCAATTTACCCATACTTAATATGCTGATAGGATTGTGTTATTTCTTGTAATGTGTTTCTGACAAGCATCAAGAATTACACACACACACACACTTCCTTCAAAACATCATTGGTGCGTGACGGCATCCGCTTCTTTCCTGTCTCATAAAGGCGAGATTTTGTGTGTGTGGGTGTGTGTGTGTGTGTGAGAGTAGGTATGTGTGTGTAAGAGAGAGGAAAAGATGGAGGTGACAGGAGTTACATGCACAGAAAGAAAAAGTAGGGGAAAAAACAAAGGCAATAATAAGGGGAGCCCTGATTAAACTTTGACAGAATGTGATGCTTAGTGAGGTCAACAAGAGGTTGTGCTCATACCCACTGTTCAACATACAGTCAATCTTAGACGAGCACTCACGCACACACACAGACACACACACACACACACAGTCATTAAAACAAAAACACACTCAGTCCTAGATACGCAGCCTGACTTGCAAACACCCACCGTTATAAAATAGCTGAGGGGACTAACAGCGAATGAACTTTTACATCAGACTTTTCTCCCGGTGGGGAAAATGTAAATAAATGACTTCAAAGCTGTCCACTTGGGACAGTGGTGGGCCCGGTTGGTTTTAACGGCCTGACACCCTAACCATAGTGCTGGGGATGTTGGTTGGACGACCTTGCCTTTGACTCTAAAGGTTATGACTTCAAATCCACGTGGAGGCAATTCATAAAAGTCTTTCCCAAAACATTGAGATTCAGTTATGCCTGTTTTCATCCATTGCTTTGGCAGCTTTCAGTTGTCCGCATTTACAGAAAAGCAGAATCGCGTCTAAAATAGATGTCTGCAGTCTAGCCCAGATTGTCGGACAAACTGGACAGTTTAGATTGTCCTGATTAATCTGACGGATGTGATTAATCCAACTGTAGCTCACGCCCCTGGTCAGCTGAGATGTTTCACTAGTACCATTTTGAGGTAGCTAACCCCTGAACCAAAACTCTTAACCCAAAACGCCAATCCTAGTACCTAACCCTGTAGCCAGCGTTCCTCGCGCAAGCGTGTCTGCACCTAACAGTTGCCTCTTCCTTTTTCGCACGCTGAAGGCTGCTCTCGCTTCAAACACGTTTGCCACCCCGCAGACAGAGGTGCCATGCTGGGCTGTGAGTTCCTGACTGCCTATGGAGCCCCCCCCCCCCAGCATGCGCTCGATCTGGTTCAGAGACACAACGCGTCACCCAACGTGTCACCAGGCTTCTGTTCAGTGAATCAAGTGTGTTGCATCTTGCGGGGTCCCAGAGGAGGAGTTTGACGACAGCTGATCCAGGGGGCCACGGGTTCCTTCTCTCCGACCTGCAGGTGGGGGGGGGCTCTGTACATCAGGTGCGGCCAGTCAGTCCTAGAGAGGGGGAGGAGAAAGAAAAAAGAGGGCAGGACTCGACCCTTCCGTCATTCGGTTTAGCTAATCCCTCCTTGTGAAAAAATGCTAACGTAATGGAGAGGAGGAGGTGAGCAGAATGAGTGTGTATGGAAATGTGCTTTTCTTAAAGGAGACGCTCGTTGACCCGCCTTCTCCACTCCACACTTCAAACAAATTTTTTAGGACAATAGCTAGTCTACACATGTTGCCTCCAGACTGAGGTAAAATGCTAAACCGCTGAGGCCATGCCAGAGCTGCCTCCAGACTGAGGTAACATGCTATACCGCTGAGGCCATGACAGAGCTGCCTCCAGACTGGGGTAACATGCTAAACCGCTGAGGCCGTGGCAGAGCTGCCTCCAGACTGGGGTAACATGCTAAACCGCTGAGGCCGTGGCAGAGCTGCCTCCAGACTGAGGTAACATGCTAAACCGCTGAGGCCATGCCAGAGCTGCCTCCAGACTGAGGTAACATGCTAAACCGCTGAGGCCATGGCAGAGCTGCCTCCTGACTGAGGTAACATGCTAAACCGCTGAGGCCGTGGCAGAGCTGCCTCCAGACTGAGGTAACATGCTAAACCGCTGAGGCCATGCCAGAGCTGCCTCCAGACTGAGGTAACATGCTAAACCGCTGAGGCCATGGCAGAGCTGCCTCCTGACTGAGGTAACATGCTAAACCGCTGAGGCCGTGGCAGAGCTGCCTCCAGACTGAGGTAACATGCTAAACCACTGAGGCCGTGCCAGAGCTGCCTCCAGACTGAGGTAACATGCTAAACCGCTGAGGCCATGCCAGAGCTGCCTCCAGACTGAGGTAACATGCTAAACCGCTGAGGCCATGGCAGAGCTGCCTCCTGACTGAGGTAACATGCTAAACCGCTGAGGCCGTGGCAGAGCTGCCTCCAGACTGAGGTAACATGCTAAACCGCTGAGGCCTTGGCAGAGCTGCCTCCAGACTGAGGTAACATGCTAAACCGCTGAGGCCGTGGCAGAGCTGCCTCCAGACTGAGGTAACATGCTAAACCGCTGAGGCCGTGGCAGAGCTGCCTCCAGACTGAGGTAACATGCTAAACCGCTGAGGCCGTGGCAGAGCTGCCTCCAGACTGAGGTAACATGCTAAACCGCTGAGGCCGTGGCAGAGCTGCCTCCAGACTGAGGTAACATGCTAAACCGCTGAGGCCGTGGCAGAGCTGCCTCCAGGTTTTGCTATCTTTGCGGGGACATCAGTTTCCCACATGTACACACAGAAATGGATTACACACACAACCCCGCCCCCCACGCCACACACACACACAGGTGTATCCTAAATCAGGTCTCAGTTGTCAGAGGAGCACCTGAGTCGGATGTGTTGATGTGTCAGACGAGTGTGTTCTGATTGTCAGGAGACGCGTGTGTGTTCTCTAATACATGAGATGGTCTGACAATCAGGTGATAGATCTCTGAAGCCTACAATCTCTCGAAAAACCGGAGTGCCCACAGACACAAAAGCGCACATGTACGCGCATGGATTCGCCGGCAAGCGTGTGCGCGCGCACACACAGACTCTTTCACCCGCCCATGTGTTAAAGTATGTAACCCTCTGTAGAACACTAACCAATTGTGGACGTCAGAAAATTTTTGACCACAACAAGATCTCCCTAACTCATTTCAAATCCTGACATTTGTCACACTGATGGGTACAATGGATTTGTGATAACTGTCAGTTTTTCGCCCCTTGTGTCAAGCATTGTCAACTCCACAAAACTGAAACCAAAACAGAGGCGCCGTTAAAATGGAGACCAAAACAAAGGGTGGTTAAAACTGAAACCAAAACCGAGGTGCGATTAAAACTGAAACCAGTTGAAATAAAACCAAAATGGTGAGTTGATTGTAACTAAACCAAAACAGTGAATCGATTACAATTGAGACAAGGGTTTAAAACAGGATTGGGAGAACAGGAGCGATTTTTCAAAAGGTTGTATTTTTTACATTTTCATACCACATTCACATTGGTGTCAAATTCCAAAATCTGTGGACTCACTTTTGTCACTTTGGAAGTGTCTGCATATGCAAGTTGTATAATTTACACTATTACAGTATCATAATGTATATTCACTTTGAATACAGCATCAAAACACAAGGTATGATTTTGACACTACAGTGAAATAAAATCATAAATCATCGTTGTAATTGTACATTACAGTACTGCAAATATTGTGCTTTCAAACGATACAACTGCACATGACAACATTTCCATTATGTAGTTCTCAAAATTTACAATAGACAGTTTAAAGCCCATGGGTGATTCTTTTAAAAAAAGGGTTGGGCTGAGTAAGTATTGAAACAAAGTTTAACAAGAGAGAAGATAACAGTCATCAACAGTAATTTCAGAATTGCATTATGAATATGTATTACGATAAACAGCATGGAGTTTTGCTAGATGAAACAGGTTTGGTAAATACATTATTGTTGGATTTTGTGTGTTGCTTGCCAACTTAGTGTCCTTGGAAACCTCTGATCTTTCCTGAGTGTTGTATTTAGAGTTTTGAAAATGTAACATCTACTCATTGAAATAACACCAAAACGATAAAAGAAATGTGTATTATTGTAGACTAAACACCGGAGGGCAGCCAGCTTTTTAAAGTGCCAACTCACATAGTAGCAAAAGAATTTATACAAAGTAGCAATTTCCTCTATGCAAAACAGCCAATAAATGTTTTTTGGATTGGTTCAAATTGTTTTAGAGAATGCAATGCACCTGCAGCACAAGGTTGATGGAGTTTGATTTCCACAAGGGACCAGAAAATAAATTAAACATGTGTTCATTCCAGAGTTGAAGATAAGGGTTAATATCTGAAAAAGTCCTTCAAATAAAACACTAGGATTTTGCCCAGAATTCACCAACTGTAATTAGTGAAGTAATTTGCAATTGTGCCAGAGAAAAGAATAGGGATGTCAGCTTCACACACATACACACACACACACACACACACACACACACACACACACACACACACACACACACACACATATATAATTGTCAGCTACAACAAGGACATACAGGATTAGTCATGAGATTACCATCACTGGGTAACTTTATCAGTGTGTGTGTGGGAGGGTGTGTGTGTGTGTGTGTGTTTGTGTTTGTCGCATTCTGAGGACTCCAAGGTCCTGACGTTTAGGAAGATTTATGGTTAGGGGAGTGGTAGCTATCTGAAGCTGTTTGTTTTAGCAGGCCTGTTTCACATGAGATAATGTAGAGCAACCATATCCTACAAGGATAACGTAGTTCCTGCGGTCACTCTTCCCGATCTATCGGAATCTATTTCTTATAGTGGAAGCTCTATTTACTTGTCGGGACGAGTTTAAATCATATTGACTGTGAAAAATGTGGTAGGAAATCTAAATGGGTTGTTCAATCATAACCATATTAAGAGATATACGGCAACACATTAATTACTGCCAGTAGCATTGGATTAATAACACGCTGTATCATACATGTCGAAGGGTGTAGTATACCATATGAAGGAGGTGGTATACAATTTGACAATGTAGAACACATAAAACGAGAACCCGTTTTGGCTCGTGAACACTATTTTCAGAATGAGTGGCTGCAATTAACCAGAAGTTCTGGAGATTCCCTTTAAAAATGCGGTATTAGAACCATTAGTCCAAAGGACCAATCAGAAACATTCTAGGGATCAGTTCTGGTCCGTAAACCAGAGGTTGAGGATCCCCCTCGTGCCGTCATGTAAAAATGACATCTACATTCCGACCTTGTCGGACATTTCAACATTGTACCGCAGCCAGGCAAATGCCACGTTACACAGGGGCACTTCTGAACGCCGTAATGGTCTAGAATTAGGCGCCGTCCTCAAAGTTGGCCCGACTCGTGTGACTCCGACAGGACCGTCCTCCTATTGTACGGCACTGCAGTGATTCCAGTGAGAGGGCTGCTGGGCTCCGTATTCTGCTGCAGTGAATCATTTGCATATCCCCCCCCCCCCCCCATGGTTCTGGAACAGAATCGAAATGGATCCCTGGACTCCGGTTCGGGGCCTGCCGCGAGATTCATCTGTTGTGACTCTCCCGCTCTCCCCTGTGAGGCGACACACACACGCACGCACACACACAAACACACACACATGTTCGCACAATACGGACAAATAGGTGAACAGAAGTATGTGCTGTGTTAGCCTCTGTCAGCACCCCCCCCTCCCCACTTTCAAACAAACTGTCTTTCAGGACAACCTTAGCTCGTAGAGAAAGACACACACCCACACACACAGGTACGTACTAACGTACAGTATAACATGCCTGCGTGCTTTACGCAACCATCGACACACACACACATTCAGGGCATGCCTTTCCTCTGGAGAAAAGACACCTCAGACAACAACACATTTATCATAATTACTAAACAGAGGAGCATATGAAGTACTAAAGTATTGTATGTGTGTATGTGTGTGTGTCTGTTAGTTTTGCATTGCCCCGATGCCAAAGAGGGACAACTCCATCGCTCCAAAAGGGACATCGCTCCACCCGGACAGGACTGTGTGTCATGCAAAATAAACTTGCCATGTGTGCTTGAGTGGCGCGTGTTTGTGTGTTTGTATTTGCGCAGGTTTACGTCTGTGTGTATTTTGTCCTCAGTATGCCTGTGTGCTTCTGTGGGTATATGTGTTTGCGTGTATGTGTGTGTGTGTGTGTGTGTGTGTGCGTGTGTGTGTGTGAGATCTAATTGCTTCTGTGTTTATAATTAAGACTCTGCAGGGGGGAAGAGAAGCACCTGGAGTATGATACACTCTGTCTGAACTCTACCTCCATCATCCCCCTCTCTCTCAGTCTCTTGCTCACTTCATCACCCCCCTCATTGATCCCTATCTCTCTCTTTCCAATTATTTCCCAATTCCCATGTCTTTCTAATCAATTCAGTAAACACACTTATCTAGAGAGATGTACAGTTAATGCATTAATATGAAGACTGTTAAGTAGGACAACCGATGTGGTTGTAGTTGTAGTTGCAGTTGTGGTAGCAGTAGTGGTGGGTCAGCTTGGATTGGACCTGCATCATAACTGTATTTCCCCCTTCACTTTATAGCTGCAATGCTGCACCCGCCATTGCAACGTCAGATCTGTCCATCTTCTCTTGCTTCTGCTGCTCCACAACTTTACTAAAGACGTTTCTCAAGGGCACATATTATATAACATTTTTAGAATGTATTGCTTTTCTTTCCTCTGAGTGGCAGACATATTTACTTTCAATTTTTATGTTTTGTTACTTAAGCTAGCTATCTTCCACAGTCCAAATTCTCAGCAAATGAGCTGAAAAGATCTGACAGTACATCCAGGGTTGCCATATATCACTGACAATATACTGGCCTATCACCCGCGGACTCCACATAAAACACAGCACAAACACAATTTCTTCTACAACAATCTGGAAACCACCACATCTGGCAACACTGGTTACAGCCCCACGATAAAATATTGGTCGATTATACAAATGCATTATGGAATAACAAAACAAATATAGATGTTTGTCACTTCAATGTCAAATAAATATTATCTTGCAAAAAATCATAATAACATTTATTATTATGCTTGCGATAATTCTTTCAATCCTTTCAAAAATAAACTTCTTGTGGGGCCCTCTGATTGGCTGCCATGGGTGCTGTGCACCCATTTAAGCACCACATCTGGTGGTAGTAGTGGTGGTGGTAGTAGTGGTGGTGGTAGTAGTAGTGGTAGTAGTAGTGGTGGGTGTGGTAGTGGTGGGTGTTGTAGTAGTAGTAGTAGTAGTAGTAGTAGTGGTAGCGGTGTGGTGGTAGTAATGGTAGTAGTAGTAGTAGTGGTACTGGTAGTATTAATGGTGGTAGTGGTGGGGTGGTAGTAATGGTAGTAGTAGTAGTAGTGGTACTGGTAGTAGTTGTGGTGGGGTGGTAGTGGTGGGTGTTGTAGTAGTAGTAGTAGTAGTAGTGGTGGTAGCGGTGGGGTGGTAGTAATGGTAGTAGTAGTAGTAGTAGTGGTACTGGTAGTAGTAATGGTGGTAGTGGTGGGGTGGTAGTAATGGTAGTAATAGTAGTAGTGGTACTGGTAGTAGTTGTGGTGGGGTGGTAGAAATGGTGGTAGTAGTGGTGGTACTGGCAGTAGTTGTGGTCAGTGGTGGGGTGGTAGTAATGGTAGTAGTAGTAGTGGTACTGGTAGTAGTAATGGTGGTAGTAGTAGTGGTACTGGTAGTAGTTGTGGTGGTAGTGGTGTTGTGGTAGTAATGATGGTAGTAGTAGTGGTACTGGTAGTAGTGGTGGTGCTAGTGGTAGTAGTGGTACTGATAGTAGTAATGGTGGTAGTAGTAGTGGTACTGGTAGTAGTTGTGGTGGTAGTGGTGGTGTGGTACTGATAGTAGTAGTGGTGGTAGTAGTTAGTAGTTAGTTAGTGGTAATGGTAGTAGTAGTAGTGGTAGTGGTGGGGTGGTAGTAATGGTAGTAGTAGTAGTAGTGGTACTGGTAGTAGTAATGGTGGTAGTAGTAGTGGTACTGGTAGTAGTTGTGGTGGTAGTAGTTAGTAGTTAGTTAGTGGTAATGGTAGTAGTTGTGGTGGTAGTGGTGGGGTGGTAGTAATGGTGGTAGTAGTAGTGGTACTTGTAGTAGTTGTGGTGATAGTGGTAGTAGTGGAACTGGTAGTAGTTGTGTTGGTAGTGGTACTAAATCTTTATATATTCAGCAAAGTTCTTCCTTTTCCCTCCTATATCCCTTTCTCTCTCCTTTCTCTGTCATCCCTCTCTCTCCTTAATCCTTTTCCTTCATCCCTCTCTGTCCATCTCTCTCCCTCTCCCAAATCCATCTCCCCGTCATCCACCATACTCTTCTCTCTATCCATCTCTTCTCCATCCATCCATCCATCCATCCCTCCTTCCCTCCCTCCCTCTACATCTCCTTAATCCCCCCTCTTTCTCCTTCATCCCTCTCTCCTCTCCCATCATTTTCTCTCTCTCTCCATCATATCATTCCAGACCTAACATTAACAAGCTCACACCACATTCAGGTGTTACCGACTGAGAATAAATACTCCTCACTGACAGACCCTCTCTACAGAGTAATGGTTAGGACGTTCCTAAAATGGCACCCTATTTCGCATGAGCCTCGGCCAAGAAGTATGCCCTAATAGAAGAATTTGTGACGTGTCCGTAGTTTCCAAAACCTAACAACTCCTAAGACAGATAACTTATGGAAATGGGTCCCAAATGGCGCCCCCTTTCCATAGGACGGAGAAGCGCACTAAATAGGGATTAGCTGGCCATTTTGGGAAAACGGCAGCTACTGGGAAATTAGATGCTAAATTCGAAGGGCACAGAATTCTGTAAAAGAGTGTACACTCTGAAGTGTACTCCGGGGAGGAAGCGATAGAAGGTGAACTCAATTATGAGGGCACTATGTCTGCAGTGAAGATAGAGAGAGAGAGAGAGAGACAGAGAGAGAGAGTGGGGGGGGGGGGGTTGTCTCCCAGAGCATTCACAGTCAATTCAGTCATTCACACCACTTTCAGACCACTGCAAAATCCTAACCTACCGGGACAGAGCAGTACTCAAACACGAAGCACCAAAACCCAGCTAACCGCATATTATTAAGAAATGTTCTGGATGGAAGTGTTGTTGTACAATTAGCCAAAAACAAATCCAATCCCTTTAAGAAAACCTCCTGAATAAATTGTTTTTTCTTATCACTGCGCTGGTTGGGAATAACAACGAATGTCTGAGATTTGTTTTGACGTTCAAATTGCTCGAAGTAATGGTTGGACTTCCTCTCTATTCGTGCAGCTATCTCACTCAGGGAAAGCAAGGTTGAACTAGCGATTTGACAGAACTTGTTATGCGGGCAGACGATCTGGTGCTTCTGTCTCCAACCAGGATGGGCCTACAGTAGCAGCTTCTGTCTCCAACCAGGAGGGCCAACATTAACACAAAGACCTTCAAATTCTGTCAGACGTGGGCTTTGACAGTGAATTTAAGCGAGACATAAATTTACAATTTTCAATCCAGATACCCGGACCGCCAACACAAATTCTCCTAAGACACTGTTGCCCTACAGCAAACAAATAACTACACCATATACCAGCTCGGAAAATCAACACCACAGTCCATTCACAACACCACAGGCTGTGAATGACCCGAGAGACAGGACGAAAAGGGTCTTCTGCACTGTCAAAATAAACCGAAAACTCAACATCCCACTTAGAATCTGTCTTACTGTTACTCTCTGTCTGGGTCCTAGCACCCACCAATTGTTCATAAAATGGGATAAACACCTAATTGAGATTCTGCATGGAGAATTCTGCAAGAATATTCTCAGAGTCGGTTAAAAAAATAAAGCCTAATATATGCAGAGCTGAATTTGGACCTACTAATCTAATCACCCAAATCCAGAAAAAAGCTGACATACCCACCTAAATGAAAGCAACTCTCAGATGTTCCCTAACAAAGTTGTTCTGTACGGAGTGATGAACCTAGAGAAGAGCCTACTAAGCCAGCTGGTGTTTTGGCTCTGTTCGCAAACACAACCCCCCCCTTTTCCACAGAGCCCCAAGACAGAAACACAGTCAGACCCAACTAAATCCTGAGAAAGCAAGAAGAGAACCATTCACACTGGAAAGAATCAACCCACTGCACAAAAAAATATCATGCTAAATCGCCCTAAAAAGAGAACACTTGGTGTCAGAATACCAGATCCCTTTGACAGATCCAGGATGAAGAGAAACCATGACTATATACCGACTCTTGTGAGCAATGTCCTGGTGTTGAGAGGCCATTATGGGCGTCTAAACCATGCAGAATACAGGCTATGAGTAAACTGTTCACAAAATGAGATGGAAACTGAGCTGCACTTCCCAACCACTTTCCAAATGTATGAACACAACAGAGACTCATTTCCCTCAGGTCATACGGGCAGACTAAGAATTGTAAATCAAATCGTTTATTTTTTCCACTTGCTCTACAATGGTAAACAAATGTTTCCCATGCCAATAAAGCCCTTTAAATTGACATGGAATTGAAGGAGAGACAGAAAGAGAAGGATTTCTAAAAGGTTATTCAACATTTTGAAATTCCTTTAGGAGAAAAGTTCTCCCTCTCTTTTTATATCTCTTTCTCAGTCTCTCTCACACACTTTCTCCCAGCCTCCCTCACGTATTTTCTCCTCTCCCTGTATCTTTCTCTTCAACTGTTTTTCACAATTTAATTCAGATATGGTAGCTTTATTGGCATGACACAAATATATCAATTCCCAAACCGTACCATGGCGATAAGGAATCATTTATAGCATAACATCATTAAAGCAATCAAGATTAGAAGATTAGCGATCAATACTTCTCAACAGTTCATTCTAGATACTCTCTCCATTCTCTCTGGCCCTGATGGCCGACATTCGTAGAGGCTTCTCATGTGCATCCTACCGGGGAAGAGTTCTGACATCTTCCACACCCCAGGCCTTTGTTTTGTCCAAAGAGAAAATGATGCACATTTACATTGTATGATAGTCTGTGTTTAATTAATAAAATGTCATGCACAACTAACTTAATTACTTTTCATCACTTCCCACATTTATTTCGGTATCCACCCCTGTAAATGCAATTAGCTTGATGGCGCATGAGTGGGAAAGACCAGAGAAAGACCCATTTCCCTGCACAAACCCTTTCCTTGCCTCCTTCACTCCGTAACCTCTGAACCCCTTCAAAAGGAAACCAGACAGGAAGGAGGCGAGAGACAGTTGTTTTAATTTTCTCTTTCTCTCTTTTTCTTTTCCTCAACGTCACTCTTTCTCAAAATCTCTCTCCCGCTCTCTCGCCGTCACTCCTCATCTCTCTCTCACTCCATTTTTATTATTCCCTTCACCTATCTCGCTCTCTTTCTCCATTTTTCTAATCGTCCATGAGGTTTACGTACATGGCCACTCAGAAGACATTTCTGTCTCCTCAACATGCCTGTGCCCTAACCCCAGACACTAGCCCCCTACAGTTTTGACCACAGACCACAACGATCCCTCCTAGTCGACAACACAGGGTGCGATTTGGGATCAAAACGCTCTCGCTCTCGCTCCCTCTCCGGTCTCAACGTCAAATTAGCATATTCCCTCATTCAGAGGACATTTATGCGGGATGCAGCTTACAATGTCAGTGCTTATAATTCACCTTACACCTCAGCTCTCCATAGTGATAAGTAACACCTTGTTGTAATTTAGGATTGCTAGCAGCCTGGTGGCTGTGATAGTTGACATTTACATATTTAAGACCTGCCATGGCAACCCAGCCCTTATTTACCTCAGCGCCTTTGAACTCCGCTCCAAAAGCCCTGTGTTCTATTTGTGCACTTGGTAGGGTGTTCGTGTTCATTCATGGGACGCGCCCTCAGTCTCACCCAGAGTTCACCCTCACCCTCTGTAGGTGAGAGAATCTCGCGTTGCCACCGTTACAACTCCCCAGAAGACAGTTGCTAGCTGCAGGCGGAGAGCTTTGAGAAAAAGTGTGAAATCTGAGAGCTGTAATTATTTTCTTGTTATGAAGGTTTCTGACAGTAATCAAGGAAATCAGCATAGTGAGAATAGATAACAAGACCAAAAAGAAGGGAGAAGAAGATCTGGAGGTTCTGAGCTATAATATTTCTGTTGAAGTTATGATATCACAGCGTTTTCAGTATTCCAGCAGCGTAGCCGCTCGAACATTTAGACCACTCCATTACTCTCCCCGTCTGTCGGCAGTCCTTTGGGATATTAGGGTAAAATTAGAGGACTGCTTTAATGTACCTCAACATTATTAGTAGCTATCTTGTCGACCAAGAAAGTGAGAGAGAGATTTAATTAATAATAAAATAGTTTATTGGCTTGTTTGCTATGTCGTTCTAGTAAACAGTTAAACTTAACTGTAACGGACCGAAAGAGTTCAAAGTAAAACCTCCTGGTCTGTCTCCTCCGTATTCTGTGTGGAGAGCCCCCCGCTAAGTCCCCCCCCGACCTGTGCCAACTCCCCCTGGAGGTTCAACCGTTTAGAGGAGCTCTGCTCCAGTGTCAAACGCTCCAGCGTTCTTACCAGGCGGACAGACAGACGGACGCACGCACACACACACGCACACACCCTTGTTCAGTGGCTTGCAGCAGCACTCTATTGGGAATAAGAGCTAATTCAGCTTAATAGCATGGCGGGCTATCATCTCTCCCTGGGGCCATAGATATTCAATTACAGCCCCTCTTAACTGGCCCTCTGCTGCTACCCACCATAGACATGACAGCCAGCCAGTCAGAGGACCACTGTGTGACAGAGTGTGTTCAGTGGATGGTTGTACGTTGACTTCCTGTCCGATGTCCAGCGCTCAGTTTGACCCCGTCCTGTCAGTCAAGCTCTCCAATTCCCTCCCTCTCTTTCCCCCTCTTTCTCTCTCTCCCTCTCTCGCTCTCGCTCCCCATCTCTCTTGCTCTCTCCCTCTGTCTCACCATCCTTCTCTCTCGATCTCTGTTCAGTTCAATTTAAAGAGGTGTGTTGGCCTGGTAAACATTTTCTTCACACTGCCCAAAAAATAAACAAGGCATTTTGAATGATGTAAAAAAAAAAGTGCATATCATCACAAGGATGAATAGAAATGGAAATGAAATAAGGAGATGAATATCTGTCACATTTACATTGCTATTTCCATGGATGCCCTTTCCTCATTGCGACGTGGCAGAGATATTGCTGCTATGATTGCACGCGGCTTTACAGATAAGCGAGTTTGTTTGATTTCAGATGTTTTGCCAGTCCTTATGATCTGAGGGAAACGTGCGTCTCTTAACTAGTCATACGTTTGACGCGAGGTCAGGAAGTCCAGGTCCCTTCCACCTCATTTTGTGGGAGAGCCCACGTGAACCAGTGGCATCCCCTCCCTCAACAACAAGAGGATCACTGATGTATGTAGTCAGGGTTTTGCTCAGTCATAGTAGGCAGGTAGCATTCCAATTAGCTCTGGGGTTTTTTTGTTTGGGGTGTCCATTCCAGTGAGTGAAATAATTCTATATTTGTTTTCTGATGGATGGGATGGTTCTGTGAGTATGTTGTTCTGTGGAGTCGGTTTGGGCTTTTGAACTGAGCCCTAAAACCAGCTAGCTTTGGAGGCTCTTCTCTGGGTTAATCTCTCCGTAGATGGGGCCTTTGTTATGGAAGGTCTGAGAATCACTTTCTTTTAAGTAGGTGTGAAATTTAACAGCTCTTAACTGGATTTTGATGATTAGTGGGTATAGTCTCTCTATATCTCTCACATCCACTCTCTCTTTCTCTTGATCTCTTTCACTCTCCGTGGCTTCATTTGACTTCTCACTCTGCCTTTGCTCCATTGCTTCCTCTCTTCCTCACTTCCCGTCTCCCACTCTCATTTTATCTCCCCCAACAAACCTGATTAAGTTAACAATGTAACACATCACAAAGGTTTATGAAAGGTTTATTACTCTGCAGTTAATATTACGTTGATGGACCTCAACCTTATAAATGATTGACCAACATTCATAAATTAATGGTTTGCATTTTAGAGTGAGGAGGAGTGGGGAAAAAAATGAGATGGCGAGAGAAGGAAGAGAGAAAAATTGAGATAATAAATGGGATAGAGAAAGACTGCAAAGAGGGATATGAGAGAGATTAAAACGAGAGAGAGATATTAAATGAGAGAATAGAGAGATTAAAAGCGGCGAGAGAGAAATTAAATTAAAAGGGAGAGAGAATATTTAGTGTAAGAGATAAAGAGATTGATTGAACATAACTAGATAACTGTGAGAAAAGGAGAGGGAGTAAGAGGGGAGTAAAAGGAGGAGGGAGAGGAAGAGGAAGGGAGGAGGAAGAGGAGGATGAAGGGAAGAGGAAGAGAATGGATAAGGGGGAAAAGGATCAAGTTAGGAGTTACAGGAGGGAGAATAAGATAAAGGAAGGAAGGAGAGGATGAGGGAGGAGTGAGAGGATGAGGGTGGAGAGAGAGAAGGATGAAGGGAGGAGGAAGATGAAAGAAAGAGATAGAGGAAGTGGGTGACATGTTGCATTATTGAACTCAGGTCAGGTGATTCCCCGAGGGGATGGAGACATGAGGGGACAAACTAAGTCATGAATTAGCTGGTGTATTTCTACTTAACGCTGCAGCAAAACAAGTTCTGCGAATTCTGACTGCTCCGTGGCATTATGCTGAATGCGTGTTTAAAAAGCCCATTACAATGATGGCCATATCAGAAAATGAAAAGGATTTAAAATAGGAATTAAACACGAGTGTTATAACTGAGTAGCCGTCCCTCTGTCCCAAACGACACCCCATTCCATGTGTACAGCGCTACCTCTCATCGGGGACCAGAGGGCTCAAAATGGGGGACAGGGGTTCATTTGGGACTGCCTCCTCATCCTATCACCACTCACACAATATCCAAACACAGACCAGCACTCCATTTAAACACAAAATGATGACACACACACACACACACACAATCACCACTCACCCAATATGCACACACACGGACAAGTAGTTTTTAACACACACACAATCACACACACACACACACAATCACCACTTATCCAATATGCACACAGGCAAGTAGTTTGTAACACACATTCACAAACACACGATAATGCACACAAACAAACACACAATCACAATCGCATAGACACACACACACACACACACACTACCATTTAAATACTCTGAATCAGAGAAGCAGCACATAATGAATAATGATCACTGGTATTTCCATAACACGACATATAATCCCTGATTAAAATACAGAAAGTGCGCCCCAAATCACACCCTACTCCCAACCAAGTACACTACTTCAAAGCCACGTTCCCAAAATCACGCACTAATTTACAGCCCTACTCCCTTCGCAGTGCACAACTTATGACCAGAGTGCTCTGGGGCCCGAGGACCCATCAAAGTAAAGAGACGACGAGGAGAAACAGATGCGAAAGAACATGTGGAACGAATGATGACGCAGAGAAAGAGAGCGAGGGGGAGGGGGAGGGACAGGGGGAGGGACAGGGGGAGGGACAGGGGAGGGAAAGGGGGAGGGAAAGGGGGAGGGCGAGGCAGGCCGTGCTGTGGGCTTAACTTGTTTATTGAAAGGTGTTTGTTTTTTTGGACAGATGGCCCGTTGCTTAGGGCCACAGATCAGGGGAATTTGTTTTGATGATTGACCTGTGCTGCCCGGCTGCCCTCCGTCTGACAGGAAAGCATTTTGGGAATTATCGGATGACCTGGGGGGAGGAGTCAGCAGTGATTCCACAAACCTGCTTCCTTACTTCCTCAGCCTGAGGTCATGTGGGACCTGGATTGAGGACAGGTGGCAGGGGATGACCCTTTCAAAAAGTTGATTTTAGTTTAACCCTGTGATGGGTGGACCCAGACCCAAACCAGTGGGCAGAGCGGACCCAGACCCAAACCAGTGGGCTGGAGAGACCCTGACCCAAACCAGTGGGCTGGAGAGACCCAGACCCAAACCAGAGAGAAGGACAGCCCCCGACCCAAACCAAAGGGAAGGACGAACCCAGACCCAAACCAGAGGGAAGGACAGACCCAGACCCAAACCAGTGGGAAGGACAGACCCAGACCCAAACCAGTGGGAAGGACAGACCCAGACCCAAACCAGTGGGAAGGACAGACCCAGACCCAAACCAGTGGGCAGGACGGAAGCAGACCCAAACCAGGGGGAAGGACAGACCCAGACCCAAACCAGTGGGCAGGACGGAACCAGACCCAAACCAGGGGGCAGGATGGACCCAGACCCAAACCAGGGGGCAGGACGTACCCAGACCCAAACCAGGGGGCAGGACGGACCCAGATGAGGGGGCAGGATGGACCCAGACCCAAACCAGAGGGCAGGACGTACCCAGACCCAAACCAGAGGGCAGGACGGACTTTAAAGACTTTACGGCTTATCTGTAAAGACAGATCCGGATTAGGCAGTTTATTTATAGTCTGTGTATGAAAAAGCTTAACGTATGTCTGTGTGTACATTTCATGGGAGCACTGACCGAACCCCATGTTTGAATTTAGAGTGTTGTGGTCGGACGTGGCGGTTTGCAAGAACGTCGTGGTCTGCACCTTTTTCTTCCCTTTCCAAAAAAGTTGAAAAGGAAAGTTTTGAGTGGTCTCTTCATTTTAACCCTTTTGTTCCTCATTCAAAACATTCCTTTTCGAACTGTTTATATATACAGTGGATATGAAAAGTCTACACACACCTGCCAGGTTTTTGTGATGAGACAAAGATTAATCATGTCAGAACTTTTTCCACTTTTAATGTGACCCATAATGTGAACAATTCTTCGAGGGGGAAAAATGAAAAATAAAAACCTTACTATATATATATATATATATATATATATACAAACTCATCAAGCTCATCTCTGGAATCGTCATTATCACACGTTTTAGGAAGAAAACAATGTCACTTTTTTATACTGCAAGTTCATTGATGATTGTGTATGAAAAACGTTTTGTGAGAAATGCTCCTTCACTGTCAACAGTCTGGGCTGCGTTCGTCATCATCTGGCTGCCAAGTACACTCTAACAAGGGTTTATTTTTATTGACCTGATTTGCCTAGTGACTGACAGGGCCTTCTCATATTAGCCTTCTCATTGTTGCATTTCAGACGCAGGATCTCCTCAGGTAAGGAACCAGGCTAGTCAGCTGTTAGCAACCGGATATGGTGAGCTAGCCGTTGATATTAGCGACACTAGCCAAGTGGTCATTCAGCTAACAACTGCCAAGATGAACGTATTTGCAGTCATCTGGCTGAATGGGAAGTCCACACCTCTCGGGCTGGGACGGCCAAGAGGCCTGAGGTGGTAGGACAAATAAAGAGCTGGTGTAAAGATGTGGTGTTTTAATGTAGCCTGAAGGTATAAACAAATTAAACTAATATATGTAATATGGTCTGTACACCACACCCGTCCTTGTAGCGAGTTGCGTTAATCCACATGACTATTCTTCCTCAACTTTGGTTCATGGGACAGTGACCGACTGTAGAATGCTAAGGTTTTGGCAGAGGGGACATTTGAAAGGCTCAACACTACAAAGTTCCATGGTAACGTTGCGTCCATGGTAACGTTGCGTCCGGGTAAACTACCAAACAACAGTGACTTGTCATCAGCGTCCGCAAGCGCATATCGATTCATAGCAATTCTGTGTGAATTGTGTTCACGCAATATTAATAATAACTATTCTTAAGATTAGCCTTGCAAGTCAAACTGAATGCACTGAAGACGATGTCAAATTAGTAAAAAAAACAATAAACCAGAGACCAAACATTGTACATATTACATTAAGATGACTGTCATTAGAACCTGTCTGAGCATTAACAGGAAAGATACTGTGTCTGTTTATGTCGATGGCGTCCCAGACTTCAGGCAATCATTGCAAGCGAAGGATATGTGAAGTATTAAACATGACTAGCTGATTGTATAGGATCCCTACATTTGGAATCCTTAAACGGGGGGCCTGTGTTGAAAAGACGCTGCAATTTCAAAACGGGTAATCCGATATGGATGAACATACCTTTAAATTAAAGCTGACAGTCTGCACTTTCACCCCCACAGATACTGTATAATTTCAACTCCAGTGCTGGAATACAGAACTAAAGAAAAAAAGCTTTTGGAATTTACTTTTACGTGTGTAGAAGCCTAAACGCGTCCTCCCGTGAGTGTGTGTGTGTGTGTGTGTGTGTGTGGACCCTCGAACTCTGTGTGTTTGCTTGTGTGCTTGTATATATGTGTTTGTGTATTTGTGTGTGTGTGTGTGTGTGTTTGTGAAAGGTTTATACCATGTGTGAAGTTGAAGCTTATTAAGCAGAAGCAGAGTAATTACCCAAACAGAGAGAAGCTCTGGATTCCATTAACTTTCGGAGAGATAGAGAGGGAGAGAGAGGGAGCGAGAGAGAGAGAGAGAGAGAGCGAGAGAGAGAGAGAGAGAGAGGGAGAGAGAAAAAGACAGAAAGAGAAGGAAGTTAACAGACAAAGAAAGTAAAAGATGGAAATAATTGGACACTGTAAAGGTGTGTGTTTGTGTGTGCGTGTCTACGGACAGGAGGAGGCTAGTGAGTCCCAACGTGTCCCATTCTAAATTAAACGTTTATCCAGGTCCGTAGTACATAGAAACATCCTGCGAAACCTGGCCACTAGGGGGGCAGTGGTGAGCTCCAGTACAGCCAGTCAACTCACATGGCTTTCTAAGGAGGGCGACGGTGGACGGGTGAGAGCGTCTATCTCTGGTCGGCACATCCAGTCACAGAGTCAAGATCATTTTTTTCATCATCACTTCACCTACAGACATTTGCATGAGATCTCTATGCATTTGCGATCGCTTTGCCCCACGGGAGTAATCCGCGGCTGACAAACTTCAGGGTGTGAAGTCCATTTGTGACACTGTGTTGCTACGTTTGTTTGCGTGTGGGAGATTAATAGTGGGTTGATGTTTGTGTGTCCGTGGAAATACAAGTGTGCGCGTGTGTGTGTGTTTGTGTGTTTCAGGACAACAACCAAACTGTGTGCGTCTTAGGAAGATGTGATCTAGTGAGTAATTGTCTATCAATTTCTCTGAGACACTGTGTTTGAGTTGCATGTGTGTATTTCAGTTGTGTGTGTATGTTTGAGGTGTGTGTGTGTGTGTGTGAGAGAGAGTTGTGTGTGTGGGTGTGTGTGTGTGTGTGTGTGAGAGAGTTGTGTGTGTGGGTGTGTGTGTGTGTTCGTGTGTGAGAGAGTTGTGTGTGTGGGTGTGTGTGTGTGTGCGTGTGTGAGAGAGTTGTGTGTGTGGGTGTGTGTTTTGTGAGAGAGTTGTGTGTGTGTGTGTGTGTGTGTACGCCTCTGAGTATATTCTCTCGTTTCTTTTCTCTGCACTGTCCTTGCCATGTCCTTCCCCTTGCATCCCTCCCTCCCTCCCTCTGTCTCTACCTCCATTTCTCCTCCCCTTCCGCCTCTCTTTTTCGATTCCCACTCACTTTTTCGCTTTCTCTTCTTACGCTCTACCTCCTTTTTCTTCATTTTTCTCCCTCTCTTTTGTCTCCTGTCCATCGTTCCTCCTCTCCAGCCCTCATTTACTTTCTGCATCAGAGGTGTTTTAGAAGAGAACGAAGGAGAGAGGGAAGAGAGACAGCAGGACAAACTTCTTTTATTTTTATTTTTACCAGACCACTACACCATAACATCTGAAGGGGTTTAAAATCTGGTGTTACGCCCAGATACACATGCGCATGCACGCACGCACGCACACACACACAGACACGCATGCACGCACGCACGCACACACAAAAGAGGGCAACTAAGCCAAGAAGCAAGAGAAATGAACCAATAAAAATATCACAGAACACAACAAAGTATAGTGAAGTGATAGGAGAGAAAAATAGCACTGCAAGAAAAAAGAGAGAGAAGAGAAAGGAGTGAGGAGAAAGGAGTGAGGAGTGAGGAGAAAGGAGTGAGGGGTGAGGAGAAAGGAGTGAGGAGAAAGGAATGAGGAGTGAGGAGAAAGGAGAAAGGGAGAGAGGAAAAGGTATGAAAGATCTAGAAACTAGAGTCTACTGTTGTCGACTGTTCGCAGATAATCTGGCTTTTATGGCCCACCCAAGGCAGACTTAGCAGGCCCTAGATCTTCTCTAAACCTTGTGTCAGACCTGGGCGCCAGCGGTGAGCCTCGGTAAGAAATGTTCGGGATTCGAAACATCCAGATAGTCAGACCACAGACACTAGTTCCACCTAGACACCAGCGCCCTGGACCACAGAACTGCCCCTACCTCGGATTAGACACCAGCGCCCTAGAGGACAGAACTGCCCCTACCTCGGATTAGACACCAGCGCCCTAGAGCACAGAACTGCCCCTACCTCAGATTAGACACCAGCGCCCTAGAGCACAGAACTGCCCCTACCTCAGATTAGACACCAGCGCCCTAGAGCACAGAACTGCCCCTACCTCGGATTAGACACCAGCGCCCTAGAGCACAGAACTGCCCCTACCTCAGATTAGCCACCAGCGCCCCGGCCCAGGTGGCCCTGACAAGGCTGTAACCTGGGAGCCACGACAGGGCATCGTCAGAAAATAATCAGAGTGTTTCCGTTACGGGTGTCAGCACCAGGCCTAACAATACCCTAACATCCCAGAGTGGTGATGAGGACATTCTGGGCACAGTTGTTTTGTTCTGATCCAATTTATGTAACCAGGTAAAACTCTAGACCATTTATAGGAACGACAGAAAAATACGACTGACCTTGGGGAGAATAGAAATCCTGTAGAACCGCTGTAACCTTGTACTTGTCAACATTTAATATATTTCCGGCAAACTAATGTTTGGGTTTTCCAAAGAAAGCAACATGATTGCTTTTTGCATCTGAAGGCTTAGTTAAAAATCTATAACTGCCGTTACATTTGTTCATTGATTCCAAGTAATCGTTTCGGAGTGAAAATGGCCAGCCCAGGTTTGAATAGCGACCGATCCACATTTACACCAAAGAGTTTTGTTTTGGCCAGAGGAACATGAGTTTTCAGTGGGGTCTTTAGGGAGCGCTGTGTTAGTCGCTGAATATATAGGTGACCGTATGTAAGCGGAGATCGCAGCCTTGGTCTTTGTATATTTTGCCCGACCGTTGCGACCTGCAATTTCCCTCACCTCATGAGGCAAGACAGACAGACCCGAAGACACACTGCGATGTGGACTGAGTGATATACAAGGTTAGAAATAGTGTGTCAAAATTGTATTAAAAAATACTGCACTTCGCCTCTCATTTTAAAGCCTTGCATTTAATTCTTTAATTAAAAATACATTTACTGGAATCAAAAGCGGCGTGGAATGGCGCTTTTGGCAAACTTTGCCTCGCCACACAATTTTGGCGGCCATGCCAATAATTCACAAAAATGGGACAAAACCACTTTCTTCTGTCCCCCATGCTTTGGCAATGTAAACAAATGTTTCCCTTGCCAATAAAAAACCCATTGAATTGAAAGAGAAAGCGATAGAAATAGAGAGAGAGAGAGTTAGAGATAAAGGGAGAGAAAGCGAACAAGAGGGGCAATGGGAGGTGACACATTCTCTCTGGCAGAACATCCAGTAAGCCACAACATGAAGCTCAGCAAAATAACTACTGTAAGAAGCTCTGACTTCCACAGTGTTCTCAGGACAGAACCATCAGAGCCAGTAGAGACTTCCACAGTGTTCTCAGGACAGAACCATCAGAGCCAGTAGAGACTTCCACAGTGTTTTCAGGACAGAACCATCAGAGCCAGTAGAGACTTCCACAGTGTTCTCAGGACAGAACCATCAGAGCCAGTAGAGACTTCCACAGTGTTCTCAGGACAGAACCATCAGAGCCAGTAGAGACTTCCACAGTGTTCTCAGGACAGAACCATCAGAGCCAGTAGAGACTTCCACAGTGTTCTCAGGACAGAACCATCAGAGCCAGTAGAGACTTCCACAGTGTTCTCAGGACAGAACCATCAGAGCCAGTAGAGACTTCCACAGTGTTCTCAGGACAGAACCATCAGAGCCAGTAGAGACTTCCACAGTGTTCTCAGGACAGAACCATCAGAGCCAGTAGAGACTTCCACAGTGTTCTCAGGACAGAACCATCAGAGCCAGTAGAGACTTCCACAGTGTTCTCAGGACAGAACCATCAGGGACTTCAATACCCAGCACAGGACAACATCTGCCAGAAAAGAGATATCCTGGCTCTACACCAAGCTACTGGACTTGTTTTGATGAATATAACAGTTTTTAAAGAATATTTTAGCACTGTTTATACCCATAATCTATTACAACGTATTATAACATCCATCAAAACAATTGTGAGTTATTATACTTTTAACCCTCAAAGGTATTTTTTTCAATGTTCATCAGATGGATCATTCATCAATTACATTTTTATTTCTTAAAACCTGTTACATATTTTATTTATTTTATAAAAAAACAATTCCATTTACATTTTAAAATGTTAATAATTTCACAGACATTCTCATTCAATAGCGACACATGGTAGCGATTGCAAACATTCATAATTTTAACCCTCAAACCCATATACCCAAACCCATGCTTTACCCACCAAACTACATGGGACTGCTATTTCCCATAGAAGCAGATTTATCTAAAGCATTTCTCTATGGCAAAATAGATATACTCAAAGAAATACAGAATACATGATCAAGGTGTTGAAAAGTTTTCTATATGGGGAGGTATTCCAAAAAAGTACTTTTCTAGACCAACATTTGACCATGTTCCTACTTTAATGCTTTTATCAGCAATTGAACCTCTGCATTGGAAAATGACAGGACATGCCTTCAGATGACTCCTTTGAAGATGATGTGTGTCACAGAGAAACCTCTGCACTCCAAAGAATCCACCGAGGGTGACTGAGGTAGTTATTAGTTTGTAGAAACGCTTCAATCTTGACACGTTAGTTTTGTAGGAAGACAAATTCGGGACGACAGTTACGGGCGTAACTGTGATGAAATCTGATCTCACAAAGCTAGTGAAAGTCACAGACCAAAACATCAAACGACCTATGCTGCCTCCTTTCATATGCTGCGCAACACTTGTTTCTCGCTCCCATAGTTTGGGGTTTTACAAACGACTTTGTGAAGACTGTCTCCTCGGGAACTTCTCACTCTGATAGAATGAATTGCAACTTCCAACATCATGGTCAAGTTCGCAGACGACACCACGGTGGTAGGCCTGATCAGTGACAATGACGAACCAGCCTGAAGGCAGGAGGTCAAACGCCTGGCGGCATGGTGCGCTGACAACAACTTCAACTCAAATAAAACCAAGGAGCTCATTGTGGGTTACAGGAAGTCTAAAGGCTGCAGTCACGCCCCAGTTCTCATCGACGGCACTGAGGTGGAGCGTGTGTCCAGCTTCAAATTCCTGGGTGTCCACATCTCCGAGGACCTCTCCTGGACCCTCATCACCTCAACCATCATCAAAAAGGTGCAGCAGCGCCTGTACTTTCTGATGAGGCTGAAGAAGGCCCGTCTGTCTCCCAAGATCCTTGCACATTCTGACTAAATGCTCCACAGTGTGGTTTGGCGGATGCTCCGTGGCCCACTGGAAGGCCCTGCAACGGGTGGTGAAAAACGGCCAGAACATCACTGGTGCCCAGCTCCCAGCCATCGTAGACCTCCAGCACATCACTGGTACCCAGCTCCCAGCCATCGTAGACCTCCAGCACATCACTGGTGCCCAGCTCCCAGCCATCGTAGACCTCCAGCACATCACTGGTGCCCAGCTCCCAGCCATCGTAGACCTCCAGCACATCACTGGTGCCCAGCTCCCAGCCATCGTAGACCTCCAGCACATCACTGGTGCCCAGCTCCCAGCCATCGTAGACCTCCAGCACATCACTGGTGCCCAGCTCCCAGCCATCGTAGACCTCCAGCACATCACTGGTGCCCTGCTCCCAGCCATCGTAGACCTCCAGCGCAAGCGATGTCTGCATAGGGTGCGCTGCATCACCAGAGACCCTTCACATCCATGCCACAAAACGTTTTGCCCTCCTACCATCAGGCAGGCGGTGCCAGTCTATTCTTTCCCGCACCAGCAGGCTCAGGAACAGTTTCAAAAGACAGGAACGGTCTAAAAATCCGGAAGTTTCTGTGATCAACACACACAGAGTTATGTACAACAGACATGATCATATCACAGATGACACATCCTAAATAATGCTTTCACGGCGCAGCCCCCCCCCCCCCCCCCATCTGTAGGAAAAGTAGCCGTCGAGTCTTAGAACAAAAATAAACTTAAAATCATAAAGAATGTTGATAGTTATTTTACCGGAAACATACAATATGTACATGTATTGTTCAAATAGCTGCCGAGAAATAGCTGCGCCTTTCAATAACCACTTCACAAAATAAACTGTTAGGGATTTAGGCGGGAGGAATGTGTTTTTCCATAGAGATTACTGGATACCGTATCAAATGAATGAAGCATACACACATATGAATTAAAATAAACCATTGCGTACCAGACTGGTAATATACCTGTATTCCACCAACTACGTCCCATTTCAAAACCGCATGCAGAGGAATTATTTCACAATATAACATCCAGTTAGAGATCCTCCATTTCCAGTCTCCGGACTTGGCTGTGGTGATCTCATCGATGGGACTGACTACGAGGTGGACTTCACAGAAACGCAGGGAAACAATCGATTTGGATCTAACTACAGTAAAGAAACACCATTCATAGTGTGGCAGACTACTCCATAGCAGATATCCGGGTTCACATCCAGCTCTGTGCTCGGAGACAGTGTTAATTACCCCATAACATATATTCACATCCAGCTCTGTGCTCGGAGACAGTGTTAATTACCCCATAACATATATTCACATCCAGCTCTGTGCTCGGACACAGTGTTAATTACCCCATAACATATATTCACATCCAGCTCTGTGCTCGGAGACAGTGTTAATTGCCCCATAACATATATTCACATCCAGCTCTGTGCTCGGACACAGTGTTAATTACCTCATAACATATATTCACATCCAGCTCTGTGCTCGGAGACAGTGTTAATTACCCCATAACATATATTCACATCCAGCTCTGTGCTCGGACACAGTGTTAATTACCCCATAACATATATTCACATCCAGCTCTGTGCTCGGAGACAGTGTTAATTGCCCCATAACATATATTCACATCCAGCTCTGTGCTCGGACACAGTGTTAATTACCTCATATCATATATTCACATCCAGCTCTGTGCTCGAAGACAGTGTGGATTTCTCCATGACATACAGTATATTCACATCTACGCACCTCTGTGCTATGAGACAGTGTGGATTTCTCCATAACACATATTCACATCCACACACCTCTGTGCTATTAGAAACTGGACTGCTACATAATAGATAACCCATCTGAACATTTGCATCTACAGTCGTGCTTCAAATTGCCCTGTCAGATCACTGCCAGATCAAAGTTCTTTTTTTTCAATGGAGTCCAAATGAAATCCAAAATCAGCAAACATATATATTCGATCCCACTGACATTCGCATATTGAAAAAGACTGGAAACACAGCGAACGAGACAACATTAAATATTAAATACAATGATAACATGACGAACCGATTTCAGCACATCAAATGGAATTATGGCACAAGAAAGCATTAATTGGGCCACATATGACAAACTGGCAAAACAATTATGTCCAAAAAAG
Source organism: Esox lucius (assembly GCF_011004845.1). Classification (NCBI taxonomy): domain Eukaryota; kingdom Metazoa; phylum Chordata; class Actinopteri; order Esociformes; family Esocidae; genus Esox; species Esox lucius. The sequence continues at coordinate 18,929,608 of NC_047593.1, forward strand.
ATCAATGTGGACAAATCATAAAGAAAATTATGCCCAAAGAAAAATGGGTTGACAGTGAAAGAAACACTGCTGGAAAGAACCTGATGCAGCTCATGAACCAGAATGGAGAAATATGGTAAAATATAATCTGATCCTAAAAAGATATTAATGGGAATAAACAGGTGCCAAAATAAAAAAATAATGAAATCTGTCTACATGTCAAATCAGCTTGGAACAAACTGTACTGGGAATAAACCCGTACTCAGTTTGGGAACTATTGGGAAAACGTCACTCCACATATAATGAGAAAAACATCATTATTACTGGGGTCAGATTTATATCCGCTTTTCTGGACACTATTACGCCTTCAATCAATAGTATTGTAAAACAATAAGAGCTACAGCGTTACTTCCTGCAGTTCAGGGCCGCTTCTTCCACATTTCAGGATAGTTTAGGCCAGCTTTTTTCCCAGAATTTCAGTCCAGTTGATGGCTGCTTTTCATCAGCATTTCAGTGCTGTTTATGGATGATTTTCTTCAACATTTGAGTACAGATCCTGTCTGGTCCACATCCTTAATGGCACCTCATTTTTTTAGCTCTGTTAAAGTGATGGGTGCATATCCAACAAGTGGTGTTGGCCTGTAATGGTTTTCTAAAATATCATACAATATTATTGATGGACTAATTTGTTCACATTACATTTCTTGCATACTGGCAAACACTGTTGATCAAAGTAATTTTTCCAAGATTTGCCATTTGAATTGTACATGGCATCTCTGTGCCAGTAATCGAAGGATGTTTTCCTGCAGAAGGATTTATAGGAGGATATTTCCTGGATGGGTAGGATTTCGGTTTCACTGTCTTTTTGCGCTTTAGCACCTCCTTCTGGCAGGACAGGGCACATGCAAGCTCAAACGCTGGAGAATGCACTTTCCTCTGAACGCTTTAGTGCCAGTGAATACTTTCTGGTTGAGTGAGCAATGTGAAAAGTAGTAGATTACTTCTCCACTTTCTTCACTTTTTTGAGCTGATCGGTGGCAAAATTTCCTAATTGAATCCATTTAAATTTCATTTTCTGACACAATAACATGTGGAATAGTCCAAGGGGGTGAATTATTTGGAGAGCCACTATATGTGCATGTATATGTATATATGGATATGTATATGAATATTTAGTGTTACTGTTTGTTACTTATATTTACTTTTGTTGTCTTTGTATCTACTACACTTCGACCTTAAAAAAAAGGCTACAAATTTACATTTAAACCAAGTAAAACATAGAAAGAGGGAGGAAGCGAGAAAGAGGCAGAGAAAGAAAGGAGGAAATAGAGATATACATGAGTAAAAACATTTCATAGCTACGCCTGGTGACGGATATCGCAGACACACAGACACACACTCGATTTCATCCATAATCACACTGTTTGACAGTTGACAGTACAGAGTTCGTTAATTAAGACGAGCAGGAAATAACATCGCTGCTAAAGCCACGAAAACTATTTATAGGTTACCACGGCTGGATCATGTCAGCACTAAATTAAATAGGTTTTTATCCCCATGGGACCATTTTCTGAGTGTAAAGTGGTGCACTACTTTGAAGCAGAGCCATATGGCCTGTTCTTTAAAGTAGTGCACTAAATTTGCTATAGGGTGGCATTTGGAAAGAAGTCATGGTGTCTTATTTCTTAGCACGGCCACAAACTGCTGAGACGATTTCATTTGATAAGTGTGTGTGGGTGTGTGTGTGTATGTGAGTGAGTGTGTGTGGGTTTTGGGGGTATAAACTGAATCGTAAAAGTGGATTGCATAAAAAGACACATTGCTGAAAGATGTCACATATAGGCCACTGTTCGGAGACAGAAAAACGTCTGCTCTAGACACACACACACACACACACACAAACACACACACGTCTTCAGGCCGTGCACAGTTGACAGCATTCCCTCTGACAGTTTGAAATGTCAGCCCTGAGTGTATGTGTGTGTGTGTGTGTGTGTGAGACAGACGAAGGACCGTCACATCCAAACAGACAACTAGAAAAACATCTCATCTTCACTCAGTCTGTCATCTAACCAGCACACACACACCAGTTGTGTAGTTCATTCAAAATGAGGACCATTTGGGGAGTAACAATGCATTTGCAGAAAATCCTATTTTCCCGAACCCCTGAACTTCAACCTAACCTCCAAATCCCTAAAAAACAATAACTAATAATTTAACCTTAAATCCTAACCCCTAATCCTGACCCTAGCCCTAACCTAAATATTAACTGTAACTTAACCCCTAATCCTGACCCTAACCTAAATATTAACTGTCATTTAACCCCTAATCCTGACCCTAGCCCTAACCTAAATATTAACTGTAACTTAACCCCTAATCCTGACCCTAACCCTAACCTAAATATTAACTGTAACTTAACCCCTAAGTTATAAATAGCCTTCCTAGAAGTGAGGAACAGTCAACATCTTATGGCTTCGATATGTTTTCCTGGTTTAATACACTTTCCTTGAATTCTGGTCCTCAGAACGAATGCAATACCAGGACACATGACTTCAAGCCACTACCTTCTGTGCTCCTGTGGAGGATGAGTCCAAGCTACTAGCTTTCAGCAAAAACTCTCTCCTCTGTCTGTTATCACTTTCTTATCCAATAACAATGAAAATACAACGACAGAGAAAAAAAATACTGAAAGAATACACACACACACACACCTATGCATAAACACACAAAATCAGTTCTAAAAACAGAATAGAGAAGCTTCGGTTCTATTGCACCTTATTTGTTAAGTTCATGGGTGTCAACATATTGGACTTCCGTAACTGTGAACTCTGAACATGCTATTTCAAAATAATATCTCATTAAACGCACAAACACACACACACACGTGTAAACACTCACACATACACAGACTCACACACACACACACACATTCACAGACACACATTTTTATTAAAACATTCTTGAATAATGTCTTTAGTATTCATCGACTCTTGGGGAACATTCTGTTCTGGAAGTGTGAAGGTTAAAAATGCAGCATGAATCTCACACACACTCACACACACACACACACACACACACACCTCTTTCACTCTCTGCCTCACACACACACACACATCTGCACTTTTACACACACATGTTCGCGCGCACACACACACGCGTCGTTCCTCTCAGCCTCTTTCTTCTCTCGTCTTTCTCAGTAGCTGACATCCCCCCCACACACACCTCCATCCATTCCTCCTGTCTCCTCTCCTCTGCTGACAATGACAGCACCTTCAGATTCACACCGCCTGATCTCCCTTCCACCGCCTCCCTCTCTCCTCTCTCTGTCACACCCTCTCCGCCACTACCCCCCCACCCTCCCTCCCTCCCCCTCTCTCTCTCCCTTCATCCCTATCTCCCTCTTCTTCGCTCTCCCCCTTTACCTTTCTGTAACCTGTTTGACTTGGGATACGTGTTTGCGCGGCCGCGTGAGTGAGACAGAGAAAAAGAGTTAAAGAGAGTCAGCTGCTGACACACACAGGGTGTGTGTGGAGCATGCGTTTGTGTGTGTGTGTGTGCGTGTGTGTGTGCGTGTATGTGTCACAACAGAGTGAGATAATCTCACATGCAACACACACACACACACACACAAATAGAACCTTGTTACATCTGTGACACTTGGCTGTGACAACTGTTATAACTGACAGGATAGTCTGTTCTACACCCACACAGACACACAGGAACACACACACACAGACAGTGAGAAAAAGAGAAGAAGAAAGGAGACAGAGATATTGTTAAAGTGTTGACACTTGGCTGCGATAACTGACAGTCTTTCAGCAGTTGGCTCGATTCAAAGTTTGGTTGAGAGGTTTTCATTCTGGAATGTAATCTGATTGGACAGGACCTCCTTACCGTGAAGATGCTTGGCCGACAGAACCGGCGATAGATGTCCGACAGTCTGTTAGCAGTTGGCAAATGAGCCGTATCATCGTAGTTTGGTTAAGATGTACTCTAGGAGTTTTGAAGGCACTGGTGATACAAGCTGGCAGAATACACAACCACCAGACACGCAGAAACATGACCCGATTGGGCGCGAGGAAGGAAAGAGTCGTGAGCGTGGGGCTGGGCTAACATCTGTCACGCATAACTGTGATGCCATTGGATGGTTGTCAGGGAATGTTTTCCTTGAAACACAGGTTAGGTCGAACCGAGGCCGACCGCCCACCACAACGGTTCCATTTGCACAAAACACGCACGCGTAAAATAATCCAGAGGTGACGGGAGGATGTTCGTGGAGCTAAACCTCAGCGGGTCTTAACCTTGGTGGGTGGCAGCCATGACACAGGCAACGAAGCGCTGAGTCATTCACCACGGACTCCCAAACGGCCCACTAGTCCCTAGGCAGTGCACAGCTTCTCACCGGGGTTCAAGTGCGCCACATTCACTAGTTGCGCTGTCACGGGCTCAGATGTTCGGGTTGACAATCTCCTCAGGCCTGCCGTACGTTTGAAGTAGACATGTCTATTAATACACCATCCACGTATTGTATAGACAGTCATCGAGATATTCACAGAAGTGTTTATCTATTCATGGGGCTGAGAGTTAGCTGAGGGCTTTGTTCTGATTTTACTACGGGCATCTCAAAGTGGAGGTGGTGGGGGGGGGGATTAAAAGGGTGAGAGCGGAGGGGGGAGAAAGGGGGGGGGTGGAGGGAGGGAGTGAGTGAGTTGAGGGGGGAGCAGGGGGTGAAGTAGGATGGAGCGAGACGGCCAAGGGGGAGAGAGTGAGAGAGGGGAAAGGCGATGGAGGTAAAATCAACATATGACTATTCATCACCATGACAAAAGAGATGGCTGAAGAGAAAGATTGAAGGGGAGGAAAAGGAGAGGAAAAATAAGACGCAAAGTAGGGTGATTTAAAAAAGAAAAAGAAGGCTATGCCTTTCCCTTCCACATCTCAAGGATTCTAATAACTTAGCTTTTGTGTGTGCGTTTCTGTGTGTGTGTGTGTGTGTGGGTGCCGGCGTTCACCAGTGAGTGCGTGTTTGCTCGCTGGCTTGCCTGAATATACCTGTGATTGAACAAAGAATTCTATGAGCACCTTCACATTCAAATACGCTCCTTTATAACCCTCAATCCCACGGACATAAAGTGGTGTTTCTGTGTTCCGTTTTTACATCCTGACAATAGTTTACCACCTTGACCATGTACAACCCCTACGTTGAGAAATGTATTCAATCCTCTCCTCCTCTCCTCTCCTGTCATCCTCCTCTACAGTCCTCATCCTCTCTTCTACCCCGTCTTCCTCACCTCACATCCTCTCTCCTCTACTCATCCTTCCCGCCTGTGCCTTCACCCGTCTCTCCTCTCCTCTCAACCTGTCCTCCTCATCGACCTCTTCTTTCCAACTCACCTCCTTTCAGTTTCCTATCCTCCTCTCTCCACTGCAAAGTGGAGGAACAGAGAGACGGAGTGACAGACGAGTGACAAGGTTTAGCTGCCTCCCTTTACTGTCCCTCACCTCCTCCTTCTCTTCCTTCCCCACTTCATCTCACATCCCTCTCTTCTATCCTCCCATCTTCCATCTTCTAGCCTTTCTTCTGCAGAGGGAATAAAAA